>NW_006408526.1:17024228-17030130 GCF_000296735.1 Chrysochloris asiatica
TATTACATCTGACAAAGTCCACCTGTATGATCTCTGTTTGTGTTATTTTAAAAGGTATTTGCAATAAATAAGTTTTTAATTTGCAAAATTCTGTCATACGATCTCCAGTATCATTTCTGTCACCATGGTTATATTTTGAAACTATGTATCCAGCCCCTTTTTTTCTAACTTGCAGATTTCATTCATCAGTAATTTATCAATGCATCTTGATTGCATGTTTGATCATCTTCAGACTGAAAAAGTGGTAGAATTTTTCAGTTTCTTTTTCACTGGATTTGATGGTTGGTGTGCAAATTTGACTAATAGTATATTAACTGGTCTTTCTTCTTGTGTAATTATATTGGGGAACACAAAAGAAGGGAAATTGTTCCTAAGAAGGGATAGAAGTAAGTGATGTGGGAATCTGTAATGTTTCTGGTTGCTTTCGAAAGAAATGTAGGCATTTCAAGTGTTGGAGGATGGCTCATAGAGGCCTGTCATGTGTATTGAATGAGCAGGGTATGTTGGAAAGCTTTAAATAGCTCACTCTGCTCTGAGGTATAGATTCAAGCACGTAAGTCAGATCATACCAAACCAAACTCACTGCCAGAGAATTGATTATGATTCCAACTCATAGTAACCCTGCATAGCATTTCTGAGACTGTAAATCTTTATGAGAAAAGATAGCTTTATCTTTCTGCCACAGAGAAGCTGGTGGGTTTGAATCACTGACCGTGCAGTTTACAGTCCAATGCGTCTCCCATAATGCCTCCAGGGCTCCTCTGGAACATTGTTTTTAGCAGCATGAGTGAAAAAAAAGGTTATAAGGTGAATTAAGAGAATTTCAGAAAATGTTCCTATATGAAATTATTCCTTTAAATGTCAGATTCCTAATGTTGTAAGTAATCTTGGATTATAATTTTATCATTGCACATTTTAGACCATTTCCTTTCACTGGGATCAAGTGGGAAAGAGGTACTTCCTATATTCACTGTGTAACGAATGTTTTTTAAGAACCCATTTAGAACACTTTTTTGTTGGTAGTTTTGTAAAGGGTGCATTTGTGGGGACCTTTTGAATTGACTTTGGGCTCTGTGTGCTGCTGAGCAGGATGTAATGGTGGCAGGTGGAATGGAGAGCATGTCCAATGTTCCATATGTGATGAACAGAGGAGCAACACCGTATGGTGGAGTCAAGCTTGAAGATTTGATCGTGAAAGATGGGCTGACAGATGTTTACAATAAAATTCATATGGTAAATGTTGTTTTTTTAAATGGAGAAATGTCATCTAGTATTCAATACTGCTTGATTTTTCTTAAAAGGGTTAGTTCTCTTGCTAAGTCTGTCTTCACATAAAATGTGTATTTGTCTTAGGATATATAGCATACCTTTCTATGCATAAAAAACATTAAAGAAGTACTTCCAAATACACTAAAACATCTTTAACATAGTACAGTCATAATAACAAAAATGTTTTGTTGCACATTACAAAGTAACACCCATCTACAATTACAAACCATTGTATGTACTTGAATAGTTAATAAACATTAGGAAGACAATCTTCACCTGTGTTTTGCGGGTTAGCCTCTGGAGAGGAGATGATAGCCACTTATTTGGTAAACACTTTTTTGTGCCCATTGTACATTAGCCTGCATAAGGAGGAAACCTGTCAGAAAAGGAAAATTCAAATACCATTCAGTAATAGAGCAACAGAAAAGTGATCAAAGGTGGAACCCTTTGGAGACTCGGGAAAACATGGGAATCCTGTTGCAGTCTGGCTCTCACAGTTTTCACTGCATCCTCATAGCTCCATTGTAATGTTAGTCAAGTATCTTTCTGACTTCTAATTATGAATGTTATAAATCCTGAAGTTACTGCTTTTGAAATGTCAGCTCTGGGCTAATTTAAGTATTTGATGGTGAAACAAGTGGAAAGTTACCTCGTACAAAATAAATTGTATTTTAACTGCCAGCCACTATTTAATAGAGTATGCAAAACTATTATGCATTTTACAGTTGATCAAAAGTTAATTCATCTTTAAAAATTCCAACTTTTAATTAGGGAAACTGTGCTGAGAATACTGCAAAGAAGCTTAATATATCACGAGATGAACAGGATGCTTTTGCTATTAACTCCTACACTAGAAGTAAAACAGCGTGGGAAGCTGGAAAATTTGGAAATGAAGTTATTCCTGTCACAATTACAGCAAAAGGTAGAGCAATGGTGTCTCAAAGTAGGTTCTCATTTAGTCACCTTTACATGGTGCTGATTTTTGTTACATGAATACATTTTATCGGTGTTCACTTGTGCTGAGAACACAGACACTTCTCCTAGTGGTTAATAAAGGGAAAAGCTGTCAGTTCAAAGATAACAACTGTCAACCCAATTGAAAAAAATCTGCTACTAATTGTAATGAATTAGAAAAAATTCATTTTAGTTTCAGAAAGGAGCATATTAGAACTCTTTCTCATATAAGGGACAGGGAACATATTAACTTAAATAAAAAAGAGGATTATTAGAAGGCTATGGGAGTACTTCTCAGAATTGAAAGAAGAATAGCAGCAACCAGTTAGCTCTGGGAACTTTGGAAACTAGATTTGGGGAGTGGATTCTCTGAGGACATGGTCTCTTGGCTTCTCATTGCTGCATACTTCCTCAAGTTGCTGCCTCTATTTCTAGAGTCACATCTGTAGAGCTCTCAAAGAGAAAAGAGACCTTTTTACGAACTCCAGCAAAGTAAATCCACAGAAGAGACTCATTGGCTTGGTTTGGGCTATATTCCTATTCCTGAAATGATTACACTACTCACGGTGACCAAATACTAAATACTAGGGTAGGAGTCTGGGGTCTGTGATCATAGAAGATTGAGAAGAGTATGGGATGTATCTGTGCACAAGATTTACAGTTTTATTAGGCTACCTGCCTCCTCTTTAAGACACTAAGAGAGGCTATAGGTGGTAGATTTTAGGTGAGAATTTACTTGGGTGGCCTACACAGGGAGGCACTTTGCCATCGGTTTCTTGCTACATGAATAATTTTTTGCCTTGTGTGTTGACTACTTAACTTTTTTTTTTTTAGGTAAACCAGACGTAGTAGTGAAAGAAGATGAAGAATATAAACGTGTTGATTTTAACAAAGTTCCAAAACTAAAGACAGTCTTCCAGAAAGAAAACGGTTAGTGTCAAAAAAGAAGTGTAATAAAAAAATGAATCAACACACAAATAGATTTGTAATTGTATATGAATTCCTAAAGGAACTTTTAAAAGCATTTCTAGAAAATAGTCCATGTGTTGGTTAATATCTTAAATGTCTCACGTGCAAATGAAATTAATGAGTGAGACTAATTCAAAGTATATTTTAAATTAATAGCTTATACCTCCAATATATAGTCTTATGGAAGAGATTGTGTAATATGGCTAGAAAATTCAATTCTTTATACGTAATTCATTTTGAAAGTTTACTGTAATTTGAAAATCAATTAAAAATACAATGCTAAATATTGAGTTCCTTGAAGACTAGGATGACAGCTGCATTGTTCATTGTATTTCCAGTGTGTCCTCAATACACTGTTGAATAGTAGTACAAATGAGATATCTGTGTTCTAAATGATTTGGAAATCCTTTGAGAAAAAGTAAGTTCTTTTTTTCAAATTAACTATATGTTGTTGTTGTTAAGTGCCGTCACGTCACTTGTATAATGATCCTGTGTAGGGTTTTCCAAGGAGAAGCTGCCGAACCACTTCGTGGTTTGCACTCCAGTGCTTACCCTACAGCACCACACCAGGAGTCCAGTTAAGTGTACGGTGGTGGTGGTTGTTAAGTGCTGTTGAGCTGGGTCCAACTCAGTGACCCTGTATAGGGTTTCCAAGGTGAGCTTGCACTGCTGAGCTTGCACTGCTGACCTTGTGGTTTAAACTGACTTTGCAGTCGAGCACATTAACTTGCAGTGCCACACCAGGACTCCACAGCATGGTGGTGATAGTGTTCATGGAGTTGGTTCTGCCTCACAGCGACCCTGTATAAGGTTTCCGAGGTTGTAAATCTTTATTGGAGCTGAAAGCCTCAGTTCTCTCCCACAGAGTTGCTGGTAGATTCAAACTGCTGACCTTTTGGTTAGCAGTACCACGTGTAATGACTACATTACCAGGGCTTCCTAATAAAATATATACAGTTGTGATGATTACATGACATTAGTTTTATTCCGTTTTGAGTGAATTTTTCCATGCCTAGCATAAAAATGGATCAGTCTTCAAAATTTATATTGCCAAAGTATATTTTAATAATTTTAGCCAAATTCACAGTAGGCATGGGGTCTTCATTGGCACATAATGTTAGTAACATATAATTTACATACTGTAAACTTTTTCTGTTAAAAGTTCAGTGGTTTTTAGTAGTCCTTGATATTTAAAGCCAAGTGATTCTAGAAAAGAAATACCTAATTTTAACACAGATTTGACAAATGATAGTGATTGCTGTATTTGGATCATCAAAGAGGAAAGATGAATGAAGTGGTCACATTCTCTGAAGAATTGTAGCCACATTTACCCATTGTTACCATACATGTGGCCTTAATCTAGCTTTGAAAAAATGGATACAAAATACTAGTGTGGTCAGGCATCCTTACATTGATTATATTGTAGTTGGCTGTGTAAATGTTTCCTGAGAGCTGGAATTATCTTCACACATTTAGCAACTCCAGCAGTGCATTTGTATGGATTTGCTAAGTTGAATCAAATTAACTCAGAATGAAGGAATATTTTGACTTTATGATTATTTATTGTTGGTTTCAGGCACAGTAACAGCTGCCAATGCAAGCACACTAAATGACGGGGCAGCTGCTTTGGTTCTGATGACGGCAGATGCTGCCAAGAGGCTCAATGTTAAGCCACTGGCAAGAATAGCAGGTAGATGTTCTGACTTCATTAACTCCTAAACATCTGAAATTGATTTTCCTTGTTGGTAACAGGTAATATTGGAGTTGCCTGTTCCTACCTATAGGTTTTACTTTGTGACACAATTTAAGAAAGGCTTACTTTAATTAAAAATCCTGCAATCTTGTTTTGATAATATCATTTGCTTTAAAAGAGTAAGGAGCCGTGGAGAACAAACAAGATGGCAGAGAGGGAGGAAGTGCAGTGAGGAGCTCTGTCAGCAACAACACAGAATACCGGACCAAGCAGGCTCAGGGGATGGTGCCAGAACTCTGAACCACATATAAAGGAATATTTAGAAGGTTGGAAGGCTTACAGCTAGGGAAATTTGTAGCAGATGCAAAAAATCCATTGCTTTCTAATTCAAGAAGCTCAGCTGCTCCCGGATTCACCATCTTGGGTGAGACCAAGCAGGGGAAGGATCAGAGCAGCCACGGCCATTGGTCTCTGGCTGTCTGCACACCTCCATTCTGGTGAATAGAGGAGGAGCATGAGCGAGCGGACACCCCACCCCATTCCTTGAGGGTTCTACTATGCATGCACACAGATCTCCTCAAAATTTTAAAGAGACAGTTTCCACTTAAAACCAAACGCCCACAGCTGGCCCTGAACTGTTTATAACTAGAAGAAAGACCTGAACAGAGATTGTGGAGTGGGACAGGCAGACTAAAAAGGAAATAGGCCGAAAATTAAAGTCTGAGTTACATCACAATGACCAACAGTGGCATCTTGAAATTTCTTAGGCTTCCCTTCTCACTGTTCTACCTATCTCCTGATCACATCAACCTGGAGGCAATCAGAAAGCATAAAAAAATACCAAAATACACACCCATCTAAGTATTAAGGCCACAAATATCTCCTGAATATGCCCAAAAAACAGAGGCAGATGACCATATCAGCACATATCCAGAGACAAGATAAAGTGACTGAGGCAAATGAGCTGAAAGTAGACCTATACTCCATATTGGAAGATGGGCAGGCTTTGGAAATGCC
>NW_006408526.1:17032720-17089487 GCF_000296735.1 Chrysochloris asiatica
GAGTAAATATTTGTTATCATGATTAATTGCGACTGTCATAATTGTAAAGGTAGAAGTTTTGTAACAAAAACAGGGGAGTGGTTAATCTTACAGTCCAGAAACAGGACCCTAGGACCATAAAGGGAGAAGCCCACAGAAGAATGCGGGACCTTATCCAGAGAAGCAGTGGAGCCAGACACGGAGGCAGAGATGGGGGCATGGAGAGGGGGAGTGGCTGAGGACTCTAGATTCATAGGAAGAGATGGACTAAGAGCTGGTGGCCAGGAGACAGACTTGCAGAATGTGCCCTTTGTTGTTGTTGTTATGTACCGTGGAGTTGGTTCCATCTCATAGTGACGCTGCACAGGGTTTCCGAGGGTGCAGATCTTTACAGGAGCAGAAAGCCTCATCTTTCTCCCGCGGAACAGCTGGTAGTTTCGAACTGCCAACCTTTGAGGTTAGCAGCCTGATTTGTAACCACTTTTAGAGATGTAAATCATATATGCCTGAGTGGTTTTTTTGTTTTTTTTTTTAAAGCTAAAGTGGCTAGAGAGAAATACTGTTAAGTGACGGTACGTGGAGGGGATTATAATCATTGTAATGAAACAAGGTGTATGATGTGTTGAATGTAAAACTGATGATATTCCCTTTTAACTTTCAATCAATCTACAATGAAAACCTTAAAAGAAAACAAACAAGCAAACAGAAAAAGAGTAAGGAGTCCTTTTTGAGCAGTGGGCTAAGCTTTAGGCTGCTTATTAAAAGATCAGCTGTTTAAAACCACCAGTTGCTCTGTAGGAGACAGACAAGACAGTTGAAAACCCTATGGGGGCAGTTCTATCCTACCCTATAGGGTCACTATGAGTTGGAATTGACTCAAGGACATTGGGTTTTTTAGGTTATAAAAGAGTAAACGTAAAAAAAATTCTTCCTGACCTATACGATGAACAGGGGAAAATTAGGTTCATGTTTTATCCCAGAGAGCCAGTAAGGTAGAATAAAATGAATATGGGATTAGGAGTTATATAAAACCTCAGTGCTCTGGCATTTATTAACAATGTGACCTTGGGCAAGTCCTCAATCTCTATGAGCCTATTTGTTAACTATAAAATTGGCCTTGCCTTCTACATAAGGTATTTGAAAGAATCAGTTTAATGGATGTGAGAGTACTTTATGACTTCCACTGTCCTTTTGTTACTTTATAAAATGCTTCATAACTTCATTTTATTCTAAGTTACACCAGGATTGCTTAACCTCAGCACTGTTGACATTTCACACCATATAGTTGTTTGTTGTGGGACTGTCCTGTTCATTGGTACTTCTGCCCATGAGATGCCAGAGGTGCCTCTGCTGTTGTAATAACCCAGAATGTCTCCAGATAGTGCCAGATTCCTCCCATCATGAATGAGTCATTGATGAGATAACGTGGTTGATAGAATTTTATAAAGGGCAGAATCCTAGAAAAGGAACATTTACATACATTATAGAGGTGTGTTGTTAAATGCAGTCAAGTCAGTTCTGACTCATAGTGACCCTGTATAGGGTTTCCGAAGCTTTTTAAAAAAAATCTTGGTGGGAGTAGAAAGCCTCATCTTTTTTCCACAGAGCAGCTGGCAGGCTCGAACTGTGGACCTTGTGGTTAGCAGTCCAGTGCTAATGGCACTATGGTACCCTTATAGAGGTCAAGATGCTTGTAT
Organism: Chrysochloris asiatica; assembly: GCF_000296735.1. Taxonomy (NCBI): domain Eukaryota; kingdom Metazoa; phylum Chordata; class Mammalia; order Afrosoricida; family Chrysochloridae; genus Chrysochloris; species Chrysochloris asiatica. The sequence continues at coordinate 17,034,397 of NW_006408526.1, forward strand.
TTAGCGGATAACTTGGCTTTTGTATGTTATATTTTACAGTTGTTAGGTATAGCTCTGAATATCTGTAACAAAAGATTTTAACAACCAATTTTCTTTTTAAATACATGTAGCATTTGCTGATGCTGCTGTAGAACCTATTGATTTTCCAGTTGCACCGGCATATGCAGTACCTAAGGTAAGGACAAAGTGATGGACCCTACTCTATTATACTGACTCTGGTCTGCTTACACCAAGGGCTCAGGTACAAGCATAATAATTTAACTTAAAATCTTCCCTCTTTCCTTAAAAATAAGAACAAAAAGGACAACAAGACAAAAAAGAGCAACCTTGTAGAAAATAAAAACTGCAGGAAACAATTGGTCCAAAGGACTAATGCACCATGTACATGATGCCAGCCTCCATGCCCCTCAGACCAGGAGAACTGGATGGTGCCCAGCTACCATTGCTGGCTACTTTGAAAGGGAGGGATCACACTAGGAGGTCCTGGGTAGAGTGGGAGAAAATTATGGAACAAAATAAAAATCATAAAAAAGACCATGCTTACTGACTAGATAGAGACTGGTAGGGCCCCTGAGACTATAGCCCTTGTTGTTGTTGTTTTGAAGTGCCATCGAGTCGGTTCTGACCCATAGCCACTCTGTGTAGGGTTTCTGAGGAGCAGCTGGTTAGCTTGAACCACTGACCTTGCAGTTCAAACAACTTTGAAGGTCTGGTGCATTATTCCACAGCGCCACACCAGGACTCCCCTTAAACCTGGAGCTGAACTCACCCTGTGGCTCAGCCTTCAGCCAAACAATGAACAGACCCATCAGGTGAACAGTAACACTAGGGAGCTACCTACCCCTTAGAGTAATCAATCATACATGATCACAGGGACACCTCTTGCCCAGAGATGAAGCTCAGAATACAGGAAGGGACAGGAAAGAAGGGCAAATGGAAATTGTAAACACAGGAAGGAAGTGGGCAGAGTGTTGTTACACTGTGGAGAGTGCCATCAATGTCATAAAACAAAACGTGGATGATTTGTTTTATGGAAAACCAGTTCGTTATGTAAACTTCCACCCAAATCACTATTTTGTTGTTTTAAAAAAGAGCAACCCCTAAACAACATCGTCAATGCAACAGGTAAACAATGTAACTGTGACTTATTTGTGTGACCCTATACCTGATGTGGTAACCACAAAGGGGAAGTTAGTGTGGCAACAAGAAAAAAGGGAACAGTGAGGGTCCTGGTGGTCCCAGATCTAGGAAATAGTCACTTTTAGAAGAGGTGTCCATCCTGAAAGGCCACTGGTGGAAGCAAGTTTTAGAGGAAGCAGTAGAACTAGAGACAAGAAAACCTACACACTCCAAATTGTCTGTGTATGATACCAAAGGAGGAACTAAACAAATTTCCAATGGAAATGAGACCACAGAAAGAAGAGAAAGTGCTGGGGTCGTTTACGACCTCAGAGATCTCAGAAGTCCACTGCAAATATTTTCTTCCAGAATATTCCTTTCCTTATCTTGAGAGGGAACTTCTGAGAGCAGCACCCAGAAAAAAAAGAATTGAATTAGTGAGGAAAGAGGATAGAGAAGGATCACAAAGAATAGGGAGTAGAGGTCTGTCTGATCTGACATCTCAGTTACAGAAATACACAGCTTCTGTAAAGGAATGCATCATATTGGTAGGAAAGAATATTAAATTCTGTATTAAGAAGCTATGAGTTTCTGGGGGCACAATTAGTGCACTTCACTGCTAACTGAAAGGTTGGAAACTTAAGTCAACTTAGCAACACCTCAAAAGAAATGCCTGATGGTACTTCCGAAAAATCAGCCACTGAAAACCGTAAGGAGCACAGTTCTACTCTCATACATACATATTCAAAATACACACATACATAGAAAACTCCATGGCAACCTCTGCTCTTGGATCAGAGGAAGCTTTTTAACTCTGCATCTTGGAAAGCTCTCTTAGCTCATTGGTGAAGGAGAAAAGGGAAAAGAGAGAGGAAGAATTTAATTTTAAATGTTCACAACAAAATTTCTGAAGGTAACAATGTCTTATAAAGGTATTAACATGGAATAACTACTAGAACAAAATGTATTCCTGAATAGCTGAATAACTACCCAAAGAAACAAATCATATACTAAGAAAAAGCAAGCCTCCTACCATTGAGTAAGTTCTGACTCATGGCAACCCTGCATGTTGCGAAGTGTAACTGCTCCGTCAAGTTTTCTTGGCTCTAATCTGTACAGAAGCAGATTGCCAGACCTTGGTTCCAACTACTAACATTTACATTACCAGCTGATCATAAACCACTTGCATGACCCAGGACCACATCAAATCAGTGAAAACACAGAAGCTGTGATGACTATTTGTACCCCAAATAATCCCACAGCCACTCTTATAAGCTACAGGAGATACACCCAAATAGAAAAATCCCGAGATACCTCGTTCATTAGGCAAATAAGAATTTAGAACTAAACAGTCAGTAAAGTAGATCCCTACTGCTCACCTATCAACTGTCTCTTTGTCCACCATTTCACATTTATGACAACTTTCAAAATGTTTTCAGGCAGTGCCTCTGATGGTGTAGGCTCTGCAGGTCTGAGTGCCCTCCATGGGTTACCTTAAATGATATAGTGGAAGCCCCAGTAATGACTGGGTCGCATGAGGGATAGTGGGGGATACTTTTTCTTGTTTGTCTTAAACATCTTAGTCCAGTCAAGGAGATGTGGGGCAGTGGTGGGACAATGTGAGGTCATGGTAGGCAGTGGGAAGCCAGGTGAGGGTCAGAAGTTGCAGGAGTTGCCAAGAGAGAAGGGGACTGTGTGGGACTTTGGTCCCAGAGTAGATGGAGACTAAGTGTAGTTCCCACCAGTTGGGCAACAGACAACATCTGACTACCCTCACCCCACAGGCTTTCACATGGATAGAAGGAAGGCATGGTGGGGAAAGGTGCAAGGCCCACTGTTCTATGCACAGGCCAAGATGCCCTAAGGGTGCCTGACAAGTGGTGAGCAACAGGTTGCTGGACTCTCTCATAACACAGATTTTACTAACGATGTTCTCTTTGGAACCTAACCATGTCAGTAAGTGTGGTGTGGGTGTACATGATTTTCTTGAATATTCCATGGGTATTTGAAAATGTGTATTCTCTAGTTTAGGGTACATAATTAGATATATGGAGTACTATGTTTGGAAGGGTAGAGGGTCAGAAAAAAAGAGGAGACCCCCAGTGAAATGGATTGGCAAAGCGGCAGCATCGATGGGCTCAAGCGTGGCAACGATAGTGTGATTGGCCCAGGATCAGGCAGTGTTTTGTTCTGCTGTGCATAAATAAGGTCGCTATGAGTCGGTACCGAGTCAATGGCACCTAACAACAACATAGGATAAGCACTGGACTGCTAACCACAAGGTTGGTGGTTCAAACCTACCAGCTGCTCCTTGGAAATCCCCTCTAGGGTCGCTATGAGTCGGAACCGACTTCATAGCACTTAACAGTAGCAATAAAAACAATTTGATATATATCCACTCCTTACTTAACAACATGGGTAGGTACCATAGACTAGTTATGTGAAAATCAGTGTTCGGCAAAAATGGGGTATAACCATAAATCACAAATGGAGGATGACTGTGTATAGTGACGGAACTGCCAAATTACATCATTACGTAACTGCCAAACCACGGAGAGTCATGATCCAGCCAAACTGACACCTAATTTTACCCATCACAGCCAGTATTAACTTTTCACTTTCTACCTCAGCTTTGTTCCTGCCAGATGTCAGATATTGTTGACATGCAAAATAGCGCAATTGTAAAGGTAGACGTTTTGCTAACAAAAATGGGAGAGTAGTTAATCTTACAGTCCAGAAACAGAGGACCCTAGGATCATCAAAGGAGAAGAACACAAGCAGAATGCAGGACCTTATCCAGAGAAGCAGCAACACCAGAGATGGAGGCAGAGATGGAAACATGGAGAGAGAGAGCAGCTGAGGATTCCAAATAAATGGAATTAGAGGGACTGAGAGCTGGCAGCCTGGAGACAGGCTTGCAGAATGTGCCCTTTGGTGCTTTGGATTATTATATATGCCTGAGTGCTTTAAAAAAATAAAATGAACTAAAGTGAATGGAGAGAAATACTGTTAACTGATGGTACATGGAGGGGGTCATAATCATTGTAATGAAACAATCACAGGTATAGGATTTCGTTGAATGTAAAGCTGATCTGCCCTGTAAACTTTCACTCAATTCACAATAAAAACGTCAAAAAAATTTGACACAGTATGTTTTCCACTATTGACTAAAATGAAAAATGTCAGATAACGAGAGTTAATAAGTAATCAATGTTCTTGTAAATGTTTTGCCAAAGGGAAATACAAACCAAAATTGTAGAGTTCCAAGAAAGTAATGAAAGTACTTCCTAAGGTTTGATTGTTAATTGTCCTTTTACAAATTTTTAGGTTCTTAAATATGCAGGATTGAAAAAAGAAGATATTTCAATGTGGGAAGTAAATGAAGCCTTCAGTGTGGTTGTACTAGCAAACATTAAAATGCTAGAGATTGATCATCAAAAAGTAAATATCAATGGAGGAGCTGTTTCTCTAGGGCATCCAATTGGGTAGGTTAAATCATATGGAATAATTTATCAGCTAATACTTGACTGCATATAGATTAACGTGATAATTCCTGTTATTCATGTTTAAGAAATTTTCCTTCCCACCCGTTTTTTGTAAGACAAACACCATTGTTGTTAGGAACCAACACTGAACATAGAGATGTCACATATGTTCCTTGAAGCGTAATATTATGTTACACTGAAGGAGAAATAGAACTTACAGACTAAAGTGTGTTGTCAGGCTTCTAAAACAGCTGTAACTCTTCTTGAAAAAAATGTCTTAAGTGTAGGAAAAGTAGCTAATCCACCATGGCTAGAAAGCTTTTGGAGTTCATTTGGAGTATAAATTTTGGTTAGCCACAAATTCTGTTCTTTATTAAAGAATCAAACTGTTTTCTTAATCCTAGGATGTCTGGAGCCCGAATTGTCATTCATATGGTTCATACCTTGAAGCAAGGAGAATACGGTCTTGCCAGTATTTGCAATGGAGGAGGTGGTGCTTCTGCCCTGCTGATTCAGAAGTTGTAGACAAAAGAAGACCACCTTTATGTGATCAGAAAGGCCTGCTACCATGAATTTGAAAACCCAGGACCAGCTTATACTCAAAATAATCAGTTTCATTTTTTATTGTTTTATATTTTAACTCATTTTTTATCAGATAAAAAGATCAAATTCTAAAACCTTTTTGAATCACAAATAAATGTTTTTCTTCTGTATTTGCTTTTTGGTTATCTGTAAAGCTTGACACACTTGTATTATGAATCTATGTTATTTGAAATACCAATGACTTGAGAGTACAAATCGATTTCTATTTTTAAGGAAGGCTTGGAAATGTTAAGTGAAAGTTACCTATGGCTAATTTACATCTAGTAGACTCTTCAAGACTCCTGCTGTGTGCTGTAGGATCAGCACTGGACTTCAAACCACAAGGTCAGCAGTTCAAATCAGCTGCTCCCTGGAAACCCTGTATAGGGTCGCTATGCGTTAGAACCCACTCGACAGCACTTAACAACAGCAACAAGACTTTTTTTTTTTTTTCCTTTATCAAAAATGTTGTTTTTTATTTGTTTGTTTCTTGTTTTTAATCATCCTCTGGTTGAGTTCTGATTATCAAGCCAGCAAGGCTAGGTCAAATGAGTACTATCTGCATCTCCCCTCACTTCATATCACCTGGATGCTTCACTCTCAGCTCTAGCCCTTTACAGGAGCAGAAACCCATAGAACTGCTAGTAATTTTGAACTGCTGACCTTGGGGTTAATAACCCGACTCATAACCACTATGCTACTAGAGCTCCTAACTTCCAAACTGCTGTCAATTGTGGTCCAGTCAAGTGGACACATATATATATATTTTTTTTAATTAAATGTTTTTATTTTGCATTGAGTGAAAGTTTACAGGGCACATCATCAGCTTCACATTCAACCATTCATATAGCTTGTTTCATTACATTGATTATTATCCCCGCTATATATCATCAGTTTACAGTGTTTCTCTCTATCCTCTTTAGCTTTTTTTTTTTTTTTGGATGGGGGGGGACTTGGCTTATTGGAATTTACAGTCTCGGCTTTTAGGGGAGGTTTTTACATTTGTCTGTGGATATCCAGGGCTCACGTATGAGATTACTAACAAGCATTACTGAATAATCAGATGAGGGACAGTTTGTTATGTCTACTAGGTAGCTAGAGTCTGATCCTCAGAGCCTATGGTTTGGACGGTCAACAACGCTTGGGCCCACAGGGGCTTGGCCTCCTGACCGGGTCTGTGCTGTCTGCATCTGAGTCCTCCTTTTTTATTGATTGTTTAAGGGACGCTGCCTGTCTTAGGTGGTCAGTGCGAATTCTTCAGTCTTACCAGTCATTGAGACTCATTGCAGCATGGCAATGTCTCTGTCCCAAGTAGCCGAGGTTCCACGTGATCCTTACCCGTCTCTGGCCACACGTCCAGCATAAACAGCCGCCATCCGAGGAAGGCAGGGAGGGAGGAGATCAGCTGGGGACCCCATGCGCCCGACGTTGCCGGCCCACCACCTGCTCTAAGGTGACCAAGCAGGATCACTATGCTGAGGTTCAATCCAGTTCCTAGGGGATCTTATTATCTAGCATGGGTAGCAAATGGGTAGCCACGCAGTGTTCACTTTGAGAATTACTTATATCATAAAATTGAGCGTGTAGCTGATGAATATCCCCAGACAAGTGTATATTGTTCCACAACCTCCTACAATGCTGTTGGATTAAGTTCCAATTAATTTCTGGGTTACTGAAAGATAACACAAATCTACTTATACCTTGGGTAACCTTAGCTGGGAGTGTAGTCTGGATATATTGGGTCTTATTTCCCTTGAGTGGTCTTCCTTTCTCTAAAGCATTTAGCCTGTTTTGTGAGCCTTTGTCTATTTACTCTCAGATCATTTGAGCGAGACTAATGTCCCTAGACATTTGATTTACATGATGGGCAGGGCAAAAAAAGGTAACAATTTCTGTTTGCGCAGTGATTCTTGACCTGAGAGCAAAGGCACATGGCACGTTTGAGGGCTAGGCACTGCAATGCTTTGCCTAGCTTCTGAAAACTTTAACAGGGGATAAAGCCTATGATGGTTGATGGACGATTGCAAAATCAGTAACATCTATTAACTCCCCATTCCCCACGCCCGACTAGCAAAACAGCAGAATGTTTCTGGGGTTTATCCAGTTCCCCAAGGATTAAACAGTTCTTAAAGTAGCAACAAGACTTTTTAAAGGGGAGCTGGATACTCTGGGCAAACTAGCCACACTTCATTATGAGTCAAGGAACCAGACAATGGTGTATGCGGTGGTACTAGAAACCACCTCAGCTTTTCAGTGTTTGGGAGTTTGCTCTCTGAATTGCTATAGAAGCAAAGAGTAACAAAGAAGGTGGAAACTGATCAAACAAAGGATTTATATAGGAGGGGAGACGGCCCTTCTAGCTTGCTGCAATGTCCATTCTTAACAGAGGATAGGCTATGGCAGAATTATCTTGAATTGCATTTTATTACCAAAAATTATAGGCATAGTAGGCAAGTGCTTCACACCCCAACCTCAGCTGCAGCTCTGAGAAGGGGAAGCTCACACTCAAGTTTACATTGACATTAATGCAGAGGGCAGTAAAGGGTACTGTGCCTATAATCTATCACATTAATGCAGAGGGCAGTAAAGGGTACTGTGCCTATAATCTATCACATTAATGGGGAGGGCAGTAAAGGTTATTGAGGGTCATTATCTTCCAAGGAACAACAGCAACAAAAAAGTAATGGAAAAAGGAACCATAGTTTTTAAGAGTCACATAAAGGGTCTTTTCAGAAACATCAATATAGTAATAATAGCAAAGTTGGTTTTAAAAAAAAAAATTATGACTTGAGTGAAGGTTTGTAGAGGACATCATCAGTCCTACATTCAACAAATCATACACTATGTCATTACAATGATTGCAATCCCTTCCATGTACCATCAGTTAATGCTGGTGGTGGTGCTTGTGGGCCATCTGGTCGGTTCTAAGTCAGCTACTCTCCTTGATCTTTATGTCAGTCCACTGAAGGTACCTAAATACCATTCTTTTGAATTATTTCTCAGATAGCTCCATTACCTTTTCTTCCTCAGAAATGTTTTCTAACTTTGCATCTTGCTCATTTGTTTGAGGCACTTTCATTTCTTTGTTGTTCTTCTGTTGTCTCTGAGACATTGTGGTGTGCTGTATTTGTATTTAATTGACGGTAGTATGTTGGTGTGTTCTTGGGCTCTCACCAACTGTCTCTCCTGATGGGTGTATGTGATTAGAGACTGGAAATACGAGTACCATTTTCTGTTCACTGTGCCTGCAGCTCAGATTAGGGTGGGTTTGGCTGCTGTTGGCTAATGTCTATTGTTGACCAGCTGTATTGGATCTTGTCCAGTGAGTGGAGCCGCAGAGGGCACAGTTGTGTGGCTAAGCTGTATGGGCAAGGTTGCTGTCTCCCATTGGGTGGGGCAAGAGGAGAAAGCACACAGGAAAACAAAACAACAAACAACAGGGAAAACAATGTAATAAAGGAGAAACAATAAAAAAGGGCAGCAGCAAGAAAAAAATAGAGAAAAGAGTGACAGGAAAATAGAACTGTACAGCAGAAAGATTAGAAAATAAAAAGAAGAGAAAAAACACTTAAACATGGAAGATGAAAAAAGAAAGACTATATAGAGTTGTTAAGCACTGTCAAGTTGGTTCCAACTTATAGTAACCCTGTATAGGGTTTCCGAGGAGCTGTTGGTGAGTTTGAATCAGTTTGAATCACTGACCTTTCACTTTAAGTTCAAGATGCACGTGCTGCGTCCAGCCAGCAGTTAGTTCACAGCCAGCCTTCTTGCACTACCCTTACTCAGCTTCTTCTCCCAGTAGGTATTCATTCCACTGCTATCTAAGGTGAAGCTCAGGATTCAGGATTACCTTCTCTGTTTCATTTGTTCTCCTGCAAGGTCTGTTTGAAATGCAAGGTTGGCAGTTCAGACTCAGCAGCAGCGCCTCAGGAACCCCATCCTGGGTTGCTAGGAGTCAGAACCGACTACTAGACAGCACCTAACAACAACTATCTTTGTCTAGGAGGGTCTGTATAGCATGTCTGTTTGTTTGCTATCTTGCCAGAAGTCTTCTAATAGCAAACTTTTATTTAAATTTTTTTTTGTGACTTGAGTGAAGATTTACAGAGCATATAATCAGTTTCACATTCAACAAATCATATACTTTGCTTCATTACAATGATTGCAGTCCCCTCCTTGTACCAACCATTAACAGTATTTACCTTTTTTCACTTTATTACATTCCTCAGTGTCTCCCACTACCTTCATCTTTCTTCTGCTAGCCTACCCTTGTTGTTTATTGCCTTCCCTGTTAGCCATGTTAGCGTGCCTACTCTCTAGCCCGTGAATAATTTTCCTTCCCTCGCTGTAATCATAATGGATTGTTTCTTTGATCAAGAAAATCTTTTCTTATGACATTTGTCTCATACAATATTTGTCCTTTTGTGATTAATTTCACTCAGCATGTCTTCCAAGTTCATCCATGTTGTGAGGTATTTGGCAGCTTTATAAGTATTCTTATGCATTGCATACTATTTCATTGTGTGTATGTACCAAAGTTTGTTTAACCATTCTTCTTTTGATGGGCAATTAGCTGTCTCCATCTTTTTAATGTGTCTCTTGTAGACAGCATATTGAAGGATCCTGTTTTCTATTCCATTCTGCTCTGTCTCTTCATTGGTACATTTAATTCTTTTACATTCAGTGTAATTATCAATAGGTATGAATTGATTGTTGACATTTTTCTATGTGTTTTTTGTGTTGCTGCTGGATTCTTTGTTCCCCATAATTTTCTGTTGCGTTAATTTTAGTTTTGTGGGTTTTCTTTTTCATTTTCTGTTGTGTTAATGTTTACTAAATATTCCCTGATATATATATATATATTTTTTGACGTGCAAGTGTATTATTTTTCTTTGAGGTTGCCCTGTAATTTGTGAAAATTTTCCATGTTTTATCTTGAAGTCTACTTGACTTTGTTGAAATCTGAAAGTTCTATATTTACACTATTCTCTCTTTTTGCTTTGTATTTAACTTCATTAAACATTGGTTCTGTATTTCAGTCTTGCAGATTTGTTTTGCTTTAAATACTTTTATATCTGGATTGAGTTCTGGTGGTGTTGTCATGTAAGGAAATCTCAGGTTTTCTCTGCTGTTGTTGGTTCTCAGTCCAAAGAACACCCTTTAGCATTTTTGTAAAGTTGGTCTAGTCATTACAAATTCCTTTAATTTCTGTTTATCAGGAAATGTCTGAATTTTGCTGACATATTTGAGGGACAGCTTTGCTGGGTATATTCTTCTTGGTTGGCAGTTTTTTTTTTCTGATAGCAAACTTTTGAGGCTCATTATATCCTAAACATTTGTCCTAAGGACTTTGTGTTAATTCATTTAATCCTCTCAAAAACTCATGAGACAGACATCATACTATCTCTACTTTATAGATAAAGCAATTGAGGCATGAAAGGTTAACTAACTTACAAGGTCAAACACATGGGAAAGTGGCTGAGCCTTGAGTTCAAGTCCAAATAGGTTAGCTCTAGAGCTTACATTCTTAACTATTCTTTACTTCAATACCTTAACGTACTCAGTATATGTTCTCACTAACTTAGAAGAAACAGGTGCTGGCTAAAATACAGGGGAAAAAAGGAAACTCAAATTATATTAGAAAGCTTCAATATATTGTTGTTGTTAAGTGCCGTCGAGTCGGTTCCGACCCATAGCGACCCTGTACAGGGTTTCCGAGGGTGTAAATCTTTACGGGAGTAGAAAGCCTCATCTTTCTCCCGCAGAGCGACTGGTAGTTTCGACCCGCTGACCTTAAGGTTCACAGCCCGATTCGTAACCACTATGCTACCAGAGCTCCTTAGAAGAATTAATGCATCCAAAAGTAAGTGATCTGGAGAACATACGGGTAGTTTCCAACTTGAGTCCTGGTGTGGCGCTGTAGGCTCAGCACAGACTGCTAGCCACAAGGTATGTGATTCAAACCCATCAGCTGCTCATTCAAAACTCTATACAGGGTCACTATGAGTCAGAACTGACTCAACAGCTCTAAACCACAAAGTCTCTGACTTTTACAGGGTTCTGATTACTTTGTAGTAAGTTCTGCGGTAAGTCAAACATGTGTGTGTGTTTACGTTTTCATTATCGCATTTTTTTAGTATCTGTATACAAAATCTGATCTTTGTCAGAGTCAGTGTTGTAACAATGAACTTGTGGTCAATGGCTGTTTGTTGTATGCATTAAGTTAAACATTGCCCAACTTTCTGTATGGCTCCCTACACTAACACCAACACAGATTTCATTGCAGACTAGGCTGTAGCCTGTTGCTATCCTTCAGTGTTTTGATCAGTAAATCATTAACAGTGAATATCTGAAAGTAAACATCTGAGTGATAACTTCAGTACATTACTCACTGTAACATCGCATGTAGTACATATCACTACTGACAATATGTTCAGTATAGTCTGTTGTAACTTGAATGTGTCGTAACTGGGGATTGCCTGAGTTTGAAAAGCTCTCTGACACTGACTGGTCTGAGAGAGAGAGGAAGGGACACAAGATATATATGATGTTTCTTAAAAAGAAATAAACAAATGGCTTATCAGTAGAATCCAAGATAGGTAATAATTTTTTTAAGTACTAAGTGCACAAAATGAAAGGGCTTATTTTATCAATAGTATTATTAAAATATTATGAACCCATTAAGGCATCCTGGAGAATACATTAAAATTCTCTAAACATCTAGAACAATATAGGTAGACTCAGCCTATTACAATAAGTGTCAGAAGATAAATGACTAACATTTTAAATGGAATAGTTATAAAAATGCTAGAAAGTATACCTCAAGCATGCTTAGAAAATAGAGTACTCTTGTTTCCTCCACAAATGACAAGAGTTTTAGTTTAGCCCATGGAAGGAATCAAAAGTTTAAATCCAGGAATGTGGACATTTTGATTTTTTTAAATCACTAAAGATTGGTCAGAAGGATAAACACTAGATTGTGAACCAGAAGGTTGGTAGTGTGAGCCCACCAGCCATTCCATGAGAAAAAGATAAGGCTTTCTACTCCCACAACGATTTCCAGCTTTGAAAGAAAAGTCAGCCCATCAGGGAAAACCTTCTAAGACAGAAACTCAAAGGGAACCTGCGAGCAGTCTAGTGTGCTCACTGGTGACCACTTGGGTCTACCTTAGGAGTAGAAGTGGGGGGAGGCAGCAATAAAAACATGGGCTGAGTTTGGCCATGTTCCATTGACACCTGTGACCTTGAGATGAGAGAGAAGAGGAAGGCCTGACTGGCCTGAAGTTTAGAAAGATATGTGAACTCCCAAGCCCATGGGCACTCACCTAGCCACTGGGTGCTAGAGCTGAAAGTGAAGTGACCAACTGGTCTGAAGTGCAGGGAAGCCTGTGAGAACTTCCAAACTTGCAGCTAGTAACCATTTGACCTAGCTTGGATGGTTAGCTGATCAGAACTTGACCAGATTAAGATGAAGATGCTTGGTACTGTGAGCAAGTGTAAATTGCTACAATTTGATGAACTGGATCTTTGCTTATGGATGCAGTTACTCAAAATTTCAACTTGAATGAAAGTATTCTTCATATCAAGGAACAAACTTGTTTCCTCAGTGCATTTGGTTGAGAAGGATGGGCAATCTAGACATTGGCTATCAAAAATGGGGGGCTATAAAAGCACAAAATGGCTGGCTTACAAGTTGTCATGAGTGTATTTAATTTTAGAATGAGGGGGGTAAGGTAGAGTCCTCAATGAATAGTTTTCCTCTTTTCCAGATGGTTCTGGTGAAAGGGGGTGGGGGATGATGCTGATAGGATTTTGTGGTTCAATTGTGAGTAACTGTTAGCAGGATTAATTGTGGTCAAAGCTGTAATTGTAAAAAATGTGTAATTGAAATGGGGAATAGTTAATGTTTCATTTGAAGAACAGATGATCCCAGGACCATCAAAAAGGAAGAGCCTGAGTGGAGTGTGAGATCCTACCTAGAAAAGCGGTGACAGCAGAGATGGTGGCGGGGGGGATGACCTGGAGAGAGAGAGCAGCTGCAGGCTGTAGGCCCAGGGACTGAGTAAGGCTGTGTGCCTGCACGTAGGAGGCTCACTTGCAGAATATGCCCTTACGACACTTAATTAAGGATATATATTTTTTTATATGCATATATCAAATATTTTTGCTTGTTCATTTGTGAAATATAAGATGTAAAAGGGAAATCACAGGGAGGAAGTAGGATAACTGTTGCTGCAGGGAGAGGATGGTAATCATTGAGATGAAACAAAAATGTAAGGCTGATAATCTTGTCTGTTAACCTTCACTCAATTCACAATAAAAAGTTTAAAAAAAAAAAAAAAAAGACAACCTTGGGTTGTTGTTATATGAGTCAGAACCAACTTGAGGGCACTTAACAACAACAACAATGATTGGTCAGGGAGGAAGGATGGTAGAAATGTAATACTAGTAAAGTCTTCAGTAAGGACTAACATTGAAAGACTGTAAACACAGATCTACATCTTTAATTACTATGGACAATAAAAGCAGACAAATCCAATTATAAAAAGAAAGGACTGACATATATCACAAATTAGAATCAAGGCAGAAATAGGTAAAGAACTATTTTATATCAAGATCATTCAACATGAAGTTATGAGACAGTTATAAACTACACAGAGAAATAACAGCAATGCAATTGAAATAAAATCTATGGTCAAGATAAGTAAACTGGGAAACTAAACAGCTCTTTATGAAAAAAATGTCAAAAGAAAACTAGACAGGATTTGAATACCATGATTAGATTAATAAATATCAAATTTTTTATACCTTTCTAAGCAGAATATCTATTTTTAAGCATCATGCAATGTTTATAGAAAATTTAACCTATCTTTGACCAAAATATTAAAACTAATTTCTAAGCAAAAAAGGCAGTCCATTGGTGCCGCAAACAAGCACACCACTTGCTCTATGTAATTATGTTGAATAAATGAAAAATAAGCAGGCATACTTACCTCATCTTTCAAATTTTGATGTCAAGTGTTCAACAAACAACCAGTATTGAACCTGGAGTCTTGGTGTGCCGCTGGGATAAGCACTGGATTACAATGTTGGTTTGAGCTGTAAGGTTGGCGGTTCAAACTCACCAGTCCAAACTCACCAGTCCCTCCTCGGAAACCCTATACAGGGTCACTATGAGTTGGAACTGACCCCACGGCACTTAACAACAATGCTGAAATCAGAAGTAAATTTATAATAGTACATACAAGGTTTAAGAACTAAAAACCCTCAAAAAACTCTTTAATTTATTAAATTAAATAGACAACAACAACAAAAACCCTCTGAGAATTGTTTCCGTTGCTGTTTAGGGTTTTTGAGGAGAGGCTAATGAACTTGAACTGCCAACCTTGAGGTCCAAAACAATCTTGCAGTCCAGTGCATTTACCACAGTGCCACACCAGGATTCCCCTAGGAAGAATAGGAAGATCAAAAATAAAGGAAAAATGAGTGAATCAGAAAAGTATACAATTGTTAAATTTAATAGATGTTTTAATCTGAAAAAAAAAAAAAAATCCAAATTTCCTTCCTCAGCTGCCACTAATGTGTTTCTGAGGAAGCAGAGACCCTGTTGGGGTAGGGCCAGTTCAGTAGCACCACAGCCAGCCCAGCACTCCCACACCATGGCCTCCTTCTCCAAGCTCGCCTGCACCTTACTGGCACTCATTCTGCAGGGTGATCCCAGAGGACAAGATCAATGTCCTCATTAAGGCAGCTGGTGTGAACGTTGAACCTTTCTGGCCTAGCTTGTTTGTAAAGGCCCTGACCAACGTCAACACCGGGAGCCACATCTGCAGTGTAGCGGCCTGCACAGGCAGGCTGACCTCTCTCTGCACCGCTGCTGCCCCAGCTGAACAGAAGAAAGTGGAAGCAAAGATAGAAGAATTGGATTCCGGTCCGATGGTGATATGGGCTTTGGCCTTTTGTAAACTTGTCCAATAAAAAGCTGAAATCTTGAGGAAACAAAAGAATCCAAGCAAAAATTAGAGATGAAGTAAAAGCTCAAAGCATGAATCAACCAATTGTGTTGTAAGTGCCGACGATATGGTTCAGACCCATAGCAACTCTGTATATGGTTTCCGAGGAGAGGCTGGTGGGTTTGAACTGCCGAATTTGTGGTCAGCAGTTCAGTGCTTATCCTACAGTGTCACATCAGGACTCCGAATCAACCAATTACCGTGGAAGATATTTGGGGAGAAAAAGTGGAAAATTACTTCTGCAGGCCTACATGATTTAGAGTTTTCTTTGGTTGAGGTGTGATCTTTATTGAAAGCCAAAATCTTTGATCTTTATCAGTGTTTTGACTCTGCACTTTCGGAAAAGAAAGATTGAGTCTTCTGCGTATTGCAGGGTGCTAAGGAGTCTTTCTCTAATCTTGAAGCTGCTTTTTCTTCATATCCAGTTTCTGAGATTATTTGCTGAGCATACAGATTGATGTTGTTAGGTGCCATTGAGTTGGCTTTAACTCCTCCGCTGTCCTCACAATCTTTGCTGTGCTTGAGCCCTTTGTTATCACCACTGTTATCAACCCATCTCATGTAGAAGATTACATCCTTCCTTCTCCAGGGACTTTTTCTTCTTGATAACATGTCCAAAGTACATGAGATGAAGTCTTACTATCTTCTCTCAGGAACATACTGGCTGTACTTTTTTGGTTTCAATTCTTTGGGCAATCCAAGGTATAGTCAATAGTCTTTGCTAACACCATATGGCTGACTGGTTAAGCACTTTGAACCCACTAGTTTCTCAGAGGAAGAGAAATATAGCAATCTGCATTTTAAAAGATTTACAGCCTTGGAGACCCTCTGGGGGTCACGATGTGTTAGAATGTACTCGATGGCAGTGGGTTAGGATTGGGTTGTTAAGCTATACAAGAGCAGACAACCAGTCTTTTCTGTCACAGACCATGGTTGGGTTGTAACCAGGGCTCTGCCTGTTTTTATTTCTATTTTTTGCAATAATTTGCTTGAATAACTAACTGCTCCTTGAGACTAACCCAATACTCACTGTCATCAAGTTGATTCCAACTCACAGTGACCCTGCATAAGATTATCTTCTGTAAAGATTAGATTCTAGGAAACTCTCTGGGTAAGTTCTATTGTGCCATACGAGGGTAAGTCTAAAAGTATTGATGCAAAATCACAGAATGCTTTACTAGCCTACACTATCAAAATGTCAAGCTATTGTCTCTCAAGACACTCTCCATCTAGGTCTATACACTTCTGAAAGTGGGTTTTCCATCTTTTTAAACTGATTTTTAAAGAATTCTGATTTTACATCAAGTCAAAATGACAATTTTGGCACCCTCTAAGGACTCAAATTATATTCCTTTTAAATGTTGCATTTGGGGAACAAAAAGAAATTCTTGTAGGGCAGCCCTTGCTTACCCTCAAAGAATGAGGTGTATTCTCGTGTTGGGAAAAAAAAAAAATCTTAGGCAACTTTCTTAGCCTTTTGCTCACCAATGCACTTTTCAGTTTTCTTACAATTTCTTCATTTTAAGTCCCCATGATGGTCCTGTATGCTCCAAGAAAATGAACCAGGTTTGTTTCTGTTGTTAGGTGCTGTCGCGTCGGTTCTGACTCAGCAACGCTACTCACAACAAAACTGCTCGGGTCCTGCATCATCTTCCCGATCATTGCTATTTCTGAGTCCACTGTTACACTGCGTCAATCTATTTTGTCTAGACTCTTTCTCTTTTTCTTTTTTGCTGGTCCTCGACCAAATATGATGTTCTTCTCTAGGCACTGAACTCCCCCTCTTTCTGATAATATGTTCTCAGTATGAGACAAAGTCTCACCATCCTGGCCTCTAAGGAGCATTCTGGGTGTACTTCTCCTAAGACACCTCTGGTAGCCCATAGTATATTCAATATTCTTTACCTAAGGAGCTCTGGTAGCATAGTGGTTACGAATCGGGCTGCGAACCTTAAGGTCAGTGGTTTGAAACTATCAGCTGCTTCCGCAGGAGAAAGATGAGGCTTTCTACTCCCGTAAGGATTTACCCCCTTGGAAACCCTGTACAGGGTCGCTATGGGTCAGAACCGACTCGACAGCACTCAACAACACCACAATTCAAATGTATCTATTATTTTTTGGCTTATTTTAATCGGTTGTTCAGGTTACAAATACATATGCTGCAGCATGCCATTGGTTTCAACTCATAGCAACCCTGTGTAGGATTTCAGAGACTGTACATCTTTTTCTTTTTCTTAAATGTTTTATTGTGAATTATGTGATAGTTTACATGGGAGACTGTAAATCTTTATGGGTGCAGAAAGTCTCATCTTTCTCCTGAGGAGTGATTGGGGGATTCAAACTGCTGATCTTATGGCTGGCAGCCCAACGTTTAGGCCACTAAGCCACAAGGGCTCCTGATACATTTGAGACAACTGAAAATACCATGACTTGGAGCAGGTAAACCTTAGTCTTCTAAGTGACATTTAACAATTAAAAAAGATATTTTGCACATTTCCCCAACGTAATATATTTAATTTTCTGACTTCTGTTTTCATGACTTGTCTGTCATTTTGTCACACTATGGTAACTAGCATGTTGCTGTGATGCTGGAAGCTATGCCACCACTATTTCAAATACTAGCATGGTCACTCAGGGTGGAATGGCTTCACGGAAACTTTCAGACTAACACAAAACAAGGCGGAGACCTTGGCAATCCACTTCTAAGAAAATGTAGCCACTAAAACCATTACAAGCAGCAGTAGAACAATGTGTGATCCTGGCAGATGAAGGCACTCACTGGAAGAGTTACCACCTCGAAATAGAGTCAGCCTTAATGACGTGGATGGTGGAAAGCTTTCAGGACCTTCATTTGCTGATGTGGCACAACTCAAAGTGAGAAGAAACACCTGCAAACATTAATATTCAGAATGTGGAGTGCACTAAATACGAATCTACGATAATAGTCATCAGAAAGAAATGGAATAAAGATTGGTGTCTTACAAGTTAATGAGCTTAAATTGATTGGTATTGGCCATTTTGAACCAGACAATCATACAGCCTATGCCAGGAATAAAAAGTTGAATAGGAATGGTGTTGCATGCCTTGACAAAAAGAACATTTCAGTATCTATTCTGTAGCACAAAGCTGTCAGGATAGGATATTAATGATATTCATATGCCTACAAGGAAGACCAGTTAATATGACTATCAAGATTACAATTTTGGAATCCCCCATGATAGTCATCATGACCTTGTGAGATGACCTCATGGAGTTACCTGGTCCAGCAGGCATCATTTTGATTGGGCACTTTTGTTTTAAGGCACCTTCGTGAGATTAAGATGAGTACATTATTGAGAAAACTCCTCTGTAGCCATACATTGATTGAAGAGACATGTTAAACCACAGTTCAGTCTAACACCCTGGCAGTTGTCTATAGAATTTGTCAATTATGTTTAAATGAGGGAATAGCAACAATGTAAAGTTACATTAGTCAGATATTAGCATTTAAGACATACATGAGTACTGCAGTGGACATTCTGAGAGACCAGGGTTGCTCATCACACACCATGGTGGCCACTTGTGGGAACAAAAATAGAACTTTGGAACATCTGTGTCATTTAAGCTACAAACTGGATGAAGGGAAATAAGACGGCAGGAGCTAATGCTGACATGCTGTTGACTGTCTAGCCTCCAGAGTTGGGGACCAGGTATGGGTGATAAATCTTGGCATACCTTGGGCAACTCGGCTTGTCCACAGGCAGATGGGCTTATGGCATGGACCAACGCGTCTTCAATTTAAGAGGACCTTTCTGGCTGCAGATTAGAGACAATACGTCCGAAACGAGCTGCGGCCTCAGGACTGTGCATCTCCAGCCCCTTCCTGTGCTTGGCATACCTGGGGTCTCAAAATGTGAACACGTGCAGAGCGCGATGGGACACCCCATCAAGCACTTGCTGCCCTTAGTGCAGGTGACCATGTGGCTGCACTGGAGCAGGATACAGTCCTTGACAGCATCACGCAGATGCAGCACATGCTGTCGTCCTCCTTGCCCAGCAGCTGCAGGACTTTTTCCTTCCGCCTTTGTATGTTTCGTTACCAGTTCCCATTTTTCATAACAGCCAGATGTTGTTGTTGGTTAAGTGCTATTGTGTCTGTACCAACCCATAATGACCCTGTATTGGGTTTCTGAGGAAGGTTGGTGGGTTTAAACAGCCAAGATAATTGATACAATTCCAGCCATAATCCCCATCAGCTGTCACCCACTCAAAATATAACTGGGGAAAAACTGACTCCTTACAGAAAAGCTGACCATGATAACGTGAATGGAATAAAGCTTTCAGGACCTTCATTTGCTGATGGGCACAAAACAAATTGAGGAGAAACAGCTGCAAACATCCATTAATAATTGGAACATGAAATGTACAAAGTATGAATCTAGGAAACTTGGAAGTTGTCAAAATGAAAACAAACACAAGTAAGATTGATATCCTAGGCATTAATGAGTTAAAGTGGACTGGTACTGACCATTTAGAATCTGACAATCAAATGGTTTACTATGTGAGAAATGACAAACTGAAGAGGAATGGCATCACACGCATCATCAAAATGAACATTTCAAGACGTATCTTGAAGTATAATACTGGGACAGGATAATCTCCATAATCTCCATACAATAGCCCACTTCATACCACTACTATTCAAATTGACTTGCCAACCACTAAAGCCAGTGATGATGAAATTGAAGAATTCAATGAACTTCTTCAGTCTTATATTGATCAAGATGCACTGGTAACTATTGGTGACTGGAATGCAAAAATTGTAAATCAAGAAGGATCTGCAGCTGGAGCATATGGTCTTAGTGATGGAAATGATACTGGAAACAGAATTTTGTAAGACCAATGAATTCTTCATTGCAAGTACCTTTTTAACCACCATAAAAGACGACCGTACACATGGACCTCACCTGATGGAATACACAGAAATCAATTGACCACATCTGTGGAACAATATGGTGGAAAAGCCCCACATCATCAGCCACAAAAAGACAATCAATTGCTCATATGCAAATTCAGACTGAAGCGGAAACAAATTAAAACAAGTTCACGAGAGCCAAAATATGACCTTGAACATATCTTACCTGATTTTAGAGATCATCTCAAGAACAGATTTGATACATTAGACACTATTGACCAAAGACCAGAAGAGCTGTGAGATGACATCAAGAATATCATACAGAAGAAAGCAAAATGTCATTAAGAAGACAAGAAACAAAAGCCCACAATGGATGTCAGAAGAGACTTTGAAACTTGCTCTCCAGTGGAGATGTAAAAGTTAATGAGGTATGAGCTGAACAGAAAATTACAGAGGTCAACTTGAGAAGACAAAGTCAAATATTATAATGCAATGTGCAGACATAGAGTCAGAAAACCAAAAACAAAGACCACACTTAGCATTTTGCAAGCTGAAAGAAATGAGGAAAAAAACAAATAAAAAAATTCAAGCCTTAGCTTGCAATAGTTAAGGATTCATCTAAGGGCAAAATAGTGAATGATGCAGAAAGTATCAAAAGATGGAAGGAATATGCAGAGTCACTGAGTAAAAAAAAAAAAAGCTGATGTTCAACCATTTCAAGAGTTAGTATATGATAAATAACCAATGGTACTGACGGACGAAGTCCAAGCTGTGCTGAAGGCATTGGCAAAGAACAAGAAAAGACTCTGGGAACTGATGGAACACAAATCGAAATCTTCCAACAAACTGATGCAGCACTGGATGCACTCACTCACCTACGCCATAAAGTTTGGAAGATATTTACCTGGGCAACTAATTGGAAAAGATCCATATTTGTGCCCATTCTAATGAGAGGTGACCCAATGGAAATCATTGAACATCAATATCACAAACCAGTAAGTTTGCTGAAGATAATTAAAAATTGCTGCAACAGTACACAGAAAGGGAACTGTCAGAGGTTCATGCCAGATTCAGACAAATGGAAAGAGGGATGGATATCACTGTTGATGTCAGATGGATCTTGGCTGAAAGCAGAGAAAACTAGCAAGATATTTACTTGTGCTTTATTGACTATGCAAAGGTTTTTGTGTGGTTTATGACAAGTTTGGATTCCATTCGAAGAATGGGCATTCCAGAACATTTAATTGAAGATCAAAGACCACAGACTTCAGTATGGGTTGCACCTCAATGTTAAAACAAAAAATTTCACAATTGAAATAAATAAATAACATCATGTTGTTAAAAGACTTGATTTTACTTGTATCCATCAGAAACATTCATGGTAGTAGTAATCAAGAAATCAAATGATGTACTGCATTAGGCAAATCTGTCAGTTTTGAGGACTACGGTGCACTTGACCTACGCCATGGTATTTTCAATAACCTCAAATGCATGTGAAAGTTGGACAATGAATAAGGAAGATCATAAAATTAATGCATTTGAGTTATGGTTGGATAAGAATATAAAAAGTACCATGGACAGTCAGAGGAACAAATAAATGTCTTTGAAGTGTATAGCCAGAATGCTTAGAAATCAGCATGGCAAGATGTCATCTCTCATACTTCAGATATGTTATCAACAGGGACCAGGCTCCGGAGGACATCATGTTTAGCAAAGTGGAAGGTCAGTGAATATTCGGAAGACTCCCCCAATGAGATGGATTGTCACAGTGGCAGCAGCAGCAACGGATTCAAGTATAACCGTTGTGAGGATGGTACAGGAACAGGCAGTAATTTACTGTTGTGCGTAAGACCACTGTGAGTTGGAAATGACTCGATGGCATCTTACAATAATTTCCCAGCTGCATTTGACCTTTGTCATATAGAACTGATTAAATAAACTGTGAATTATGGATGTTTCTGGAATCTGTAACATGCTCTATTATTTTTAAATGATGTATTAATTACAATAGGAGATACTGATTTTGTATTTTATTTTTCTGAATCCTTTAATGAGTGAATCGTTTTAGTGCTAATGGCTTTTGAGGTATTTAGGGATATAATTATTGATACATATCTGTTTTCCTATTTGACTTCCTACTACATTGAGCGCACTTGCTCTGCAGTGTGCCAGTGTGCTTTTGGGAACCTTTCGTTTCGCCTGAGACAGAGAGAGGAGGCCGTGTGCGGTTTCCCCTCCATTGGTATGCCACATGTGGAGTCCTGGTGTGGCGCTGTGGGTTAATGTGTCAGACTGCAAAGCCGTTTGAACTGCAAGGTTGGCGGTTCAAGCTCACCAGCTGCTTCTCGGAAACCCTTACAGGGTCGCTACGGGTCGGAATCAACTCGACAGCACTTTACAACGAACACTGATTAGTATTTTCAGTACTACTAATGATGATCAAAGTAGGCTTCCTGGTCCTGCTTTTTTCAAAACAAAGTAACCCTGCTTTTCTAGACCCTACCAATTTGCAATTCTAGAGAAGTAGCCAGACTTAAGTGTTTACAGATGAGTTGGTCACCTTTTCCAAGTAACAAGTCGAAAATTCTAGTATTTACTTATTAAATTGGAATGTTAAGTACCATCTTGGGTTTTGGCAAAGTGCTTTTAACAATCAGGAATATCTGTTCAACTTAATGAGGTGCTGATTTGACACCCAATTATTTATTAAATTCATAAATTTATTCTTATTGATATTCTACAGTCCTGGTGGCACAGTGGCTTAAATATTGGGCTACTATCTTAAAAAGTTGGCAGTCCGAACCTATCAGCTACCCTGAGGAAGACAGAGGCAGTCTGCTTCTGCAAAGGTCCAGCCTTGGAAACCCTGTAGAGCTGTCCTAGTCTATCCTATAGAACCACTGTCAGAATTGACTGGATATAGCAGTGGGTAGCTTATTATTAATAATTAATAACATATAGAATACTGTATACTTTATAAAAACAGTATTTTTGGTTGCTGTCAGATTTAAATAAGACCTTATCTGTATTTAGACCCCTGCCTGGAACATTGTAAGCACTTTGTTGTTGCGTGCTGTGAAATCAGTTCTGACTTACAGCCACACCGTATGACGGAGCAGATTTGACCCAGGTTTCTAGGCTGCCATCTTTACTGAAGCAGATTTCCTGGCCTTTTCTTCTGTGGAGGGGCTAGGTGAGTTCCAGTGGTCCACATTTCACTTAGCAGCCAACCACTTCATTGTACCACAAACCAAAATCATAAACGCACTCATGTTGAGTCAATTAAGAATCACAATTCTATAGAACTGCCTCAAAGGGTTTCTAAGGCTGTAAAAGCAGGAGACTGCCACATCTTTTAGGCTGGTTGGTTCAAATCACTGGCCATTCAGTTAGCAGCTGAGTGCTTAACCACTGTACCATTAGGATTCCTTAACTTTGTGTTTTGAGTTACCATTAAGTTGCTTATATGACTCATGTTGTTGCTGTCGTTAGGTGCCGTCGAGTCGGTACCAACTCATAGTGACCTTATGTACACAAAAAACAAAATACTGCCTAGTCCTGCACCAACCTCACAATAGTTCCTGCACTTGAACCCATTGCTGCCGCCGCTGTGCAAATCCATCTCACTGGGGTCTTCCTCTTTTTTGCCGACCCTCCACTTTATCTAGCATGATGTCCTTCTCCAGGGAATGCAACCTCCTGAAAACATGTCCAAAAAGATGAATTTTGGCCACAGCAACCCTGTATATTTGTATAAAGAACTTCTCCATCACAGCAATATTAATAGAGATGGTAAAATGGCTGGCCAAAGGGTAAGAGACATTTGGAATCCATCCAAAAGAAGATCTGTATCTAAAGTACAGAAAAAATATCTACATCTATAAATTAGGAAGAAAATGGAAGACAGCCCAACACTCAAATGGGTAAAAGCACGAACAGACACTTCATAAAAGCTACCCAACTGGCCAACAAGCATTTGAAAAGATACACAAACTTTATCAAGGAAAATACAAACAAAATCAAATGTGATAGCAATACACAACACTAAAAGGAAAACCGTAAGTCCTGGCAATGACTTAAAACAACTGGGACTCTTCTCACACTGCTGGTAGTATAAATTGTATAAACTGGTACAATCACTCTGAAAATCAGAAAACCAGCAAGACCTTATGATCCACCATCCTCACTCCTAAATATACAAGGGGGCTTCAAAATTTAGTGAAGAAATGGAATACAAAGACAATGGAATTTCACACAAACTTTCTGAAGCCCTCTCATAAACCCTACTACAGTATATAATTGTTGTTGTTGTACACTGCTGTTGAGTCGGTTCTGACCCATAGTAACCCTGTTTAGGGTTTCCAAGGAGTGGCTGGTGAGCTTGAATCACCAAACTTACAGTTCAAACGACTTTGCAGTCCAGTGCATTAACCAACAGCTCCATACCAGGACTCCAGTGTATGTTTACGAATCGGGCTGCTAACCTCAAGGTCAGCATTCGAAAACTACCAGCTGTTCCATGGGAGAAAGATGAGGCTTTCTGCTCCCATAAAGATTTATAGGCTTAAAAACCCTATGCAGGGTTGCTGTGAGTTGGAACCAACTTCATGGCACAAAACCACCAGCCAACAAAAAGTACAAAAATATTCATAGTTCATACGGAGATAATCTAAACGTTAATCAATTATAAAGTATATTAACTACAGTATAACAATGTAAATACAATGAGAAAAATACATGCCATTGAGCACTGACCTAATCATATACACAAATAAATCTCACAAAGCAAGATACAAGAGCAAATACTACTATCATACTCTCAGGGAATACCATGGCCAATTAACATAGTCCACAAAGACAACATTTTACATTACTTTGGTGAGTAGTGACGCATGAGCGGCCACGTCAGGTGCAACTAATGGTCTCTACAAGTGCAGAAGAAAGACGAGTGACACCTGGACTCGACCAGCCCACTAGAACAAGTGAGTTCCCATCTACCACTACCAACTGCTTTGAAAGGGATCACATTAGAAGATGCCAAATGTTGTAGGGAAAAATGTGAAACCTCAAAATTATAAAGACTGGGATTATTGGTTAGAAAGAATGGAAGAATCTGATTAGCCCACTCTTCAGGTCTAAATGGAACTCACCCCGATGGTCCGATTTTTATCTAAGCAGTTGTTGTTAAGTGCCATGGAGTCGGTTCCGACTCATAGCGACCTGCACAGGGTTTCCGAGGCTGTAAATCTTTACGGGAGCAGAACGCCTCATCTTTCTCCCGCGGAACCGCTGGTAGTTTCGAACTGCTGACCTTGCGGTTCACAGCCCGATTCGTAACCACTACGCTACCAGAGCTCCTTTATCTAAGCAGTAGATAAGTAATTTTTTGAGGTGGGGGGGCAACAATACTAGTAAAGTGTGCATACCATGGAAAGGTCAACGATTCACAATCAAAAGAACATTTATCTGAGGACAAAGTTGAGAAGGGATGCGAAGGAGGGAGGAAAGGAAATAATCCAGGGGAGAAGCGGGATAACTATTACTGCTTGGAGGTGACTGCAATCTTTGAGATGAAACAAAGTGCATGATTTGCTGAATGTAAAACGGATGATCTTTTCTGTAAATCTTCACTTAATTCACAGTAAAAAGGTTTAAGTTAGTAATTAAACTTTTTAACAATTGAATGAATGAACAAAAACAGTCTATGGTGCACACATGAGTTAATATAAAATTTAAAAAAAAAAAAAAAATAGCTACAACTAATCCCCGGTGCTTTAATTCAGGATAATAATTACACTGGGCTAGCAGTCACTAGAAGAGGGATGAATAGGTCCTAACATACTGGTAATGTTCTAGTTCATCTGGGTTAATTTGTGGATGTGTTTGAGAAAATTTACTGAGCTGTAAATTTAAAGTTTGCAGACTTTTTCTGTTTTCATAAAAAGTTTATACAACTAAAAACAGTAACTTTTCTTTATAATAGAAATAAATATCCAGTTAGAAAACAAAACGTAATTAATTCCCTTCAAGTGGCAACAAAATACACGGCTAAGCAAGAAATTTATGATGGAGATAACTATAAAACTTTATTAATATATAATATAAACAACACCATTTCTTTCCTTCAGTATCAATTTGCAAGAGTCATATTTCTAATCAATATTCTAAGCGAATTTAAAAGATACATGTCATTAAAAAAACTCAACCACAAGGAATAAAAATACTTGAAGAAAAAGAACAGTGGTGCCTACAGAGCTTATACTACACCAGGATTCCAGAATCTACATTGTAGTAAACAGGGTGTGTATGTTTTATATAAACTTAATAGAGATTGACAGTGCTTTGTCATAGACCTTTACAGTTAGCTAAATAATTAAAAATTTAGAAGGCTTTGGATTTTAAAAAGTAATATCTCAACTGGAGTTTCAAATAGCACTCTGAGAATACTATTACTTTCATAGCAAAATGTGACCATTCATACAAAACACAATAAAAAGTACAAGTTGTGTCATGCCAATTCAAGTCAGGTTTTACCATGAAGTGAGATCTACTGTCAAATTTAGGGGAAAGGTTTTCAGAGATGTTTGGATTTTAGAAATAATTGATCACAGGTCTGCAGAGAATAACAGAAATAAATGGTGGGGGTAGGAAGGATAATTTTAACAGACTGTGCCAAGACAAGTGGCTAAATATGTAGGGAAAAAATGTACTTTGATCCTTACTTCATGACTGGTATACAAATTACGTATGGATTAGGAGAGAAACTCTCCTAATTATAACAAATCAAGAAATAAAAACATAGAAACTAGTGACGATACAGTTGAATGTATCTCTAACAGGAAGGGATTTCATTCATAAGCACATGCAATGGAAGGAGTAAAAGAAAATGCAAAAATCCTTAAAAAAATATACACTAACTTTCTGACTTGGTAATTCCATTCTTTAAAATAATCTCATAAGGAAATGTACACATATTTATTTACAAAGATGTCTACTGCTGCCCTTTTTAATTTGTTGTTAATACCTGATATTTGAAGTAAAAAACGAAGTAGAAAGTTCAATTTACAGTATGGGTTCAACTATGCACCCCAAAACAAACAAACAAACAACCCTTAGGAAAACGAATGATTAAAAAGTATACCAAAATGCTAATAAACAGTTGATACGTTTTTACAAATAGGAAGAAAAAAAAAAAAGACCATGAAAAGGGGAAGCATAATAATTAAGTTAAAACTTGAAATACGATTTTAAGAAGTTGGGCCTGAGTCAGAGGATGATGCCATTTGAAAGGAGCACAGAATATACAGCAATATACTGCTGAAATTACTCATCGAAATACTAATGTTGGTCTCCCTAGTCCTCAAAGACTCCTGGCCCTTTTCAAGTACAATTTCAACACAGTAAATGATTCTAACATTCTCCAGTGTAGGATAAGCACTGGCCTGCTTAAATTCTAACATTCTCCAGTGTAGGATAAGCACTGGCAGATTAGTTGCTCCTGGAAAACCCTATATAGGGTTGCTATGAGTCAGAATTGACTTGATGGCACCTAACAATAACACTTTCCAGGGCTAAAATAATCAAGAGTTCTAATAATACCAGGACTAGAAATCAAGTATTTTAATTACAAGATTTGATATATACTGAATACATTAACCAGTAAGTAATGTGCAAACTACAGACTAGATTTTGCCTGTCATTATAAAAAGTCATAAGTTCTTATTTATAATATATTTGAACCTTGAAATGTAAGCGCTGAGCATTTGACAATCAATAGGTTACCAAGTACAAATAGTACAATTAAGTTCAAAACATTAGGACTTCTAAGGTAGAATGGTGATTATGGCTGTGTTCTGAAGATTCCCAAGTACAAGTTGACTCAGGACTGTACCTAGCAGAACCTGGCTGATGGAATAAATATTGAATAACCCTTATTTTTTTATATATGCATTCTTAGTATCAGCACATATAAACCAGGCATTCAACAAATATTGATTAAATGAGCAGAAATTTCTAATTTTCAGCATTACATGAACTCCAGAGAGAGGAGACAAGGACTGATTTACAAAGGAATTTAATGTTTCTAAAAAGAATGATTGCAAATATAAAGTAATGTAAATGTTTAAAATAATGAAAACATTTATTCAAACCTAACTGTAGCACAGTATCAAGTTGAGTTACATACACATTAACTGTATGATATTTAGTTTTTTAGGAAGAGACTATTGCCACATCATAAAATGTTTCACAACACAAATTTCTGCAGTAAGGTTCAGCAATTAAGATGGCGTGATTTACACTGTGTGACAGAATAGTATGAATTAGTTTTTTCAAAGGCTGAGTACAAAAAAAAAAACAAACAAAAAAAAGGTTGAGGAAGATGACGCTGTAATAATATATACACCTGTACAGGGAAAAACAAAAGTAACATGCTGATATTTAATCAAACAGAAAGCACTTACGAGAACATACTTTAATATTCAGGCACAATTGGTTGGGTACTAATTATAGTTTTTGTTCTCATTTACAGGTTTACACCAGTTCTTCAACTTGACTGATGGCTGTAAGTCTAAAATAGAGAAGGCACCTCTCTCATTCCCTTCATGGATCTTTTGAAAATAACTCTTTATAACACTTTATGGGGCACAGAGACAATGAACTACATCTAAGTACAGAAACAACTAGTTAACACAGCCCATTTTAGGAGAAACTAAGTTAAAATATAAAACTATGATTTCTCTTTTTACATCTTATGATGGCCGTGGCTTTCTAAAAGGGCATCAAGAGATAATCCTTCACACAAACTTTAACATACTAGATTTAATTTAAATGTGCATTGGTCACTATTATGTAAAGAGTTCTATAAATTAGTGCAAGTCTTTAAATTCCCAGTATTTAGGAGAAAGTATGTAATACATACTAAGAAACCTCAACCACTATACAACCAAACTTTTTATGGCTCAATAGTCTCACCAGTTAAAAGTTCTGCAAAAGATCTTAAATTATAAACAAACGCTCAAAGCACTCAAATGTTTTATAAAATTCTCTCTTTAAAGCAAAGAGACCAGAACAATCAGAAGAAACAGTTTAAGAGCACAATCTCAAGAATATAATCTTTACTGCAATTAAAAGGAGTAGTAAAGTACATAAACTCAAACAAACCCATCCAACTACTGACTTCCGATTAGGTACTTTACTACCAGTTGAGGTGGATATCACTTTAGTGGCTATGATCTTTTAAATGTCTTGTTGGACAATTACTGAAGGCAATTTATAAAGAAAAGCATTATTATTCCCCAAATTAAAAATAAGAAACTATTCCAGCTGAATAAGCCTCAGAATTGGGGAATCATAAGATGTCAAAAACACAGTGTAAGAAGATTAGGTTGATTTAACCTGTATTTCAACAAGATTTACACAATATTTACAATACACCATTTCAAAGCTATACAGTTTTGCAGATTGGCTTTACTTACATTTCTGCAAAAAAAAAAAAAAAAATTTTCTCCAAAATAGAAATATTCCAGGTAAGTCTATTTACAAACTAGGTAGGTGCTTCAGAAACAGCATGATTTAGCTATAAAGTGAAATATCAGTTCAATGAAAGTGCAGGTCATGCTTTCAGATTCTGTCAATATGTCTGTCATTCCCTACACTCATAGTTTAAGGGATACCAGTTTTAAATAACTACGGTTTGTATATGTTCAGAATGTTTATTCATCATAATGCAATGATAACAAAAATTTGTCCACATCCATTCCAGCTGGAAATGAACTGGGTAGCTTCTTTTTCTGTCAAAAGAAAAAAGAAAAAAAAGGGAGAAAAAGAAAACCATAAACCCAACTTAATATTGTGAATTCAAACAATGCCCCAATGTTCTTATTAAGTCACTTACAACCTTCTATTAAGGAGCTCTAGTAGCGTAGTGGTTAAGAGTAGGGCTGCTAACTTCAAGGTCAGCAATTTTAAACTACCAGCTGTTCTGGAGGAGAAAGATGAGGCTTTCAGCTTCCATAAAGATTTACAGCCTTGGAAACCCAATACGGGGTCACTATGAGTCGGAACCACCTGCACAGCACACTACCACCACCACTACACCGTTCTACTGGGTTCTTCATATATTAGTAAATTGGCAAGTTTTAATTCATTAGAATTTTAGTTCTAGAGGGAAGTACACAAGTTTTAAGTGACTATACCTCAGTGATACTTCCACATTTGTCATTTTCTACTTGGCAATTCTGCACACAAGAGTGGTTTCTTAATGTTTCATTCCTACGTCATTCTTGCAAAAAAAAAAAAAAAAAAAAATCTAACATGGCTATATAATAAAAATTTGAATGCTGCTTTTCCCAAATATTATACAGATGTTGTTGTTGTTGTTAAGTGCTGTTGAGTCGGTTCTGACCCATAGCGATCCTGCACAGGGTTTCCGAGGGTGTAAATCTTTACGGGAGTAGAAAGCCTCATCTTTCTCCCGTGGAGCGGCTGGTAGTTTCGAACCGCTGACCTTAAGGTTCGCAGCCCAATTCATAACGACTACTCTACCAGAGCTCCTTATACAGATATGTCCCCCCAAATAAACTATAATTCTAAACCCTAATACCTGTGGGTTACAGTCCCATTTGGGAAGGGGTTTTTGTTATGTTAATGAAGCAATATTCGCATTCTTTTCAGATATAAAAGAGCAGATCAAGCAAGCAAGCAAGAACAGGGGAAAACACAAGCCACATGACTGCCAAGGAAGCTAGGAATAGAAGCTGATGAGAGACAAGGACTTTTTTCCAGAGCAGAGTGAGAGAGCCCTCTTCACTTAAGAGTCAGTGCCCTCAGTTTGTACATCTAGGCCCCTAAACTGTGAGAAAATAAATTGATTTGTTAAAGCCACACACTTGTGGTTATTTGTCATAGCAGCATTAGTTAACTCAGACACTAAGAGAGACAAATATAAATTGGTTTTGAAATTGCTTGGTTTCTCCCAGGCAACTTTTAGGATCACACTGGCTGAGAAACCGGCTTATGTATGTATTTTATGAATTGAAATTCAAAGCAGTCCATCAGTTTGGTTAGATAGCTGTGGCAAAAATAAATAAATAAATAAATAAATGCTGAGCTCTCTAATCTGTTTATTAATGAAAGGCCAAATTGAATTCCAAAGATAAAAACTTTCAAACTTGCCTTAATTTTCTTCTTTTTCATTGGTACTGACGAATTGCCAAGATTTTTATTAGACGTACGTGAGTTGCGCTCACATTCATCTAGCTCCTCAATTTTCCGCTTTTTTGTGTTGCTCCTTGAAGATCTAAACTGCTGTGTGTTATCTTTGAGAGGAGTTGCTGAAGTAGTCCTAGAGATGGCTGCCCTGGAGAGGATCATTAAGGTATGGGCGGCCATGCTCACACTGTTTTCACTCCCCGTCTCACTGGCAGGGCTGCAAGCAGGCAAGTCTAGGGTGACAGGAGGTACCATTACTTTGGTTGTGCTACTGTCTTCTCCGATGCGCCGACTACTTGGGACCTTGATACCATCTGTAGGTTCTTCTTTATGTTTCTCCCCTACCCCTGAGCCAGGTGTCCGGGGTACAGGTGGTAAGTCAGCACCGTCAGCAAGCCTACTTAATGGGCTATGCCACTGACCATCTTGTAACATTTCTGTAGTATGTTTGGTTAATGGGTTAATCAGACAACTGGCAGATTTAGTTTGTTCTTGTTTTATATCCTTCACAGCAGCTCCTACTGAAATGACATTTTTACTGTTTGAGGATGTGCCCTGATTTTTAGTGAGTTCTTGTAACGAAGCCACCGTTTTCTCATTCCGTGAACTCCCGTTTTGCTGACCATTAGACAGTTTTGTAGTTTCTGGATTTTTTTGCTTTTCCATATCCCTGTACAATTCATTCTCCTTATTCGCTGTTGCTTTATGGAAAGATTCAAGCACAATTTCTGTTGACAAAGCTTTCTTTTCTGGCTGCGCTTCTCTTACAGTGGTATGCCGGTTAATGGCAGCTTCTGATTTAGATAAAAGCTTAGGCACTGGAGGTTTTTCTTTGTCTTTTTTGATAGCATTATTTGAAGGAGATTTTAAGGGGGAGGATGCAATAGGAGAGTCAAGATTAGGAAATGAAGTTTCATTCTTTTCTTTGTTTTGGGACACCACCTTATGGTTTGGTCCCGGTGTATTTCCCACAAGAGGAGCAGTGCTATCAAAACAGAGCACCCGTCTGTGGCTTTCAAATGGCTTGCTTGTTGGCACTGTACTCTCTCCTGAGAAGGGAACTGTGCTTTCGTCCAATTTCCTTCCAAGATCTGTGGCCATATTCTTGTCAGAAATTTCAGTTCTACCAAAAACAAAAAACAAAAACTTTACTTGGAGCAATATAAATCATCTTTTTTGTTTTGAATCTAATAAGCACTCCTATAATTTATGATTAGAAACGACTATTATGTTTACCTTTGTGCAAGAAATCCAGCTGACTGATTTGAAGATTCCACCAAGTTATTTACCTGTTTTCCTAAAATTATAAATGAATTAATTAGAAAATAAAAAATCTTGAGAAATATAATGTACACTTCAAGACAGAGGTTAGATCACAACAGCATACATAATGAGAAAAAATGTTGGGCAGTTGAACAAATAAAATATTTTATTTAACATACTGACTAAAAAGTAGCTCTATAGGAAGTAAAACTATCCGTTTTTGCATATGACACAATCCTATACAAAAGCAATTCCAAAGAATTCGTAAGAAAGGTATGAGAATAAATCAAGTCAGCAAACTGGCAAGGTATAAGTCAATACACAGTTATCAGTCAGCTTTCTATGCTTACACAATGATCAAGCAGAAAAAGAAATTAAACATTATAATTTTCAATAGCATGTACAAGAATAAAGTACCTAGTAATGAATTTAACTAGGAAGGTAAAAGACTTAATACAGAGAAAACTTAAAACATCACTTTAAGAAATTACGAACAATAAAAATAAATGGAAGGACATTTGTTTGAGAAATGGAGGACTCAGGCATACTTGTAAATTACTACCCAGAGCAATCTATAAATTCAACACAGTCCCTATCGAATTTCCAACAGCCATTTTTAGAAAAACAGAAAAGGCTATCCTCAAATTTATATGGAAATGCAAAGGACCACAAGTAATCATTAAAAAATAAAGTAGGCGGATTGACAATTACTGATTTCAAAACCTATTATGAATTATAGTAATTAAAACAGTCTAGTTCTATTATAATAGGCACATAAACCAAAGAAATATAAAGTCTAGAAATAAATCTATACATCAACAGTCAATTGATTTTCGACAAGGGTACCATTCCATGGGGAAGAAAGAGTCTCGTCAATAAATGGTGCTGAGAAGACTGATTTCAACATGCAAAATAATAAAATAGGATCCAAGGCTCAGGTCAAACACAAAAATGAATTCATAATGCATCAAAGACCTAAATGTGAAAACAAAAACCATAAAATTCTTAGAAGAAAATGAATGTAGGGGCGTGGCAGTGGGGTCCAGTTTTAAACAATGGGTTATTAGCTATGACAGCAAAAGACAAAATAGATCAATGGATCATAAAAATTAAGCGTTTTTGTTCATTGATAGGTTTTTATCAAAAAAGTAAAAAGACAACCTCCAGATACTTAGTAAAAATTCAAGAACCATATATACAATAAGCGTGTAATCCCCCCCCAATAAAAAAACCAAAAACAACTCTACAGCTTAATAACAAAAGGCAAACAACTTAATAAAAAAAAATTGGTCAAAATACTAAAAAACCAAAACATAAAACCAACCAGACAGAAAACAACAGGTATTGACAAGGCTGTTAAGAACTGGAACTTTGAACCACTGCTTGCAGGAATGTACAATGGTACAATACAGTCACTGTGAAAAAGTTTGTTTGTTCCTGAAGATAAATATAAAACTACGTTATGTCCCCACAACCCCAATTCCAGGCATGTAGCTAGATGAAGTGTAGGCTGGAATTCTAACAGAAATCTACAGCACTTTTCATAGTAGTTAAAAGGTGAAAACAGCCAAAACATTAGTCTGCAAATGGATGGATAACCAAAACGTGGTATCAACACACAATGGAATACTACTCAACCATCAAGAGAACTGAAGTCCTAATGCATGTCATAACATGGACGAACCTCAAAAGCAATATGCTGGGACCTAAGTCAAAAGGACAAATATTGTAGCAAATATTAAAACCAGGTTATTAGTGGTTACAAGAGGGTTGAAAGGAAGGAGAAAAGAGGAGTTTCTGCTTAGGAGACATAAGAGTTTATGTTAATAGTGATGGAATGATTTGAAAAAGGATAGTGGGAATGGTTGTACATCTAGAAGAATGTGATCAATGTCACTGAATTGTACATTGTACATGTTGAAATTGTTGGAATGGTGTATGTTTTGTTATGTATATTACCACAATAACAAATGATGAAGAAATCTAACTTTTTAATAGTTAACACAAGATAACTTTACTGGGTGTGACGGTAGATAACCCAAAATCAAACCCGTTGCCAACTTATAAGAACTCAATAGGACAAAGGGGAGTCCTGGTGTAATGCTGTGGGCTAATGCGTCGGACTGCAAAGTCATTTGAACTACAAGGTCGGTGATTCAAGCTCACCAGCTGCTCCTTGGAAACACTATACAGGGTCGCTATGGGTCGGAATCGACTCAACAGCACTTAGCAACAACAACAGGACAAAGGAGAATTGCCTCATAGTTTCCAAAGCCCTAATCTTTACAGAGGAATCCTCGTGTGGTGCTGTGGGTTAATGTACTGGACTGCAAGGTCAGTTTGAACCACAAGGCTGGCAGTTCAAAACTCATCAGCTGTTGACTCAATGGAGATACATTTTTTCCTGAGGAGCAATGGTGGGTTTGAACTGTTGATCTTTTGGGTAGCAGTGGAGCATTTACTCAATGCACAACCAGGGCTGCTTTTAAGCGAAAACGGAAATTTAAATATGGAACATATGACTTGCTTCAATCTCAGACAAACATTACAAACCTAGTCTTTGAAACTATGAAAAACCATATTTAACACATTAAAAATACTATTTAGATGCAGAAAAAGAAAGCAATATATTATACATATTTAAAGACTTTCTGCATTTAACTAGGTTTGTAAATTTGCATCACTGGGAACATATGCTCTGGAGTACTAACAGCTAGATCTTAATTTCTATGTACTTCAGGGTTAATGTGGGAGAGCAGCAATAAATTAGGCTTAAAATGAAAGCAAAGATGATATTGTGTATAATGCTAAAACCTCAGATTTCACCTTGCAGAGAAAAAGAGAATCCTCAATAGTAAGAACAATGAATTGTTAGAGAAAGATCACTCTGGTACTAGTGTGAAAAATGGACTAGAAAAGAGAAAACTAGAAGCAGAAATTCTAATTAGATGGCTGGAGATATCCAGGTAAGAATAGATGAGGGTCTTAGAAGCAACAAGTAAGGATATTTAATAAGTGATTTAAGATCGAGAATTGATAGGATCTGGGCAATAATTGGAATCAGTGTTGAGAGTGATCAAGAAAAAAGGGGAAGAATACACAGGGCAGGCCTTTGAGGAGGAGGAAGACTTAGATATGTTGATTCCAAAGATCTGAAGTTACAAAGAACTAGTGAAAACCAAACCCACCGCTACTGAGTCAATTCCAACTAACAAGGGCACTACAGGGCAGAGGAGAACTGCTCTGTCATTTTGAAGGCTATACATTTGTATGGGAACAGACTGCCTCCTCTTTCATGGAGAAAATCTGTAATAGTGTGACAAGAGAATGGAAAGAAAAGCAGATAGGTGTTTTACACCTGACTGCTAAGTGGCAGAAAGGGTGAGAAACAGATTTCTAAGTGGTACCTGTAAAGGGTCCCTATGAGTCAGAACCTACTCCATAGCTCATAGCAACTTGTAAAGCAATGCTAAGGAGCTCAGGTGTATAAGCAGAGATAGTTGGATAGATCCCATGTGTGGAAAGGACCAAGTGGATATGATTATGAAGAGGACAGTTATGAAGATAACTAAGACTGTTGTCAAACTAAGATGTCTTTCAAATGGTGAACAGATAACACAAATGGTGGTATGTCCATACAATGGGCTATCAGTTAGCAATAAAAAACAATGCATTATTCAGCCACAAAAAGATGTGGAGAAGCCTAAATGCATACTGCTAAGTTAAAGAACTCAGACTGAAATAGCTACATATTGCATGATTCCACCTACACGGCACTGTGGAAAAAACAAAACTAAAGAAACAGTAAAAAGATCAGTGGTTGGCAGGAGGTTAGGAGGAGGGGGTAAAGATGAACAGGTGGAACACAGGTCTTTTTTTAAATTTTAAGTTTTTATTGTAAATTGGGTGAAGGTTTACAGAGTATATCAGTTTTCCATTCAACAATTCAGACACACTGTTTCACGTCATTGATGACAATTCCCACAGTGTATCGTAACTTAACCAGTTTCCTTCTTGTTTTCTGTTCTTTCCTAGCCCTTCTGAACTTTGTCCTAGAGCAAATGCTATCCTTTTTGACCTCAAACGGTATATTATTCTAAGGTGTGAGGTACTTCACTATATTACTGTTCCCCCTATAGAACTGTCTATTGTTTGGCTGAAAACTGAGCCCGGGGGGTAAATTCATTTCCAGATCCCTGAAGGGTGACTAAGAAGTCATAGTTTCAGGGTATAGCAGTTTGTATCTGACTAATGGTCCTTTTTATGATTTTGAGTTTTGTTACACTATTTTCTTCCATTTTATCCAGGACATTCTAATGCTATTTTTTTTCAGAGCAGTTGGTAGTGGTAACTGGGTACCATCTAGTGCTTCTGATTTCAGGGTCATGGAGACTGATGTTTATGTGGTCCATTAGTCCACATAACACAACAGAAATGGAAACGAAAAGAAAACCCACAAACAAAATGAACTCACCATAGAAAATTATGTGGATCAAAGAATCCAGCAGCACCACACACACACACAAAACCCACAAAGGAAAATGACAACAATCAACTCATACCTATTGATAATTACACTGAATGTAAATGGCTTAAACATACCAGTCAAGAGACATAAAGAAAAGCATGGATAAGAAAACAGGACCCCTCAATATGCTACTTACAAGAGAGGCATATCAAAAAGATGAAAACAGTACAAAACAACATAGGCAGACCGACTGTTACTACAAGAACAAGCAACTTGCTTGCCTAAGAAACATCAAGACAAGTGGTCGGGTCCCCTCAGTGCAAACCCCCTTCCAAGACTAAGACTCAACGGGAATACACGCTGTGATTGGTGACCACGTTCGACACCGATAAGGGGAAGTGAGGGAAAAACAGCAATGAAGTGGTGAGCTAAGCCCTACAACATTCAATAGACTTCTGTGAACCTGGGTGAAGACCTGGTTAGCCAGCAGTGTGGCAAGACCTGGGGACTCTTGGGCCCAGAGTCAGTGACATAGCCACAGAGGACTAGAGTGGAGAGTGAAGCGTCCAGCTGATAAGAAGAGAGGGCATATGCATAAAAACACCCACACTTGCAGATAATACCCACTTATCCTGTCTTCAATGACTGGATGATCAGAGCTCAACCAGAAATAAAAAGAGGAAAAAAAAAAAAAAAAAAAAGTATTCGCATACAATTTGATGAACTTGACCTACACCTATGGAAGCAGTAGCTCAAAAGAGGGAACAAATACTTACAGCAAGAATCATCCCCACCCCCTCCACACACAGAGTAGACAGGGATGGGCAACTTGGACATTGGCTACCCAAAATGGGGGACAGGGGGCTACAAAGGCAAGAAGTGACTGGCTTACAAGCTTTCAAGAGGGAGCCTAGATCCAGAGGGCCTGGAGGAAAGTAGAATCTCCGGTGAGTAGTACTCAATCTGACTAGCTGGGGCTGATGCAATGAAATGCAGACGGGTCTCTTGTGATACAATAGTGAATAATTGTTATCAGGACTGTTTGTGAGGGTCGGAAATGTAAAGGTAGAAGTTTTATAGCAAGGAGGGGAGTGATTAACTTTTCAGTCTAGGAGCGGAGGTCCCTAGGACCATCAAGGGAGAAGAGCAGAGAGTGGGACTCTACCCAGAGAAGCAGTGACGCCTGAAATGAAGGCAGAGATGATGACGTGGAGCGATGGAGCAGCTGGAGACTTTAGATCCAGAGAGGGAGAGCGACTGTATGCTGAAGACCTGGGGGGTATGGGGGAAGGATTGCATGGAGGGGATTGTAACCATGGCAATGAGACGATATACGATAGAATGAACGTAAAACTGTTCTCCCATATAAACTATCACATAATTCACAATAAAACATTAAAAAAAATGAGAACAGCCTAAATGCCCACCAACAGAAGAATGGCTAAACCAACACTGGTACATATACACAACAGAATATAAAACATTGAAGAATAATGATGAATCTGTGAAACATCTCAGAACATGGTTGAATCAGGAGGTCATTAGGCTGAGTGAAATTAGTCAATAACAAAAGGACAAGCCTCGTATGAGACCAATGTTGTAAAAAGTTAAAAAAAAGATTCTTGATAAACAATTTATGATGGTTATGGGAGTGAAGGGGTGAATTACTCATGGGTTAGAGGGCAGACACATGAGTGACAGGGCAGGCAATATACAATAGGAGTTCAGCAGAGGAAAAATGAAGTTTTCATAAACGGTCTGCAAGTCTTGCTGCTCAGTGGCCTAGTACAAGCCACAGTGACATTAGCTGGAAGCTTGTTAGAAATGTGGAATCAGAAGTTCTGTGCCAACCCCATTAATTCAGTATCTGTACTTTAACAAGAGGTAGCACATACAGATAAAAAAATTGAAACGTACTTCTACAAAGTATCATACAATTATATGTTAGGGAAAAATAAGGATTATGCTAATCTTGGGAAACTTCAAAGGATAAACCTAGGATGAGAGTAAAAAAGTAAAAGGACTTCACAAAAGAAACAGCATTGTCTGAATCAGATCTGTCCAATAACCAAGTTGGCTTTCTAGTGACATCTATAGAAAAACTTTTAAGTAAAAGCTGGATGAACATTTAATAGAAATGATGTGGGTATTCAAAAAGAAAATATTCAGGGGTTGCTACAAACCAATAAATACAAAGACATAAAGATGACATGAACCAATTATAAAGGTACCTGTACAAGGCTTATTTCTGAGTCCCTGAGCTTTCTGAGATTTTGGAGGGACGGGGAATTGAGGGATACTTCTGTTGCATACAGGTGCTGCCAAAGGCATATGAAGAACCTGGAAGAGAAAAAGCCATTGATCATACTGTCTGAAAAGTTCCACTGCTCCATTTTCAGTTAAAAATCTTACCTGCCGAGGAGGAGCAGAAAAGCGATTTCCACTCTGCCCAACTACAGATACAGGGATCATTCCCACCATTCCCTGAAGAACTGGCTGGACTGGAGAAGCAATTATGATAGCAGATCCTAAGAAACAAACCACAGTTCTCAGTAAGATAATATTTACCCTTTATAAACACAAAATACTAAAGTCATTACTATGAAATAAAACCTATAAAATTATAATCCACTCTTCTTTATAATTTACTCTTTAAAATAAAAAAAAATTATGAATAACATCAAAAAGCTAACTAATTAAGGGAATCAATCTGAAGGTGGTTTTATTACTACATTTGTCAGGGTAAATATCATGAGCAAACATAAGACTCTATAGCCAGGGATCACAGTACAACTATAACTTGACTTTTTTAGAGAGAACAATGGAATTGATCAGAAAATTGGTGGTGAATGCTGCAAGTCCGAAACTTGTACTATAAAATTAAGATCTGAACTAAAAATATACACAGTTCAAGATCTTCTAACTATTTATGATGATTAGCCATTGGCAAGGGGCAGGCCTTTGAAAGTACAGCACAGCCACCAGAGACGGTGTGAGCAGGCATCAAATGTGTGTGATCTGACAAATCATTTAAAGTCTGAGACATCTTTCTACTACATCTGTTTATTTTCTCACTTTTAAAACACTTTCTACTCCAGTATCCTCATAACCCCCTAAACTATTATTTCAACAGTACTGGTCAAAAAGGGATCAAGTGTGTATACAATGAACCAAAACTGAGGGAAAATCATATTGCCTACATGGTACTTAAAATCAACAACATGACCTACAACTATAATTTAGTCCTGTCCTAAAATGAATCTTTTCACGAACCACTGTCAAGTGACTTATCATAAGCTCTGCCCTTCAGGAACTTACAATTAAGAACGACCAAAATAACAGATCTATCAATCAGTAACTTCACATAAAACTGCATGTAATAAATACCACAAGACCCCTAAGTAGAAGAGGGTCTAAAGACAGAGATCAATTATGGAAGATGGAAGACAAGTAGAAATGACAAATTTTTTATGAAGGGATACTCAGGCTTTGTCTTGAAAAGTCTATCCAAATAGTTAATTCTGTGAAAACTGAGATTATAATAACTTAATTCACTAGGTACACGGAGACTTGATGAATTAGTCTTTTTTAAATTATTCTCTCTCTTAGAAGTTTATCAGCATGTGGACTGGGAAGTACTTATATAGAGAAAATAATATACAGTCAAAGAAACACATTTTACCAGATTAATTAGCTAGAGTAAATTTAAGAAGAGTTTTCTCATATTACCTACTCATGATTACCCTCTTAGTCAATAATTCCACACACAAGAGAAATTAAGATTCTATTCCATAGGAAAATTCAGTATGTTTTTAAAGTTACCTTGGGAAAAGTTTGGTGACATAGTTTGGCTGACAGCAAATAAACTGTTTGGCCTTGGAGGTGTCTGTAACTGAGGTACTGGAGGTTGAGCAGCAATAGGTGTAGAATTTCCAGGCAACACCATAACATTAGACTGACTTACAGTTGTTCCCAAGGCTGTTGGGTCAGTCACACAGGTAGCTATTAGTATATTATTTGAATTGCCAAAAGTTGCGCTTGTAGCTGGCATCAACTGTATATATCCTGCATCCTTAGATACACCTGATGCAACATTTGCAGAAGTAGTGTTGCTGTCTTCACTCTGAAGGTTGCTTATTGTAGCGTGTTCAGGTTTGAGTGTTAACAGACCCTGCTCCACTGAGGGTGAATTTCCCACTCGTTCAGCAGATACAACAGCACCTGCAGTTTCCTCAGAAGATAGGCATTTAACTAATTCTGTATTTTTGGTAGATGATTTGGCAGAAGATAATATTATAGTTGGCAAGTTTTCTCCACTGATATTATTAGATACAACACTGCTGAGTTCAGTATCTGAGGGAACAAATGCGTCATCACTGATAATAATTTTGAGAGAGACAATATTCGATGCATCTATCTCTGTTGAGTTGTCCCTAGGTTTATCACCAGTATTTTGCGACTCAACATTAGAATCTCCCATTGAGGGACACAGAGATTCTGAAGGAAGAGAGTGACTATCTTCTACAGGATTACCCTCTGGAGGCATCAAAGCCACTTCAACACAATTATTACTTTCACTCAAAGAGAGAAAAATAGTATCTCCATTTTCTTTAACAGAAGCTGAAGACTCTTGTGAATCTAAAGCAGCTTTCTCAGACTTTGACGGCTGAGTTCCATTTTCTGTATGCTTTAATTCAACTGACAGCGAATCATTAGGTAATTTAACTGATGTTACTGGATCTCCAAGACAAATATCTACTTGTTGTTCAGATATATTTAAACCTGAATTTTCAACAGATACACATAATAGTTTACTTGGAAGTGAAGAGTTATCTTGGCAATCTGAAAGTTGCTGCGATGCAATAGGTAATACATTATTTATTTCATTTTTATTCTGGTGGATTTCACTAGAATCTGGTGACTTGGAACCATGAAAATTAGTTTTAAGTCTTACTGTATCATTAGGAGTTTCACAAAATGGACTTTTTTTAGATGGATTTTGAGATAAAAGTTGTGAACCTTTTCCAGAGAGAATTAAGTTTTCATTGTTGGTTTCACCAAGTGAAATAAATGAAGCTATTTGTATATCAGACTGGTCAGGTTGTAACTGAGAGTCACTGGGCACATTTGAAGGCAAAGGATTTTTGTCAACTTCCATAGTCATTTCAGTCTCGGTGGACATTTGACTGGTATATAATTCAGTACAATGCTGGCTACATACAGTATCAGAATTTCCTCTTTGGTTAAAGTCATTCAAGTCAGGCACAGTCTCAAAGGTAATGTCAAGGTTACACTTCTGTTCCATAGGTCCAGCTGTTTTAAAGGCCTTTTTTTGAATGCTAGAGCCTATTTGAGAAAAATGTTCCTGGGCTTCCTGTTTAAGCTCATCAGGGTTGCTGCTATTCTTCAAAGTGTTTGATGTATCTTCATTTTGATATGTACAAAATGGGAGCTGATTAGATTGATCATCTGCAAAATATCAGGATGGTAGAAAGATATAGTGGTTATGGTCAAACTTCTGAGGAAGACATTTTTACTACAAAACACATTCGCCATGAAGTAACTAATCTTTGACATACTAGAAAGTAAAGGCTGGCAAACTCTATCCCCCATTTTCTGCATACCGAGAATTTAGAAGTACTAGCTCCAAACATCCACTTTTTTCAGTTAACAGCTGACTTTTCAACTTCTACCATTTCATAGACTTGATTAAATATCTGCTGTATTTTTACAGGTGAAATGGAGCAAAGTATATTTTGTATAATCAGTATTTGACCTCATTGTATACTATTTAACATTCAATAAACATTTACTAAGGAAAACCCTGTGGTTGGTATTCACACAGAAAAATGAGCAATCCAGTCTTTGCCCTTGAACTATCAGTCTAGTCAGGAAAGCAGGTACAGAACAGAAAGTTACAAGTTGTTTCATGGTAATAACTGTAACAGCACAGGAACAAAGGCACTTCTTTCTGCCCAGGAGACCTGAAAAATGTTATAAAAATGATACTGCATTCATGATCTTGAAAAAATAAATAGAAACGTGATAGATGGTATGAGAGGAAAGGGCATTTCAAAAACACTACCACAGCAATGATACACTGTGTTTTACAGCAGTTACAGTTTAGGACAGAGAACATTAACATAAACCAAATGAAAATAGAGAGGGGGAACAAACAAAACTATGTCGACTATCATATAATGCTGTTTATGACACTGGTAAAGCGATATTTGGTGAAGAGCACACAGTATCTCTATTTGGGGAAGAATAGTGGAAATTATGTCTAGCAACAAAAAACTGGGGAAGTAGTACACTCTTAATAAAGTGGGAAGACTTTCTAAGAAGAAAGATGTTTAGTGTCATTTGTGTAGTGTGTAGGTTAACTGAAGCACAACAGTCCCATAGGGTTTCCAAGGTTGTAATCTTTATGGAAGCAGACTGTCACAGCTTTCACCCTTTCAGTTAACATTGGAGTGCTTAACCACTGTGCCACCAAGGCTCTTGAGAAAGATACATTCACATTCAACTATATTCAGCCTAAGAAGAAACGGAGGACTGGGCTTGATATTATATATAATAGGTAGAAAACTCAAAGGGGCATTGTAGCCTGAGATATCAGAACACAAACGTTTAAAAGACAAAACATGGCATTTGAAAGCCTTTAGGCTTTTTCAGCATGGGAATCAGAGGTGACATTTAAAACACAGGTGAGAAGGAAGACAAATTTCGCACAGCTCTGGTAGCGTAGTGGTTACGAATCGGGCTGTGAACCTTAAGGCCAGCAGTTTGAAACTACCAGCTGCTCCGCAGGAGAAAGATGAGGTGTTCTGCTCCTGTAAAGATTTATAGCCTTGGAAACCCTGTACAGGGTCGCTATGGGTCGGAACCGACTCGACAGCACTTAACAACAACAACAACAACAACATCTGTAGACAGGATAGAGGCAGAATTGAAAAGGCAAAAAAGTTTTTCAAAAGTATAAGAAGCTAGTATAATAGTATTTGTATTCTCTGAGGAATAGGGACAGAGGGAGTAGTGATAGAAAGGTGTGAGAAGTGGGCTTTTTGTGGTGTTGGCAATGTTCTATTCTTTCACTTGGGGAATGGTTACAAGGGTATTTGCTTTATGAATTGCACACTGTGCCTATGCATTGTTTTTCACAGTAACAATATGTGTGTTTTTTAAATTTAAGTTTATTGTGAATTGAGTAAAAATTTCAAAGGTGTGAGTAAAAATTTCCAGGGTAGATCATCAGTT
This sequence comes from Chrysochloris asiatica, assembly GCF_000296735.1. Classification (NCBI taxonomy): domain Eukaryota; kingdom Metazoa; phylum Chordata; class Mammalia; order Afrosoricida; family Chrysochloridae; genus Chrysochloris; species Chrysochloris asiatica. The sequence goes on from NW_006408526.1 coordinate 17,078,689, forward strand.
TTACATTCAACAAATTATACACCTTGTTTCATTACAATGATTATAATACCGTCCAAGTACAATCAGTTACCAGTGTTTCTCTCTATTCACTTTAGCTTTTTTTTTTTTTAAATCACTCAAGCCATATATAATAATTTAAACCACCAAAGGGCACATTCTGCAAGTCTGCCTCCTGGCCGCCATCTTAATCCTTCACTTCCCATGAATCTAGAGTCCTTAGCTGCTCCCTCTCTCCATGGCCCCATCTCTGCCTTCATCATTCTGCTTGTGCTGTTCTCCTTTGATGATCCTAGGGTCCTGATTGTGGACTGTAAGATTAACCACTCCCTGTTTTTGTTACAAAACTTCTACCTTTACAATTGTGACTGTCACAATTAGTCATGATAAAAATTACTATCGAATCACATGACTCTTATCCCCATCTCTTTTAACCAGACCCATATAGACAAGATGAAAACTATTCAGTGGGGACTCTTTCTTTCCCCACACGCTATTAAACTAAGCTCTCCCTTGAAACCTTGCATGCCAGTTGCTCCATGCTTTTATCGCCCCCTCATTAAGTAGCCAATATGTCTAAGTTGCCTGTGTAGAGAAGGGATAGCATTGATACTTGATGTTAAGACTCCTTCCCTCTCTGCTGGTATTTAGAGTTACTATCTTCATGGAGTACTGGTGTGTTGCTGTGGGTTAATGCGCCAGACTGCAAAGTCATTTGAAATGCAAGGTCGGTGCTTCAAGTTCAATAGCTGCTCCTCGGAAACCCTACACAGGGTCGCTATGGGTTGGAGCCAACTCGACAGCACTTAACAACAACAACACACTGAGTATAAGTCTAGTCCATCAAATTGTATCAATGTACCTGCATTTCCTTTATCAAAATGTGTTTTGTTCTTATTTTAATCTTCCTCTAGTTGAGTTCTGATTATCAAGCTCTCAAGGTTAGGTAACAATATGTTTTTCAAAAATCTGGCAAGTATTTTAAATCTGTTGTTGTTAGTTAGTGTCAAGTTCAGTCGATTTGAATTCACAGTGACCCCACATTCATCAGAGTAGAATTGCGTTTATAGGGTTTTCAAGGTAGTACCTTTTCTGAAATAGATTTCCAGGTCTGCCAAGGTGCTTCTGGGTGGATATGAATTGCCAACCTTTTAGCCAAACAGTCTAGATGAACTTATTCACTGCCTTTCTTCATTAATAATTTTTATCATATGCCTAGGAAACACTATGGGACAGTTTTATTCTGTTGTACTGGTCACTGTTAGTCGGAACTGACTCGATGGAGCCTAATAATTTATATGCTACGTTGGTATGCCACAGAAAACAGAAATGAAAAAAAAATCTTAGTACACACATAGCAGTTAAAACTGAAAACCTCATAAGCCCTCAAATTCCCAAACTATCACTATAGTATACAATTTCTCCTAGACAGATGAGATACAGACACTGAGCAGTCACTTATACGACTGACTGATACCTGCATACCAACCTTACAAATTACTGTTATTGTTAAGGGCTGTTGAGTCAGTTCCAACTCATAGCAACTCTGGATAGGGTTTCTGAAGAGTGGCTGGTGGGTATGGACTACTGACCAGGCAGTTCAAAATGACCTTGTGGTCCAGTGCTTATCCTATTCATCATACCAAGAATTGGATATTAATTTATGCTAAGTAAAATTATGTTAAATGTTAAAGACTTTTGTACAACTGGTCAACAGTATCATATTGAGCGTGTCAAAAATCTACTGCATCAAAAAGGAATGAATAAGGAAAATTTACTTTTTAATTACAATGCTAAATACGGAGTAATTATTTTTCTTAAAAAGTAAAGATTAAAGTAGAGGTTAATAAAAGTGATCTATGTAACAATTTGTACAACTTTCAAATTAATATTTCTGCTTTTGAAAATCGGAGAAAAATATTAAGATTGGGATTGAGTATATTAACAAAACCAAATTCTTACCAGATGCTTCGGTTTCAAAAGGACTTTTAACTGCTAGATTAGTTTCATCTGCTAAGACTACATTGGGATTGGATTCCATGTGCTGACTGGAAATGCCTTGTGGTATATTTTTATTACTCTTTGTCTTACCTGTTAAAAAGGGAATATGGAAACAAGTGAATAAATAAATTAAAAAAAAGATATGCATCAATACTGCTTGACAGTGGTCAAGGGAATGTCAAAAACTTTGGTTTTAATTATGGTCTTATGGGTGTTTTCAAACACGTTGATTTATATAAGAACACGATTTTTCATACAAACTAGTAGTTCTTCAGCATTTATGACAATCACCTGGAGGGTTTAATCATTTACATTTTAAATAAGCTCCTAATGTTTACTTTGCTGTTGTGGGAACTACACTTTGTGAACGACTGTACTAAACCACAAGATGGAAAGCAATGGCCAGGTTTTGCCTTCCTTTTGTATTTAATATTCTACAATGTTTAGAATAATGCATATACAGTTGTGTATCTCAATATACTCCTTTTGACTGCCAAAAACACTCACAGAAACAGAAATCAAAATCACCTCCCATATTTATAGTTATAAATAAATATAAACAAAAACAACCAAAAAACCCACAAAAGACCTAAAACCCAAACACATACCCTTTCACGTGTATACAGCTAATATTTACTATAATGGAAACAGGAAATTTTCAGACGCTCTCAGGAATGTTGCTTTACTTTGGTTACCAAGAATTTGGAGAAACTTTTCTACTACCTTTCCTCAAAGGAAATGTTCTACTTACCATAGTCAAAGAGATCAAAGAGTGCCTGAAATGCTGGGTCTGATTCTGTCTGTTCCAATATATCCTGTATAGCTTCCTCAGACATATGGATTTCACTCTGCAAAATAAATGTGAGCTGTAGGCATGATTTTAACTGAATTAATGTGGTTTCACATAAGCAAAGGGATGAGGGGACATTTGGTATTCCTAATCTTTTAGTTTAAGTATTTCCTAATAAAGAAAAGGTATTCTAATTATAAATATAAAAGCAGTCCATGGTGGCACAGTGTTTAAAGCACTTAGCTGCTAACTGAAAGATTGATAGCGTGAGTTCAGCAGCAGCTCAAGGGGAAGATTTGGCAATCTGCTTCTATAAGGATTTACAGCCTAACAAACCCTAGTGTGGCGCTGTGGGCTAATCAGACTGCAAAGTCATTTGAACTGCAAGACTGGTGGTTTAAGCTCACTAGCTGCTCCTTGGAAACCCTATACAGGGTCGCTATGGGTCGGAATCCATTCGATAGCACTTAACAACAACAAAAGCAAACCCTATGGTGTGGCAATGTAGGATAAACACTGGACTGTGAACCACATGGTTGGCAGTTCAAACCTATTAGCTGCTCCTTGGAAACCCTATAAAGGGTTGCTGTAAGTTGGAATTGACACGACAGCTCTTAACAACAACAAACCCTATGGAGTCCTGGTGTGGCACTGTAGGATAAGCACTAGACTGCTAACTAAAAGGTCGACAATTCAAACTTACTAGTAGCTCCTCAAAACCCCTATATGGGTCACTATGAGTCAGAATTGAATTGAAGGCATTTAATAGCAACACCAACAAACCCTATGGAGTTCTATTCTGCTGTTCAGGTTTGTGATCAGTAGGAATCAACGGCAATAGGGTATTCATTTAAAAATTAAAATTTATTAATTTAAATTTAATTAAGATTAAAAAAGGAAAAGGTGAATATTTCCTAATTCTACTAAATCAGATTGGTGGCTATATCACCAAACATTAAAGTAAAATGAATACAGGAACTATGTATATATACATGGAGTCCTGGTATGGTGCTGTGGGTTAACTTGCTGGACTGCAAAGTCAGCTGAACCACAAAGTCAGTGGTTCAAGCTCACCAGCTGCTCCTCAGAAACCCTATACAGGGTTGCTATGGGTCGGAACTAACTCAACAACAAACACCACCAATACACATACATATTGTTAGAAATAAAATCACACAATAAGAGTCCTGGTTTGGCACTGTAGGATAAGCATTGGACTGCTAAGTGCAAGGTTGAGGATTCAAACCCATATATAACTACTCCTTGGAAACCCTATACAGGGTGGCTGTGAATAGGGATGGAATCAACAGCACTTAACAACGTAATGTCTCATCATGTTTATTTTCTTCCTATTGTGTACTGTACTGTCAACTACTTTCCAGTTCTTTCAACAGAAATCTATTTCATTTGGATTATATTTATTTTAGTTTTTAAAATATTAAATGTTTTGTTCAAATGTTTGACAGTTCTTGCTTGTCTGTTCATATTTAAGTGGTTTTCCAAAGCTAACTGAAAGCTGTTTGACAATGCGGGAAACTTGGCAACCACAAAGCTGTAGCACAATATTGCAGAACGATCTCTATTTTTAGGGATTTTCTCTTGAGCTAGTTGAATTTCTTGCTGGAAGTTATGACTGACAACAATGTTTCTGGGGAAGAGACAGAAGATAAAGAACCAAACTATTTCCTACACTGATACAATGCTGTAGCTCCATGATTTTATTTACTTTCAGAAACACTGGTAGTACTACTCGTGAGCCATCTGCAATTTCTTATTGTGTCCATTTCAGCTTCCAAAAATCTTTAGTGTCCTGGTGGGAATGCATTTTCTAAACTTTCATCTTTTAAACTGTAGGATGCAAAAGGTAAATGCCACTTTTTTTCTAAAGGGAAGAAACTTTTTAATCAGACATTTATTTTTGCAGGGCTATTCCATAAATTGCAGTCCTGGTGTGGCACTGAAGGATAAGATGTGGAATGCCAACCACAAGGTTGGCAGTTCAAACTCACCAGCTGCTCCTTGGAAAGCCTATACAGGGTCCCTATGAATTGGACTCGACTTTGTGGCACTTAATAATAACAACATGCCATAAGTGAGCCAATTTCCACAACTGGTCACCTGCATTTCCCCTAATTTTCTGTTACAGCAAATACTATTACAAAGAAAATCTTTATCTCAGCAGCTGTTTACGTCTTGGAATCATCAAGTCAAAGGATATTCATTTAAAAATTTGACTACTGCTAAACAGCCTTCATGAGAGACTGTATAAGAATGTACACATTCTCACCACAATGGACAATCTCAATTTTTAAACATTAATAGTCTAATAAATAAAAAAGTGATGCTTTGTGTTAATTTGTATTTATTATTGAATTAAGTGTATTTCCATATTTACTGGGCATTTTAACCTTTTTTTTTTTTTTTTTCATTGCTTCTTTGTGGATCAGGTTCATTCCTAAAGAAGTTTTTATGAGTTCTGAGGTGCCAAAGATCTCACATTTACAAGCAATCAGAAGAAAACCAGTACTAACAGTGTTTGCTCTTAAAGTTACTGCAAACAGATTAAACTAATTCTGCTCAAACTATAACATCTGATTTTGAGCAACATCCCACAGCAGTATGTTGGAGGTTGTGTGCAAAGTCATTGGATTAAGTATTATGTGTTTTTATTAATTATTGCTGCATTAATGTTACACGAAGATTTAAGGGATTTTTTTTTACTTCAGAAAATAAAAATGAATACTTATTATAGAATGAAAAGCACAATTTTTTCCCCCAGCTAAATGGAAGATTTCAAAGAAATTTCAGTACACTATGCCTACGAATACTTATGCTGTATTATTCAGTTTTGGTGAAGAACAGGAATGAATCCCATGGGTTAGGAAAATCAAGAAGTAAAACAGAACTTTGATGAAGTGACAAAAATGTGGATTGTCAATGACCATAAAGCACAAGAAAAACTTGTCTGAAAGTCGAAAATCTAGTGAACTTTGATAATGAAGAAAAAATATAGAGAAAAAATTTCTAATCCTCAATGAAATACGATTCAGGAGAAAGCCAGGAACTTGAACAAAGATTTCTACATTTACAAACTTGAAAATTTACAATAATGTAAATAATGTCAAAGGAAAACAATGCAATGAAAGTCATTGGTAGAGACAACAGCTTTCTAGTAAATCTTTTATTTTAAACTTTGAAAATCAGAATCAAAAGATTTCTGATGTATTTCAAAATATATGTCCAAAGAAATCACTATTTTTCTTTAATCGAGGTCTAAGGTATATAGCATAAAATACACAAGCCTTAAACTCACAGTTCAATGAGTTTTGGCAATTGTAGACCGTATTATCACTATACCAATCAAAACACAACACATCACTCTTTCACACTCACACTCTCATGCCTTTTTCTAGAGAATTCCTCCCTTTAGCAGTCCTTTATCATCTCAGGCAACAATTTCTAATGAGCACAGATTAGTGTTGCTATTTTAAATCTTACATTAATGAAATCATACAATGTACATTTATGTCTGATTTCTTTTAATCAACATTCATTTGAAATGATTCGTCATGCTGTTATGTGATTAGTAGTTCATTCCTTTTCATTGTTCAGTAGTACTCAATTTTATGAGTAAGTTAAAATTCATTTTTCTGTTTATGGACAATTTGGTTTCTTTGTAGTTTGTTAATTATGAATAAAACTACTATGATGCTGCTTATACAAAGTTCTTCAGTGAACATATATTTTTTGCTCCTCTCACATAAAAACCTAGTAATGGCAGACCATAAACTGTGCAGTCCATCAGTCAGTCTCCTGTAAGTCTGTTGTACTGTGGTGAGTGGCTGGGATATTGGAAGCCATGCCATCAGTATTTTAAGTACCAGCAGGGTTAACTCATGGTGGATGGCTTTCAGTGGAACTTCCAGACTAAGAACAAACGAATACAAAGTCCACTTCTGAAGAGTTAACCTCAGAAAACCTTATGAATAGCAGCAGAACACATGATGTAAGGACGTAGTCTCTGGAAAAGGACATCATGCTTGGTGGAGTAGAGGGTCAATGAAAACAAGGAAAACCCATAATGAGATAGATTGACACACTGGCTGCAACAATGGGCTCAAACATGACAACTGTGAAGATAACACACAGACTAGGGAAAACCCCCGGCAGCTCACTCCCCAAAATCAACCAGTGACAATCCTATGGGTCACAATGGGCCAATCCAATTGTGCAGAGTTATGATTCTGGGTTTGAGTAGATGCAGCTAACAAGGTTATTATGTTTTCCAAAGTGGCTGTACCATTTAATGTCCTGCATTAGCAATGTTTCAGTATTATAGTTGCTTTGTATGCTCACATGAGCCCCTTTTCAGACATTTATTGGCCATTTTTAGTGTATCTCTGCCGTCTACTCTAGTCTTTCGAACATTCATAAGTTGGAGTTTGTCTTCCAAAAAAAAAGATTTGTAGCTTGTTCTATCCCTTTGATGCAAGTTTCCTGCCAGGATGTACTGTTAATCTATTTTCTTCCTGGCTGTAGTTTTTTATTATTAGCAAATTTACTTTCTCTATGAGAAAATGCATCAAATAGTTATTTAAAAAAAAAAGATTTCGAAGGTTAACGAGAATAAGGCTACAAAATTTTCAATCGTTTTACTCAAAATTTATCATCTGAAAGAAAACTTTATCAAAATTTCACACTGGGCATGCAAAAAAAGAAAGTTTTCATTTGTCCAAGTGTCTGAATAAAAGAATGTACGTGCTAGTCATAAGCTCGGCTGCTCTTCAAAGAGTATTTGCCCACAGACAAACCTCAAAACATATTGTTAACTTCTCTTCTTTACTAGCTTATGCTTTCAACTTCACTACCACCATAAAAGCAACAGTGACTATACAACTCCTATGTTTCTTCTCTTAGTAAGCAGTACATTTCATACACACAATTATCTACTCAGTTAGCAACCTTTCCTTTTTAAGTGATTTGTTCATCTGATAGGGTAAAAATTGTTTGAATTTGTTATGGAACTGTGAATATTATTTCATTATTACTTTTTATTACTATAAAGTTTATAGCAGTGTAGAATAAATGTACTTTGTATCAACACGGTAATTTTTTTTTTTACTGCACACAAATATATTTACTAATGAACTATTTAAACTTTTTATATTTAGAAGTCCACATTGTATTGTTCTAAGAGTATAGAAGAGTGTTTTACTGATATCAGGAAAAGTAGATTAGAGATATTACACAGGTTAGGAATCATTACTTTTCCCATTTGACTAAGTTACAGGTTCTATTTGAAAAGTCACTATCCAATTTCTTCTCAAGAACAAATTACACTGGGTTATGAAGGAAGGAAACCTGTATCTTAAATTACCTACACAAATCATCTGCTAGCGATCATTTATAAATGAAAGTAAAATACCATCGATTTCAACTATATGCGAGGCACACATGTTTACCCATACCTGAAGTCCCAGGAGTTCATCAATTGAAGTTTCTGGCTCAGTAGGGTTGCTATCTGTTTGCTTAGGTACTTGAACAATATTGTTGTCACTATAACATATAAAGAAGAATCTTTAGCATATTTCTGCAACAACACAAAAATAATCAGTCATCTGAAACATACTTTACCTAGTCAAAAATTTATTAATGTTTTCTGCAAGCTTTTCTTGAAGAGATTTGTTGCTTAATATTTTTTCTCGTGCATTTTCAATAACCATTTGCTGTAAAAGAAAGTTACTATTAGGATAACACTAAGAAATAATATTAGATTTATTTTAAAAGAACCAATTAACGGAAAATTAATAAACCAAAGTGGAAATTTAGATGTGGAGGTTTTCTCCATATAAACAACCAAATAATATGTTTTACAATTTACAAGTGTTTTCACCGATCCTTCACCAACTCTTAATTGTCTACAGTGGTGGTAGTGGCTGTGTGCCATGAAGTCAGTTCCAACACATAGTGACCATGTATAGGGTTTCTGAGGCTGTAAATCTTTATGGAAACAGACAGACTCATCTTTCTCCTATGGAACTCCTGGAGTATTGGACTGCTGACCTTAAGGCTAGCAGCCCGACTCATAACCACTACGCTGCTGCTGCTGAGTGAATTTCAATTCATGTTGACTCCATGTGTGCACAGGGTTTCTCAGACTGTAACCTTTTGGAAGTAGATTGCCTGGCCTGTCTTCTGAGGTGCCTTTGGGTGTGTACCCACCAACCTTTTACTAGTAGTCAAGTGTTTAATTATTTGCCCCAACTAGGAACTCCCTAGCACCAATCATAAAAACCCACTGTCACTGAGTTCACTGTAACTCATAGGTACTTTATAGAACAGAATACAACTCCTGCACATGGTTTCCTAGGTTGTAAATCTTAACCAAAGCCAAAGGCCTCATATTCTTCTGTGGAGTGGCTGCTGCGTTCAAACTGACAGCTTTTTGGTTAGTATCCCAGCACTTAACCCACTGTACCCATCATATATTAGAATATATCATGTTTTTGCTGCTGAGGGTCATTGAATTGGTTCTGACTTATAGCGACCCTATATAGGGTTTCTGAGACCAGCTGGTGGGTTTAAACTGACTTTACAGTTACTAGTTTAGTGTTTATCCTACAGCGCATAATACCTTCTGGTCTGCACTCCAGCATTTAACCCACTGTGCCACCAGGGCTCCTTAGCATATATCATACAAAGTTTAAAACAATCTGATCTCAGTAAAATGCCCTATTACAATGCTTGATCCAGTAACAACGAAGTATTTCTACTTCCTCAAAATAGCATTGTTTTCATTTGATGCATTCACACATGCTTTTCATTTTGATACTGGTGCTGCAAGTTAATGTGCTGAACTGCAAAGCTGGTTTGAACCGTAAGGTCAGTGGTTCAAGCTCACCAATCACTCCTTGGAAACCCTATACAGGGTTGCTATGACTCAAAACCGACTCGATGGCACTTAACAACAACAACCTCTTTCATCCCTATTTTTATCACAAAACAATTGCACTGCACAGTCTTACAGAAATACTATATCAAATACACTTTTTATGTACATTTCAGTATTTTTATACTTATAATATTTTTAAGTTGCAATGTTTAGGGATGGCACTTACTTTTTCTACTGCAAATGCATTTGGATCCTGAAAATTTCGTATCGTTGAATGAGGACCAGACAAAGTGATAGCTTTCTTTTGGTAGTCACTGAAACACATTTAAAAGCTTATCTTCTAACTAGTATGTCTAACAGATTAAATGAAGGCATATATGAGTACATACAATTTAAGCTATTCAAGGTAGAACAAATTATTATTTCAGTGTCAGTGACAAGAGAGCAGTAAAGTAGAAAAGGCATTACTAGAGTTGGATTCAGAAGAAACAAATAAGGTCTAACTTATTACTTAACTAGCCATGTGACTCAGTGTGAGATAAGCTCTTACTATGAACCTTTAAAACTAATTGCATTATTGGGTTTGTGGGAAACTGAATAAAGTATATGGGAAGACTATACAAAAGTTAAGGGTTGTGGCAAATGCTAGGTATTTTATTACTGCTGTTTTACGTGTCGTACACTTAAGTGAAGAAGCTGATAAAAAAGGAGGCTGAGGACAGTCTTTAAAGTGAAATAATGAACAACTAAGTGCTAAAATAATTATCCATGATCAGTCAGCTGAGAAGCCCAGAAAAACATTTAAAATCCAGTTACCTTTTTTTGAAAAATCACTTAAACAAAGACACTAATAAGTAGGATAATGAGAACACTCAAAGGGTGCCCCTATAAAAGATTTCTGGTTAATAACTGATTTTAGATCTTAATATGTATTTGTAGACCTTAAGACACGTAGGCATTATTTATGTTCATTTAAAAAATCTTTCGTCAAAAAATATAATGTGATGGGGGGAGGGGGCTTCAAAGGCAAGAAGTGACTGGCTTACAAGCTTTCAAGAAGGAATCTAGATCCAGAGGGTGTGGAGGAAGGTATAACCTCCACTGAATAGTATCCAATCT
>NW_006408526.1:17090115-17099910 GCF_000296735.1 Chrysochloris asiatica
AAAAAAAAAAAAAAAAAAAGTGTTTGGAATGGGATAAAGCAGACCCAAGAAATTAAGAAGTCCTACAGTGCAAGTATCTTGGTATAATTCTCATTTTTAAAATTCAGGTTATAAACAACTTGTCTTTTAACATAACATTTACCTTTTACGTCTACCAGGAGACATTAAACTGGCATGAGTTTTCCGTTCCTGAAGACCAGGAATCATATTTAAAACTTCTCCAGCTATATTTTAAGAAAAAACAAAAGAACCCAAATGATAAGATGAGGAAACTGAATAATTTTAAAAACTTATTTTTATAAGTAGCATATTGATTATTTGATATATAATTCCATAAACATTTACTGTGACTACCATTAGCAAAACATTATAAATATATTAAGATGAATACAATTCCTATACCTAAAGTTTTTACAATAAAATACAAAGTTTAGTCTCAACAAGTAGTAAACCCAGCAGAATGTAAGAAGTGTAAGAAGCCACTGATAGTACATACATGCTCACATTACTTTACCTTCCTAGTTTCATCTGTACTAAAAAAGAAAATATATACTTGATTAAAAATAAAAACTCAAGGTAAGTATCATGGGTGTCCATTATATTTACATGAGAAATATACACCAGTTGCCTTAATTTTTGCTAGCGACATTACATGGCTTCGTTATCTAATTTGGAAGCATGATCTTAGATCAGTGACATCAGCAGGAGAGAAAATTTTTAACTTACTAGTTACAGTGTCTTGCGACTGTGAAGGGTTAACTACTACAAAGTTTGACCTCAGTGGAGTTGAAATTTGGCTAGCTGATCTAACAACTTGTGTAGTTGTCAAAGGAGTAGTAGTAAATTGTCCTGAAAGATATGGTAAAGTCAGCACATCCGAACTGACTGGAGTTGCATGAGATGCAAGTCTTCTCTGCCGTTTGATTTCTGCAATTCCACTTCTTGTTCTGGCTGAAACACATGAGGCATTTTAAAAATTCCGTCAATATCAAAGTAATTCAGGGATTTAAAGATGTTTCTTTATATGATGTATGCCTCACTAAAACATGTCAAAGCTACATATAAAAAGCCCTTATAAAATCAACATTAATGTTTATAAAAAACAAAGTACACCCAAACTTTAAATTTAAGATTACATTTCTTTAATAATATTTTCTACTGATAATTCCCCCCAAAATTAAAAAACTTAAAATTACAGAATGAGAAGATACTACTATAGGAGAGCCAATGGGAAATGCAGAAGGTATTTTTAAAATGTCTATTATAATAAGGATAAGGAGCTCTGGTAGTGTAGTGGTTACGAATCAGGCTGCGAACCACAAGGTAAGCAGTTTGAAACTACCAGCTGTTCTGCGGGAGAAAGATGAGGCTTTCTGCTCCCGTACAGATTTACAGCCTCGGAAATCTGTACAGGGTCCCTATGAGTCGGAACCAACTCCAAGGTACTTAACAACAACAACATTATAATGATAAATGAAAATACTGTGTCCATCCTGGTGTGACTCTGTGGGTTAATGCACTGGACTACAATGTCGGTTTGAACCGCAAGGTCTGCAGTTCAAGCTCACCAGTCACTCCTTGGAAACCCCTTGGAAACAGGGTTGATATAGGCTGGAACCAACTCAATGGAACTTAACAACAACATGATATTATCGTCTCTTAGGAAAAACAGTGCTTTAAACAAAATATATACCTAGGATACATGTAATGCCATTAAAAATAGTCATGGGAGAGTTTGCAGTTTTGAGCATTGTTGACGGTTTAAAATTGAATACCAACCTCTCTGACTGGCAGCAAACCCTGGGGAACTTTGCATACTCCTAATGACAACAACAAAAAAAGGAATTAATTATTTAAAAAAAACAACAAAACTAACCAAGAAACTATTATATTGATATACTGTGACCTACTTAAATCTAGACATCAAGCAAGTATAAATTAAAAGACAATAAACCTCTTTCAGATGAAAAAGACAAATTATATATATAAGAGGTCTTCAAAGTTCATGGAAAAATGAAACCGAAAGATAATACAATTTTCCTACAAATTTTTGGAAGCTCCTTGTAATTTTTTGGGTAAGTGAGTATAATTGGCTAAAAAAAAAGTGGCCTGTAAACACACTGAAGCATGCACACATAATTAATTTCAAATATAAAAGTTTGTTAAGAGTGCTCTGACAGTATTACATCAGAAATACAATCTGACTGGGTTTTAAGAATTACATGTATTTAAGACGTTATACACAAAGTAGAAATTTTTCAGTTATCTATTATAAATACAGATCTCTTCTCATGGAACAATTTTTATTTCACAGATGATCCAAATTTACAAAATTCACATCAAAGAATCCTCACGTTGATGTTCAAGAAGATCAGATTTATAAACAATGAATTTTTTTTTAACCACTCTCTAAAGAAGGAACAAGGAAAATTCAGAGATGGCAATTAGCCTTTTACTATGAAGTGGAGTGACCCATGTATTTGGCAATCAGTCATATAGGCACTATGCTATTGTTTTAGGAAATCTGCTAAATAACTCTCTACCAAGAAAAGCCACAAAACTTACTTATTTGAATGAAGCATTTTTAATAAAACACATTAATCAACCTTGGAAAATACCTGGCTAAGAATCTTTTCTTTCTATGTAACATTTGGCCAATAAAAATATCAATAATTTATAGTTACAGGTATTGACTAAACTGTGAATATCTTTGATTACTTACAAGGGGAGAAAAGGCAAAAAAAAAAAAAGGCCAGAGAGTAAGGAAAAGGGATCAAAAGCAGTGGTGGTGGTGTGTGCTGTTGAGATTCCAACTTACTGAGAACTATCTGCCTATAGGATTTCCTACGCTGTAATCTTTACAGAGGCAAATGGCCAGGTCATTTCTCTCATGGAGTAGCTGCTGGGTTTGAACCACCATTTGTTTAGCAGTCGAGTGCTGAAACACTGTGTCAACAGGGCTCCTGGACAAAGGTTAAGACTATCACATTAGATGTGCTCCAGAGTTAAGTAAAAGCATTTGGAGCCATTTTAGTTAGCAGTTTAAACAATGGAAGGAAAAGAGAGGCCTCTGTTGAAGATGAGTAGAATAGGGGTATTCACTTATATCCATGTGAGGAAGAGAAGCAATCTAAGAAACTGCTTTTTATACCAGACTTTGATCAAATAAAAGATGCTATAAAATTGACACTAGCGTGGCTAACATCTTTCTCTAGATGCTGAACCTAGGTAGAAGCTGGAGATTAGTACCATGCTAAAATTATAGTTAGAAAAGTCAAAGATCCCAGAAGTAGTGTTATTCTTAGATAAACATAAAAGATTGTTTCTTTATGCCCCAAAGAACTGAGGGATGAGGCTGCTTATGAAACAGATCCTTTTTGTTTTACCAATTCAACATACCAATTGTTGACCATGCAGTAAAAAAGAAATTGCCTATAGCAACTCACACTAGACTAGGATTAAGGACACTTGTATTCTAGCCCCAGATCTGCCTCTAAATTGCAATGGAAATTTGGAAATGTCATTAAACTTACACAAGTCTCATTTTTCTAAACATTAAAGCATATAATTTATTCCAATTTATTTCAAGCTCAGACAAAAAGCAATTTCAAAAATTTATAAGTGTTACGGCTCTCTGCTCCTCCCTGTTCGACAGGCAGCCGCAGCTTCACTTGCAGTACCAGCCACAACCCTGAGACAAGATGGTGAAGGTTGGAGTCAACAGATTTGGCCGTATTGGGCACCTGGTCACCAGGGTTGCTGCTAACTCTGGCAAAGTGGAGATTGTTGTCATCAATGACCCCTTCATTGATCTGAATTACATGGTATACATGTTCCAGTATGATCCCACCCATGGCAAGTCCAACAGCACTGTAAAAGCTGAGAACAGGAAACTTATCATCAATGGGAAGCCCATCTCTTATCTTCCAGGAGTGAGATCTCATCAACATCAAGTGGGGTGATGCTGGTGCTGAATATATTGTGGAGTCCACCAGTGTCTTCAAACCTTGGAGAAGACTGGGGCTTACTTGAAAGGTAGTGACAAAAGGGTAATCATCTCTGCCCCTTCTGCTGATGCCCCCATGTTTGTGATGGGCATGAACCATGAGAAAATATGACAACTCAAGATTGTCACCAATGTCTCCTGCATCACCAACTGTTTGGCCCCCCTGGCCAAGGTCATCCATGACAATTCTGGCATCATGGAGGGACTCATGACCACAGTCCATGCCATCACTGCCACCCAGAAGATTGTGGATGGCCCCTCTGGGAAACTGTGGTGTGATGACCGTGGGGCTGCCCAGAACATCATGCATGCATGTACCGGTGCTGCCAAGGCTGTGGGCAAGGTCATCCCTAACTAAATGGGAAACTCACTGGCATGTCCTTCCAAGTCCCCACTCTAACGTGTCTGTTGTGGACCTGACCTGCCACCTGGAGAAAGCTGCCAAATACAATGACATCAAGAAGATGGTGAAGGAGGCATCAGATGGATCCCTAAAAGGCATCCTGGATTACACTGAAGACCAGGTCGTCTCCTGTGACTTTAACAGTGACATCCACTCTTCCACCTTTGATTCTGGGGCTGGCACTGCCCTCAATGACCACTTTGTCAAGCTCATTTACTGGTGTGACAATGAATTCAGCTACAGCAACAGGGTGGTGGATCTTACTGGTCCACATGGCCTCCAAAGAATAAGAGCCCCCTGAACCACCAGCCCCAGCAACAGCACTAGAGGAAGACAGAGGGCCTCAGCTGCTGGGAGTCCTTACTCCAACTCTAATCTCTCTCTACACTGAGAAGCTCCCATCCTCACAGTTTCCATCCAGACCCCCTGGAGAAGGGGAGAGGCTTAGAGAGCCCAGTCTTATCATGTACCATCAATAAAGTACACTATCCAGCCCCCCCCCCGAAAAATTATCAGTGTTACATTAAGTGGACCATGTTGGATTTATAAAGATTTACAAAATGGTTTTTCCTTATGTTTGCATCCCCAAAACATTAAGCACATCCTGATAAGTTTATTACCTAAATAAGTTTGTTACCTGATCTGAGAAAGTGTATGGTCTAACTTCTTCCATAGAGATGACATTATTGCTGGGACATCATTTGATGTTTCTAAAAACACAAAGAGAAAAGAAACCTTACATTTATTTTAAATATTTTAACTTAAACCTTAACAAACCAAGGTAAGGAATTATCATCATGAGGAACCTGCTACCACCAAGAAAGATGAGCCAGGAGTGGAGTACAGCTTTGGGACCTGGAGTCTCTGAACTGTGAAGCTCCTAGATATAGGAAAAGACTGATGCCAAGGGAGACCTTCCAGGAATGCTGGGCCTACAGATGCTGAAAGGAGACAAGGACCTTTCTCTAGAGCTGACAACTAAGAGAAATCCTTCCCTTACAGCTGGCACTCTGAATTTGGACTTCTACCCTCCTAAACTATGAAAATAAATATCTGTTTGTGAAGGTTATCCACTTGTGGTATTTCTGTTATAGCAGCACTAGAGAACTAAGACAGAAATGAGTACTGGGAGAGTGAGGTGCTTCTCTAACAGATATCGAAAATGTAGAAACATTTTGGAATTGGATGAGTTAGTGTGTAAAGGCTGGAAGAATACTATGACGCCTAATAGTAAAAGCCTAGATTGCCTAGACTAGACATGTAGTGGAATTATGGATGTCAAAAGCAATTCTGATGAAAGTTCAGAAAGATGTGAGAAGAACTTTGACACTGGAGACAGCACAGACATTGAAAAGCTTTGACAGAGAAACTGCAACAGCAGAACCAGAAGGCAATACAAAACAGAGTGACAGAGCTGAGCACCAGCATGCAGGAGGCTCCCTGGCAGAGTGGGGTACCCCATGGCACTTATTAGAGGAGTTAGGCTTTCTGACCCATGAACTAGAATGCTGTGTGCCTTCAGGCCAAGGCTTACTGTTGGAGCAGGGGCCTTTTGGCACTTACCAGTAATACTTAAGAGCTTTGTAACACTTGCCAGAGTAGAACAGAGTCATGCTAGTCTCTTGTAGATACCAAGGAACCAGGAAGTAGAAGTTAAAGAAGGAGCATGGGATGCAGAGTTGGTTATTCTCAATAAGTAGGGAAAGGACTTCTGGGTTCTCAAAGGGTGAATCCATGACCTTTGAGGTTTCCAAGGATAGGCTGCATTTCCTAAATTTTAGAGTTGGATCTTCTTCACCAACTCCGTTCTGCCATGGGGGGACTGCCCTTATGAAGATGGGGCCTATGTCCAAAGCTGGTGGAGTGGGGTTGCCATGCCTAAGGGCCTGCGGGGGCTAAAAGGGTGGGGCAGATAGACTAGTGAGAAAGGGGACGCTCAAAGTCAAGGAAGCAGAGCTCCTCTGGAAGGCAGAGCTGAAGTTCAGGGTTCAAGACCCAGAATCTTGATGGAAGGGCCAATGCCTAGATGGTCTCAGAGAACACAGGATTATTGTCAAGCCATGAGACTGATACGCAAATTGTTCTGCTGAATTTTCAACTTGCATGGTGTGTATTAGCCCTTCTTTATCTAGCAGCACTAGGTAACTTAGATGCCAACAGCAAGATTCCATTTATGTAAAGTTCAAAACCATCCAAAACGAATCTGTTTTGTTAGAAATCAGAATAGTGGTGACTCTCAATGAAAGAGTTTATCTTTCTTGGGCCTGGACCTGCTTTTCCAGATGAGCTCAACTCTGCATACTTAGTATAAATCAATAAAAAAAACATACACACACACACCAAAAAAAGTATAAAGAAAATATAAGAGAATAAGGTAAATATTTATCTTGTTGAAAAAAATAGCACATATAATACCAAATAACTAAATAAGAATACACTAACAGTACTGACTAGCTAATATTTAAAAATTTGCAATTATCAAAATTAAGATCATGAATTTGGACAAAGACACATGAGAACCTATTAACATTTCAGTCATTTATTGACAGTGTGTTGGGAACTGATATAATAAGGCTGCTTTTTACCCCTTTGGCTCATGCAGTTCATACTTAAAAACATGAGTGAAAGTGGGTATCTGTGAAATATCTGAAGATTTCTTAAGCCAATAATTTTATATCTATTTTACATTAAAACAACTACTGTTTTGATCTTTGCTTTATTTGGTGCTATTTTAAAAGGATGAAAATAAGTGGCTTTACAATAAATAATTACCATAAAGGTTATGTAAAATCCAGTCAGTGTGGAAATTAAATTCATTTTCTACCCCTACATGTCCAATTCACTGTGATTGATCCGAGGCCTCTAAAAATAATGCTCACCAGTTACTACTCAGTATTACAGGTAAAGGTTTTGAGGATTAATTACCCTTTTTAAATGTGCTCAAAAACCACAAAGATGAGAGAATCATATTTTAAATTTTACCATACACTTGCAAATAATTCAAGCTGGCAAAACCTATCCAGGATAAAGTGGGATAAAAATCTTTGTACTGCATAGCCTACTATTTCTGATGTCATTTATACTCCTAATATTCCTGTAAGATGATTAAAATAGGTAGGAGAAAAAGACCAGAGACATATATATCAAATAATCTTTATGAAGCAATACAGATGAAATTCAGGCCCTAAACTTTCAGGGTTAGTAAAATCCATTGGTTACTAGCTTTGTGACCTTGAACAGTTATCTAGGTCCTCAAATGTTCAATTTCTTCATACATAAACATTGATAATACTCAATAAATGTTAAGCTTCTTTCCTTTTATTACAACTTTATACTAATTATTTTAAAATGCAAATTATTTTTGACAATGTTCTAAGCTATAGAAACAATCAATAGTAGGGAATAAGATAATCACAAATTTCTCCTATCATTAAAATTAGCCAACTATTACAAGCCAGGATTTTATTATTTGCTCTTATGTTCAGATTTAGACTACACAGTATTTAAAATCAAAATATCACTTTGAAAATGTTTATCAAGGTAGAAAATCAAGAATTAAGTTTTACCTAATGTCTTTAAAAAATACTTTTTTTATAATTGTTTATATTCAGATTTTAGCAATATATACAAAATAATTTAATTAGATATTTTCTATTAAAATCACATTCCACCATAATTCAAATCAGTTTTCTTAGGCCTGTTAAAAAGAGACATTAATGGCCTTTAAAATTACTTTATTATTAAGACAGTTGAATAATACCATATAAAACAAAAAAAGTAACACTGACACTGAATTGTACAACATGTAGAAATTACAGAATTGGTGTACATTCTATTATGTATGTATACTCTCAACAGAAATAATTTATATATTTTTAATAAATAACAAAAAACACTGAGGCTGTATCCTTACCTTTTGCTTTCATGGCTACGTATTCATTCAAAATTGTTGTCAAGTTTTTTCCAAATAAGGACTAGAAAGAAAAAAGCTGTGTTACCCCGAAATACAGTACTGTCAATATTTTCCACCGTAAAACATTTGAACACACAAGTCAATGAAAGACATAGATTACAAAGTAGAGCAGGTCATCAAAAGGAAAATAGTATAAGAGTCTATTAACAGATAAATGGATACACACAATGTAGTGCATACATACAATGATTAGTCATAAAGAGAACTGAAGTTCTGACACATGCTATGAATTAGATGAGTCTTGAAAACATCAGGCTGTGCAATAAGTCAAAGACACAGGACAAATATTATAAGATCCCATTTACATGAGATATCTAAAACCAGTAAATGTATAGAGACAAAATGTAATTAGTGGTTACCTGAGGCTGGGAAGAAGGGGAATTAGGAAGTTATTACTTAAGGGGTAATGAATTTCCATTGAAGATTATGAAAAACATTTGAAAATGGACAGCGTTAATGTTGTACAATATGCTGATGTAATTAACATCACTAAATTTGTAGACTTAAAAATGACTAAAATGACCAATGATTTTGTTTTATATTTTTATATAAAATCACAACAAAACTTAAAGATACATACAATAGCTACTCAAGCTAAGGATATTGTCAGTAAATAAGACAATATCATGGATCTTGAGTTAAGACAGTTCAAGGGCAGATAATTCATTTTCAGCTGGGAGGTACAAATCCAGCCAAACACTATTTAAAACTGAGGACCCAGACTATTCTGCCCTGGCATTCCTGGAAGCCATGTAAACCTGCCAAGAACAGGGTAATAAAAGTGAGTCATTAAGAGAACAAACAAGATGGGGATCGGGTGGATGTGTAGTAAAGAGCTCCGCCAACAACAACACAGAATACCTGACCAAGCAGGCTCAGGGGTTGGTCCCAGAACTCTGAACCACATATAAAGGACTATTTAGAAGGTTGGAAGGCTTACAGCTGGGGGAATTTGTGGCAGAAGCAAGAAATCTACTGCTTTCTAGTCCAGAACACTCGGCTGCTCCAGGAGCTGCCATCTTGGGTGAGACCACGTGGGGTAAGGAGCGGAACGGCCACAGACGCTAGGCAGAACCAGAGAGATAAAGGTGTGGACATTCTTTTCTTTTGCTAGCTGTTCACTGGTCCCTTGCTGTCTGTGCACCTCCATTCTGGTGACTGTAGGGGTACCTAAGCTGGTGGACACCCCAGCTCCACTCTCGGAGGGTTCTACTATGCATGTGCACAGATCTCCTCGAAATTTAGAGACAGTTTCCAATTAAAACCAAACTGCCACAGCCGGCCTTGAACTGTTTCCAACTAGAAAAAAGGTCTGAACAGGGATTGTGGAGCGGAACAAGCAGATAAAAGAGGAAACAGGCCGAAAATTAAATCCTAAGTTACGTCAAAACGACCAACAGTTGTATCTTGAAA
>NW_006408526.1:17102093-17103747 GCF_000296735.1 Chrysochloris asiatica
TGAATAACTGTTATCATGACTAATCGCGACTGTCACACATTTAAAGGTAGAAGTTTTGTAACAAAAAAAGGGGAGTGGTTAATCTTACAGTCCAGAAACAGAGGACACTAGGACCATCAAGAAAGGAACGCACAAATAGAATGCAGGACCGTATCCAGAGAAGCAACAGCGCCAGAGATGGAGGCAGAGATGGGGGCAAGATGAGGGGGAGCGGCTGAGGACTCTAGATTCATCAACTAAGAAGAGAAGGACTAAGAGCTGGTGGCCAGGAGCAGAGTTGCAGAATGTACCCTTTGGAGATGTAAATTATTATATATGCCTGAGTGGGGGTGGGGTGGGGGAAGTGAGTCATTAAGATATCTCTTCCCAAAGATAGCACTTTTATGTTCTCACTTGTATTATATCATCAACTCATCTATACTTAACCTCTATTCTCATTAAGACTTCAGAAGTGCAGACTTACAACCTCAAACTCAAGGCTGTATAGGGAACAGGGAAAAATAAGATCTGACAATTTACCAAACAGGATATGCAAATGGCCAACAAGCACCTCAAAAGATGCTCAAAGTTATTAGCCATTAAATTCCACCATTGATGAGTCAATTATGGCTCATAGTTACCCATTAGCCATTGTTGTTAAGTGCCCTGGAATTGGCTAAGACTCAGAGAGACCCTGTGTAGGGTTTTTGGGAATGGGCTGGTGGATTTGAACTACCAACCTTGTAGTTTAGCAGTCCAGTGTTTATGCTACAGTGCCACACTTGGAGTGCCATGAGTCAGCAATTCAAACCCACAAGCTGTCCATGGAAATCCTATGCAAGGTCATTATGAGTAGGAACTGATTAGATGGCAATAACAACAACAAATACAGATAGCACAGGTCAAGCCAATAAGACGCTCCTTGGAAACCCTATACAGAGATGCTATGCATTGGGAATGAGTTCACAGCACATAAAAATCTTAATAGATTTTTTCAAAAGACACAGGGGATTATTAAGTTTTTACTTATTATTTTAAAACTTTTTAAGGTTTTTATAGTAGATTGAGTGAAAGTTTACAGGTCAGATCATCAGTTTTATAGTCAACAAATCATATACCTTGTTTAATTACAATGATTATAATCCCCTTCATGTACCCTCAGTTAACAGTATTTCTCTCTATTCACTTTAACATTTTGAAACAAAACAAAACAAACATAAAACTCTTTCCATGAATCTAGTCCTCAGCCACTCCCCCTCTCCATGCCCCCATCTCTGGCGTTGCTGCTTCTCTGGATAAGGTCCTGCATTCTGCTTGTGCACTTCTCCCTTGATGGACCTAGGGTCCTTTCTTTCTGGACTGTAAGTTTAACCACTCCCCTGCTTTTGTTACAAAACTTCTACCTTTACAATTGTGACAGTCGCAAATAGTCATGATTCACTATTAAATCTTAAGAATCTTATCCCCATCGATTATCACAAGACCCATCTAGACAGGATGAAATCTATTCAGTGGGGACTCTTTCTTTCCTCCCACACTCTTAAACTCTCTCTTGGAACCTTATATGCCAGTTACTTCGTGACTCTATCACCCCCTCAATTTTAGGTGTTGTTGTTGTTGTTATGTTCCATGGAGTTCGTTCCGGCTCAAAGTGACCCTATACAGGGTTTCCGAG
>NW_006408526.1:17104138-17107392 GCF_000296735.1 Chrysochloris asiatica
CTTCACTCTCAGCTCTAGCCCTCTGTGGCTATGTCCTTGTCCATGGGCTCAAGTGTCCTCAGGTCTCACCACACTTTGGACCAACCAGCCATTCCTCTTCTCGCTCTCATCTCCAGGTCAACGGGATTCAATGGACTGGGGTTGAAGACGGGCTTACGAGTTTTCTCTAATCATGTTTACCAACATTCCTTTCTATTCCACTCACGTGTCTATTTTAAAATAGCAGGCAAGGGAAACTAACATTCATAAGACAGTTAAGCATTTTAGTATTATTTCCCCTCTTCAAGCTATACCTAGATCCCTGTATCCCAGAGCCCTGTTGGTCCAAGGTTGAGCATGCATCACTATTTACCTCTGTACACCTAGGCCATGCAAACCTGTCTCAGTGTTCCCCAATCTATCTTGTTCTTCTGCCTCTTCACCCTTCTTGTATTGCCCTCCCCAACACCCAAACTAAACCCCCCACCCCAACCCATTGTGGTTACCTTATATTTCATTAATTCTTTCCTCCATTTATGAAAGTCTATTTTACCCTGTAATCTACTTGACCTTCCCACCTCCTGGATCTCTGTTCCTGTGTTTACCTTCTTTCACATTGTAATTGTTTTGATCATAGACTGACCTCCCAGATAGTCTGTTCTTATCATTTTATTCTGTTCTTGACTCTTCCATTTGTCAATTGAGTTCAGGGTGATGCTGCCACGTACGTCATTCTCTAGTTTTTGTCTGTTCTTGTTGGTTCTTACTCACTGCAAATACCTTTTCCAACAACTTAAATGGCTATCATACACAAAGACTTTGCCAAATGGAGCACACAGGAATCAAATCTGTGGGAAGAGATGATGAAGAAGCTCAATAACATCAGCCAAAACTGGCACAGGTGTTTACTGTGGAACAGACCATCTCTTGCTCATACAAGTTCAGTCTGACGCTGATGAAAATTAAAACAAGCCCACATAAGTCAAAATATGACCTTGAATATATCAAACCTGAATTTAGAGACCATCTAAATAACAGATCTGATATATTAGGCATTAATAACCAAAAAACATAAGAGCTGTTGGATGACATTACGAACATCATACAGGAAGAATGCAAAAGGTCATTAAAAAGACAGGAAGGACAAGAACAAAATGGATTTCAGGAGAGACTATGAAACTTGCTCTTCAAAGTACAGCAGCTACAGCAACTAGAAGAAATGAAGTAAAAGAGCTGAACAGAACATTTCATAGGGCAGCCTGAAAAGGCAAAGTACTATAATGCAATACATAAAGGTAATGTTAGAAACCAAAAGGGAAGAACATGCTCAGCATATTTCAAGCTGAAAGAACTGAAGAAAAAAGTTCAGGTGTCAGGCTGCAATAATGAAGGATTCTATGGACAAAATATTGAATGATGCAGCAAAGCATCAAAAGAAGATGGAAAGAATATAGAGCCATCGTACAAAAAAGAACTGGTCAATGTTCAATCATTTCAAGAGGCAGCATATGATTAAGAACTGATGGTATTGAAGGAATAAGTTCAAGCTGCACTGAAGGCAATGGTGAAAAACAAGTCTCCAGGAATGGATGGAATACAAATTGAAATGTTTAAAAAAACTGATGCAGCTCTGGCGGCGATCACTTATTTAATCACAAAAAATTGGGACGACAGTTACCTAGCCAACGGATGAGAAATGACCATTCCAAAGAAAAGTGACTCAATGGATTATGGAAATCATCTAACAATATAACTAATAGCACACACACGTAAAATTCTGCTGAAGATAATTAAAAATTGGTTATAGCAGTACAATGACAGAGAGCTGCCAGAAATTCAAGTTGCATTTAGAAGAGAATATGGAACAAGGGATATCACATGGATCTCAGCAGAAAGTACAGAAAACCAGAGAAATAGTTTTGTTTTATTGATTATACACCAGGAATCAAATTTGTAGATCATAATAAACTATAAATAACATTGCAAAGAATGGGTATTACAGAACACTTAACTATGCCAACGAGGAACCTGGTCTGTGCCACAGTTGTATCCTTTCACCATACATACTCAATCTGTAGATTAAGGAAATAATCCAAGAAGTTGAATTTTATGAAGAAGAATGTGGCATTAGGATAGGAGGAAGACTCATTAACAACGTGTGACATGCAGTTGATACAACCTTGCTTGCAGGAAATGGAGAAGACTTGAAACACTTATTATGAAGATCAAAGCCTTCAGTATGGAATGTACCTCAGCGAAAATCTTTACAACTGGTCCAATAAATAACATGACAATTAAAGAAAAGACTGAAGTTGCCAAAGACTTCATTTTGTTTGAATCCACAATTAATGCTCATGGAAGCAGCAGTTAAGAAAACAGTGAACTGCATTAGGTGAACCTGCTGCACAAGAACTCTTTAAAAGTGTACAAGAGCAAAGATGTCACTTTGAGGACTAAGATGTACCTGACCCAAGCCATGGTATTTTCAGTTGCCTCATTTGCAGTATGAAAGTTGGACAGTGAATAAAGAAGACCGAAGAACTGATGCATTTGAATTCTGGTGCTGGTGAAGGATACTAAAAGTGCATGGGCTGCCAGGGGACCAAACAAATCTGTTTTGGAAGAAGTACCATCAGAATGCTCCCTAGAAGCAAGAATGACAAGACTTCATCTCTCATACTCTGGACTTTGTTAGGTGGCAATCTATCTCTGGAGAAGGACATAATGTTTGGAAAAGTAGAGGGTCAGTGCGAAAAAGGAAGATCCCAAATCAGATGGAGAGCCACAGTGGCAACAACAAAGGGCTCAAACATAACTGCGAGGACAGCAGAAGACTGGAGTGTTCTGTTCTGTTGTGCATAGGGTCACTGTGAGTAGAGCTGACTCAAAGGAACCTAACTGTACAATAAGGAACCATTGGGTCTTGGTTTCTGTTATTTAGCAGAGTTTATTTAAGATTTATCCATGCTGGTATGTGAATGTTGTTGCTGTTAGGTGCCATCGAGTAGGTACCAACTCATAACGACCCTATGCACAACAGAACCACACACTGCCTGATCCTGGGCCAACCTTGCAATTGTTGCCACGCTTGAGCCCAATGATGCTGCCATTGTGCCAATCCATCTAGCTGGGGGTCTTCCCTTCTCCAGCGAATGGTCCCTCCTGACAATATGTCCAAAGTATGAGAGACGAAGTTTGGTATGTGAAGAGTGTGCTCCTTTTTATTGCTGAGTGGTATGCCATTGTATGGAGTATAGCACTGGAGGATAAGCACT
>NW_006408526.1:17109141-17139351 GCF_000296735.1 Chrysochloris asiatica
CAGCTTCATTGCTGCTTTTCCCTCACTTCCCCTTATCGGCGATAAACGTGGTCACCAATCAGAGCAAAATTCACACAACTTTTGAAGGCTATCTTGCGTTGTTTCCAGTTTTTGACAGCTATGAATAAACTTTAGCATGTAGGTTTTTCTCTGAACATAAACTTCAATTCACTTGGCTAACTATCTGGGTTTGTGAGTGCTGGATCTCATGGTATGTTTTACTTTATAAGCAACTGACAAACTGTTTTCTAAGGGAGCAGTATACAATATGCATTCACATCAGCATTGAATGAAATTCCTACTGCTCTGCAGCCTCACCATTTAAAGCATTAAAAACAAATCTGCCAATCTATTAAGAATGTATTTGTATCTCAAACAAAAGCAAAATCTGCCAGAGTCAGTTTTGACTCACAGTGACACTATACCAGAGTAGAGCTGCGTTCTACATGGATTTTCAATAGCTGAATTTTTTAATAGTCCATTAAAACTTTCATCAGAAGTGCCTCTGCATAGATTCAAACCTCCAGTCTTTTGGTTAGCAAATGAATACACTAACCATTTGCAGCACACAAGGATTCCACTGGTAGCTGTAAAAAAAAGATGGCATCATCCATTCCTCCCACAACCTTCTCTACTTCTTATATGGGTCCAATAATCCATTCCAATGGCCACACAGAACACAAAGACAATACTCAGTTATGAGGTTTAGTTGGGAAGTTGTTGTTGTTAAGTGCCTTCAAGTCAATTCTGACCCATAGCAACCCTGAATTGGGTTTCCAAGGACCGGCTGGTGAGCTTGAACCGCCGACCTTGTGGTTCAAATCAACTTTGCGGTCCAGCATTAACCCACAGCACCACACCAGGACTCCATTAGGGAGTTAATAGGTTACAATTCAGGATCAGAAAACGCTCATGGCACAGTTGTTTCTGTCAGCTGCTGATAAATGCCCACAGGACACACCACTTCACCTAAAGGTACTCATCTCTAGATCTTTATGATTGTTGCTGTTGTTGTTAAGTGTCATCAAGTCGGTTCCTACTCATAGAGACCTTGTATAGTGCTCAAAGGAGCACCTAGTGAGCTAGAACCACCGACCTTGTGACTGAATGCTTATTGTACAGTGCCATACCAGGACTAGTTAGGAGAAATATACAATATGCACAGTGCAGTCAGATAAACACATAACTCTTCATCCTTTTTATATACACACAACAGTCCAGCCTGGACTGTCTCTTCATTTACGTGCATATATGGCCTTGGACTTCTCACAGGGTAGACCTAATAGTCCCTAGCCCCCTATCAGTCATCTTGTTTAGTTGGTCTGGCTTTTTGCCTCAGGTGACTCCAGCAGCAGCTTTTCTGTGAGCAGCAGCATAACATCTCTTATACATTCCTTCCATGCATTACAGTTAACAATAAGCAAAGTAACCATTTAAGAGTCAAGTTTCACTTCCCATGTTCTTTCCTTCTTTCTCTTACAATTCACTGTTATTTCCATGAGTCTGGGACCATTACAATGAACCCTGCTTCTGACACCAAACCATTTCTCTCACAGCACTCTCTATGAAGCAAGGTTTGATAATCTGTTGTAATGGCCACACAGAATTAATACTCACAGTTTCGGGGTTTATTAGGGAAGTTAACAGGTTATAATACAAAATCAGAAAATACTCAGAGCCCAATTGTTCCAGTCAGCTGCTGGAAAATGTCCACAGGACACACCATCCTACCATAAGCCTCAGATTGAAGGCACTTGGCTCTAACTCAGTGGGTCAGCAATTCATGCTTCCTCACTTAAGTGTCTGGAGACACATCCCACTCGACAAGTAAGCGTTTCATCCAAAGTCACTCAGCTTTACTTGTTCCATGGGCTGGGACGCCCACTGCTCTCTCTCATTCTCTGGTTCTAGGTACTGCTTCTGCTGCTCCTCTGCCACAGCTGTCTCCTGGGTCCAGGAGGTTCACTGCACGGGGATCTTAGATCTAAAAGGACATGCTCCCCTCTCCTGGCTCTGCTTCCCTAATGGTGGTGAGATTCCCCAATCTTGCTCATTTTAAACCCATGCTAGAGTTTCAAGGTTTTACAATTACAATGAACTCTGCTAACATCCACAGCCAAATGTCACCTATCAGTTTCTTCTCCCACCTTCTCTTATCCAGGCGCAGCAGTGTAGAAACGTTTGGTGGGAGTTACAGACTAAGGCTAGAAGAGATATTAGATAATTCACTACACTATAGTAGTAGCTCATTGGGATTTTAACTTGCCTTTTCTTATATTTTTTCTTTGGGGAAAAAAACAACAACAAAAAAACCCCATAGTATTTTATTGTGTTTCCAGTGAAGGATTAAACACAGCAGTTTAGGTTCCCACTCAATTTGTACACAGGTTGTTCAGTGACGTTGGTTATATACTTCACAATGTGTGAACATTCTTATTATTTCCATTCAGTTTGTTTTGTTTCCATCCATTCTCATCTATTTATTTTCAGAGCCGAATTGTTATTAACTACAAGGTGACCTCAGGTGTTAGTTTTGGTACAAGATTTGAAGAGTATCTCAGGGATTCCTCCAGTCTCACCAGCCACTCCTCAGAAACCCTACGTTGTTGTGGTTAAGTGACGTCCAGAAGGTTCTGACCCATAGCAACCCTGTATAGGGTTTCTCAGGAGCAACTGGTGAGCCTGAACCAAACAGTTCAAAAAGACCCTGAAGTTCAAACAGACTTTGCAGTCCAGCGCATTAACCCACAGTACCATACCAGGCCTCCCTGGAAACCTTATACAGGGTTGCTATGAGCTGGATTTGACTCAATACCACTTAATAAAAACAATATATTTTCTTTGGTGAATATGTTTAAATCTCTTGTCCATTAACACAAAAAATTGAAAAAAAAAAAGAAAAAAGTTTTGTATACTTGTTGAATTTTTAAGAGTTCTTTATGTATTTTTGGTACAGGTCCTTTACTGGATATGTGATTTGCAAATATTTTCTCCCAGACTATGAATTGTCACTTCATTACCTTAACAATGTCTTTTGCAAAGTTGTCAAGTTGTTAGGTGTCAGTTAAGAGTCAGTTCTGACTCATAGTAACCCTGTATAGGGTTTCTGAGGAGTGACTGGTGAGTCTGAACCTCCGACCTTGTGGTTCAAACCAACTTTATAGTACAGTGTTTTATCACACAGTGCCATACCAGGACTTGTGGAGTAGAAGTTTTTTAATTTTAATGAAGGTCAACTTACCCTCTTTTTCTTTTACAGATCATGCTTTGGTGTTGTATCTAAAACTCAACAACAAACATAAGGCAATGCAGATTTTCCTTTAGGTTTTTTCATAGAAGATTTTATATTTTTATATTTTGCATTTTGGTCTATGATCCATTTTGTTAAATTTTTTGTAAACTTTGTTAATCATGTATGGGATCTATGCAAAGCTTTTTTGTTTTTTTGCATGTTGATGTCTAATTTTTCCAACACCAATTTTTTTAAGTATATTCTTTCTCCATTGAATTACCTTTCAGCTGGCTCTATTTGTGTAGGTTGACTTCTGGACTCTCTACTGTGCTTCATTATTTTATAAGTCTAGTCTTCCATCAATATTGCTCAATTTTGATTTCTGTAGCTTTTTAGGAAGTTTAAGAATCATATAATGTGAACCACCACATTTGTTCTTCAGAATTGATTACACTAATCTAGTGTCTTTGTTTCTAAGATAAATGTCAGAATTCAGCTTGCAAAAATGCTTGCAGAAATTTTATGAGATTAAACGGGGGAAAAGTGACATCTTAACAATATTAGGTCTTTTAATCCACGGACATAGATATCTTTCTTCATTTAGTTAGAACTTTAATTTTCTTCATGTAGTTTTCAATATATAGATCTTGCACATACTTTTATTAGATTTATTACCTAAATTTTATTGTTTGGGACTATTGTAAATGATATATTTCATTTAATTTCAAATTCCAGTTGTTCATTTCCAGTATTTAAAAACAATGCACTTTCATATACTGACCTCCGATGCTGTGACCTTGCTAAATTCTAGAAGTTTTTTCAGATTCCTTTAAATTTTCTATAAGGACTATTATATTGTCTGTGAGTTTTAATTCCACTAAGGAGCCATGGTTAAAACAAAGTGAAATATTAAAATAGAATAAAATTAAAAAAATAAAAACAAAACACAATTTTAAATGTAATTTTCTTTTTTTAAGTAAAGGATTTTACTTTTAAATTTAATGTTCTTGAATAACAACAGGTTAATATGTGTAAGGGGAATTTGGTGGCTCTGCACAATAAACACTAGACTGCAAACCACAAGGCCAATGGGTTGAGCCCACCAGACACTCTGTAGGAGAAAGATGAGGCTTTCTGCTCTCTCAAAGATGTAGTTTCAGAAACCCTACCCACACACGGTCGCTATGAGTCGGAATCAACTTGAAAAAACTTAATAACAACAACAATATGCATAAATCTGTGGAGTCAAGTATCCTCATAAAATAATTTCATTTTAGAATATTTCTATTATGCATCAAGTAATGCTCTGCTGGCATAGTGATATTTAAAAAATGGATGTTAATCAGACTCCGAAACACCTGTTACATATTTGTCAGAAGCAAGCAACCAGTTATAGAATAAAAAAAAAAAAAAAAAAAGCTCTAAGTGCAAGAAGCAGTGAAACAAATCAGAGATGAGGGGGTCTCATTTTGAAACTGATTCTCCGAGGAAAGTTATTACTCACTGAATAGCTTTGGCATAAATATGTGAAGGGAAAGAACAGGTGGCTTTCTATTGGGTCTTTTCAGTCATGCATGAAGACAAACATCAAACTTCCCCCCATTCTGACTTTTCTGATAAGCTTATTTTAAGACTGTTTATAGACTGTTATGTTGCTCAATTATGAAGTATTTCCCGTTAAGGAACAAATAACTCACCAGTAAGCAGGCTGGAATAAAACCTTCATCTGTGCAGTGTTCTGCATATTCTTTCAGATTTGAACTTTCCAAAATAAAAGTCTGGCAGGTAGAAGTGAGGTTTTCTTGTTGTAAGTAACCTAAATGAAGAGTAACAGTTTAGGTAAAGTCAATTCAATAATTTTTATAAAATTGCTGTTGGAAGTCCTAGAGTAGAAACCAATTTCATGGAGGAGCCTCAGCTGAAAGTGCTATTATTAAGCAGGCTTGCCCTGGTATGTCATGTTGCACTACAAAGTTGTTGTGGTTGTTAAAGCGCCATCGAGTTGCTTCCGACTCATAGCAACCCAAGTAGGGTTTCTGAGCAGCAACTGGTGAGTTCTGAACCGCTCGCTGACCTTGAGGTTCAAACCAACATTGTGTCCAGTGCTTATCCTACAGCACCACACCAACACCAGGGCTCCAACAGAAAGTAGAATTCAGAGGTGGTCCTTTGATATGAAACAACTAGAAAAATAAGGTGTTTGATATAGTGTGATTACTTCACAGTAGTACTTTTGTGAAAACTAGTCTTTACTAGTTGTTTTAATAATAGCACAGTGGCTCTGTAGGTTAAGCCCTAGACTGCTAACCACAAGGTAAGCAGTTCGAGCTCAACAGCCATTCCTTGGGAGAAAGATTAAGCTTTCTGCTTCTGCAAAGATTTACAGTCTTTGAAACCCTATGCAGAGTCATTATGAGTGAAAAGTGGCTCGACAGCACTTAATAACAACAAATATTGACTAGATTGCTCCTGGAAACCCTATACAAGGTTGCTATGAGTCGGAATTGACTTGACAGAACTCAACAGGTTAATATCTGGTGTTCTCTCACTCACTGGATAACGAAAAATCTGTTTCTCCCACCAAGGCTATTAATTTGTTGAAGTAAAAAGTGAACTCCTTTTCTGATTTTTAATTTCTGGCCTTCAAGAATCAAAGTCCTACTATTTGAAGAAGAACTTAATATTCATGTCTAACATTTATGGAGCAATGTTCTATATCAGTGCTTAATACTCTCACACATAAAATCTTTTTTTTTTTTTAAGGTTTTTATTGTGGATTGAGTAAAGGTTTTCAGGGCACATCATCGGTTTCACATTCAAACATTCATATACCTTGTTTCATTACATTGATTATAATCCCCTCCACATACCATCAGTTAACAGAGTTTCTCTCTATCCTCTTTAGCTTTTTTTTTGGGAGAAACTTTGCCTTTTTGGAATTTACAGTCTCGGCTTTTAGGGAAGGTTTTTACATTTAGTGGGTATCCAGGGCTCATGTATGGAATTACTAACCAGCATAACTGAATAATCAGATAAGGGACATTTTGCCATGTCTGCTAGGTGGCTAAAGTCTGATCCTCAGAGCCTATGGTTTGGACGGTCCACATAAAATCTTTTATTTGTCCTCACAGTCTATACCTGTTTTTGTGTTTCTTAGGATTACTGGGGTTTAACTAACCAAATACCACAACCAGTCGTATTATTATCAAAAGAGCGCTGAATACGATATCATGAGGCCATTTTCTTATGTTCCCTGTTAAAATAAACATTGGAGCTATGGAAAAATTACTTCACTTCTTCAAGACTCACTTTTCTTACCCATGATGTATCAGACTTGCCTTCACTTTGGGAGCAAATCTGGTCACCTTACTTCCTTGTACAAAGCCCTAAATCACCTCCCACAGTGCTCACTCTGAACTTCTGTTTTGACTGACATCACAAAGAATGGTAGATTAAGGATCTTGGACAATCATCTCCTTAATGTAAAAAGAACACTGGCAAAAATGTTCAAAACCAAGAACTTCGGGAATTAATCAAAGGCTTGTAACAACTGGGGAACATTTATTCAAGAAAAATAGATCAATTTTGGTAAGATTAGTAATCTCAGCAGCATTTTAACTTGCCTTATTCGCACATCTGTCTCCCAGCTGACAGCCATTTAAACACTCCTGATGATGGTGAAAACCACTAGCCAAACAGTCACTGGAGGGGTCAGATGATAGTGGAAGGTTTTCAAGCCCTATTTCCGAAGAACTGTTGTTCCTTAGAACACTACACTTGCATGGGTTATCTTTATTTGACCTGAATCCCACTAAGGCGGGGTGGGGGGTGGGGAAGAGGAGGCATTTGCTGAAAACAAAGTGACAATTGTTAACACTTTTGCTACATGAAGTGAACTGTTGGGGAAACCAATAAGCTAACCAAAAAGATTACATGGAGAAATAGGAGAATGAGCTGTTCACATGGACATATAACTTTGATAGATGGTTTTATTTTATTTAAAGTGCTGACATGTTCCTATGATACTACAAGGTCCTATGCATGTGTAGGGCTGTGCACATTCTGAAGAGGCTCGAAGTTCTCACCTATAGCTCACATTAAGCTGTTAGTTACCTGGGCAGAGTGTTGATGGTGTACTTCAACAACACTGGAGAAAGAGTTCCTTAACAAACGCTGGGGGATATATTGATTCAGGATTTAAAGAAGTCAATGTCCAGTTATTAGCTGACCACTGAGCTAACCAAGGAGCCTTGGTGTGACACTGTAGGATAAGCCAATTACAACGCTGGCTGGTCAAACCCATGAACTATGCCTTGGAAACCCTATACAGGGTTGCTGGGAGTTGGAATTCACTTGACAGCACTTAACAAAAAATAACAAGCTAACCAAACAGCTTCCGCAGACAGCATGACAAAGAATGCAGACTTTATAGTATTAGTTTAGGAAATGCACTGTGCAAACAGAAACACCTGAAACAACAAAAAACTCTGAAGAGGAAAAAGAATTTGATCTCCAGAGCGGCCACACTACATTACTTACACTGTCCAAACTCACCAAAAGTCATGACACATGCAGAGAAACAAGTATGACCCATAAACAAGTCATAAAACAGGCAGTCAATAGAAACTGTCTCTGAAGACAGACAACGATTTAAAATCAACTATTTTAAATATGTTCAAAGAACTGTAGGAAATTATAAGAACGATACCTCATCAAATAGAGAATAGAAATAAGGAGATAATTGCTTAAAAAAAAAAAAAATAAATAATAAAAAGAACCAAGTAGAAATACTGGAGGTGAAAAATTCAGTAACTGAAATGAAAAATTCACTAGAGGAGTTCAACAGTAGATTTGAAGAGGTCGTAGAATCGGTGAATTGTTTAATAGGTCAGTGATATCGTCTAGGCTGAGGAAAAGAAAGAAACAAAAAAAGTGAACAGAGCCTCAGAGATCTGTGGTACACCATTAAGCATAAGCCTAAAAGAAATCTCAAGGAGAAAAGAGATTGAAAAAAATAAATAAATAAAAAGAACATGTGAATAAAAAATGCCTTGTTATTGTTGTTAAGTGTGGTCAAGTCGGTTCCGACCCATAGTGACCCTGTACAGGATTTCCGAGGCTGTACATCTTTACAGGAGCAGAAAGCCTCATCTTTCTCCCGCGGAGCGTCTGGTAGTTTCGAACTGCTGACCTTGCAGTTCGCAGCCTGATTCGTAACAACTACGCTACCAGAGCTCCTAAAATGCCTTAGAACTCCCCAAATTTGGTGAAAAACATTGAACATAAGTAAGCAGGGTTAATTCAAAAGGATCCACACCTAGACAAATCATAATCAAACTGTTAAAAGACAAAGAATCTTGAAAACAGAAAAATGACTCATCACATATAAGGAATTAACACCTCAATATGATTAAGTTGAATACTCATAACTAACCATGGAGATTAGAGATAGGGAGATGACATTTAAGTTAGTGTGTTTGCACACACACATGAATGGAGTAGAAAGGACGGACCAAAATAACAACAAAAAACCCATATATCAAAAATTCTATATCCAGAACAATTCTCCTTTAAAATGAAATCAAGGCATTGTCAGCTACATAAAAACTGAGAAAATTTGTTGCTAGCAAAACTGCTCTACAAAAAACTTTAAAAGAAGGTCTTCAGGGTGAAATGAAAAGATACTCGACAGTAACTGAAATTCACATGAAAAAATAACTAGTATCAGTAAAGATAACTATACAGGTTAAATATAATAGTATAAATGTTTTCTTTGTAACACTTTCTCTCCTCTGCTTTAAAAAAACCCCACAAGGATATGATTATAAATGTTTTACATGTATAAGGGTATGTAATTTTTATGAAAACAAAGGATAGAGGAGAAAAGGAACTAAACTTTTACATGCTATTGAAATTAAATTGGTATTAACCTAAATTTCTTGCTGTTGTTGTTATGTGCCTTGTACAGGGTTCTGACTCATAGCAACCTTGTACAGGGTTTCTGAGGAGCGGCTGATGAGCTTGAACCGCTGACTTTGTGGTTAAAACCAACCTTGTGATCCAGCGCATTACCCTGCAGTACCATGCCAGGAAATCCTAATCCAAACTAGATAGTTGCAAATACAAACTAGATTGTTGTAATCTCCAGAGCAATCTGTAAGAAAATAATTTAAAAATATAAAACAAAGGACATGAAAATAGAACTAAAATTGTAACTAAAGACAAGCCTCTGTCCAAGGACAATGTTTAGCAGCAGAAATAAAAAGAAATCAAAATGGGACATAAGTATGACAGGAGGAAAAAAAATGAACTAGAAAACAGAAAAACAACAAAGAGTATCTATGAAACAAAATTCAACTGATTTTCAGTAAAGGCACCAAAACAACCTAATGCGTAAACTGTCTTTTCAGTATCTAGTTCTGGGACAAATGATTATTCATATGCAAAAAAGATGAAGGTAGAATGTTACTTCATATCATATACAAAAAATTATTCAAAATAAATCAAAGACCTAAATGTACAGAGAAAAACTGTTTCTGCTAACTACTGATATAAAGAAAAACAAGGACACAAATGAAAAAATAGTGCTTTGGCTCACAGGAAAGCATTTAGACACCCAAAGAAAGCTTTTATTTTAGACACTCCTACTTCATTAGTGGTTACGAATCGGGTTGCAAGCCTCAAGATCAGCAGTTCGAAACTACCAGCTATTCCACGGGAGAAAGATGAGGCTTTCTGCTCCCGTCAAGATTTACAGCCTCGGAAACCCTGTACAGGGTTGCTATGAGTCGGAATCTACTCGACAGCACATAACCATCACCACCACCACAATATTCAGGGAGCTCTGGTAGCGTAGTGGTTACAGGCTGCGAACTGCATGGTCAGCAGTTTGAAACTACCAGCTGTTCTGTGGGAGAAAGATGAGGCTTTCTGCTCCCATAAAGATTTACAGCCTCGGAAACCTTGTGCAGGGTTGCTATGAGTCGGAAACGACTCCACGCACATAACAACAACTTCAATATTCACATCATGGAACATGACACATTAGATGTAAACTTTAAAAATAAATAAATAAACTGCTATTTTTCCTTCCTATTTTGTGAAACTATATAGCCAGATGAATTGAAATCATTTTTATGATGGTTAACTTTCTGACAGTTATGTTATTTGGAATAAATGAGGCAGCTACTACTAAGCTTTGGTGAATAGAGAAATTCGAAACGAACAAACACTAAGATCACCCTGGAATCAAGGCAATTTTGGCTTTTTCTTCACATGCTTCAAGGTTTAGATGGAAGATCCCAAATAAAGTTTCTTTTCATTTTGAAGTTTTAAAAGTACTAATCACCCCCACAGAATTCCTTGGGTGGTGAAACAGTTAACAAGCTCAGCTGCTAACTGAATAGTCTGAGGTTTGAGTTCATCCAGAGGGGCCTCAGAAGAAAGACCTGGCAGGCTATTTCTGAAAAATCAGGCATTGAAAACACTGTGCAGCACAGATCTGCTCTGCCACACACAGGATGTACATCTATAGCAACTGGTTTTATTCGTCCCATATATGCTTACAAAATCACTTGGGATTTCTAACATGGTTGTTAGGCATTGTCTTAGAGTTGAAAGCATAATAATCCCATGTGATAGAGAACTGCCCTCTCTGGGTTTTCTAGTCTACAATTCTTTATACGACTAGATTACCTGGTCTTTTTTCCTGATGTTCTACTGATGGATTCGAACTGCTAACCTTTTGGTTCATAGTTGAGCATTGTGCTAACTGTGCTCCTGCCAACCCAATGTTAGTATGGTATCCAATACTTTAAAGTCGGTTCACTTTCCTCTAGTTCATGCATTATCAAATGATATGAATTATTTTCACCACCCAGGGAATTCTTGAAAATATACTGTACCAGGGGGAGAAAATTGGTTCTTGGGGATTGAGGGAAGGCAAAAAAAAAATTCTAACTATTTATATGTGTCAATTCCAGATGTTGTTTTTGTTGCCAAGTGCTGTTGAATCGGTTCTAACTCACAATGACCCCGTATAGGGTTTTCCACAGAGTGGCTGGTGAATTTGAACCATCAACCTTGGGGTCTAGTCTTTATACCATAGTGCCAGATTAGGACTCCAGATACACATCAATAAATATGCAGTATATAATAAAGAACATGGCGTTAAGATTGGAGGAAGACTTATTAATAACCTATGATAGGCAGATGATATACACATGTTTGCTGCAAGAGAAGAGAGCTCAAAATACTGATGAAGGTCAAATACCACATCCTTCAGTATGGATTGCACCTCAGTGTAAAACCAACCAAAAATCTTCACAACTGGACAGTAAATAATATGATAAATGGAGAAAAGATTCAAGTTTTCAAACACTTATTTTTGCTTGGGTCCACAATCAACACTCATGGAAGCAGCAGTCAAGAAATTAAACGATGTATTGGATTAGACAAATCTGCTACACAAGACCTCTTTAAAATGTTCAAGAGCAGAGATGCCAGCTTGAGGACTAAGGTGTGCCTAACCCAAGCCATGGTGTTTTCAATAGTCTCATATGCATATAAAAGTTGGAAAAATTAAGGTAGAAGAATTAGACGCATTTGAGTTGTGGTGTTGGAGAATATTAAATGTACCATGGAGTGTCAGAACAAACAAATCTGTGTTGGAAGAAGTACAGCCAGAATGCTCCTGAGAAGTGAGGATGTCAAGGCTTTGTTTCTCATATTTCCAACATGTTATCAGGAGGATCCAGGGCCTGGAGAAGGACAACATGCTTGGTAAAATGGAGGGTGAGCAAAAGAGACTCCCAATAAGATGGACTGGCACAGTGGCAGTAGCAATGGACTCCAGTGTAGTAACAACTGTGACCACGGCGCAGGACCAGGCATGTGGTTGGTTCTACTGTACATAAGGTTGCTATGAGTGGGGTCCGACTTGATGGCACCTAACAACATTTTCACCATTAAAATCTGATATGGAATGATGCAACAATTAGGAAAAAAATATCTAGAAAGATTTATTATGGGAAAAAAAAAAAAAAAAGGTTGAGAAACACTGCCCTGATGGGCTATTTGGTATTGTTAAGAGCTGTGGAGTCGGTTCCAACGCATACTGACACTACATAGGGTTACTGAGGAGTGGCTGGTGGGTTTGAAGCACAAACCTTGTGGTTAGCAGTTCAGTGCTTATCCTATAGTATCATACTAGGATGTAGTGATATACAATTAACTATTTCATAGATCAAATAGTTCATACCATCAGACATTATACTTTTATTTACAGCTATGTGCTGCATAGTATCCATTCTGAAATTTCCAACCACATATGTACCCCAAGGTGTAAACAGCAGAGTGGTGTGGTCTGGGCTGAGGTGGTAGCTCCTGCAGTTGTGGGAGCAAAAAAGGCAGCTAGCAGAGGAGACAGAGGTGAGGCAGGTGAGGGTCAAAGTGAGAGGCAGTTTGGAAATGGACAGAAGGTAAGAAAGAGGAAGGGAACTGCTAACATGCCTTGGGGCAGTGGCACAGAAGCAGTGCAGATCTAGGGCCAGTTCTGAGTGCCTCTCTCCTGTATGTAAAATGGTGTCCACACAATATCCAAGTCACATAGCATCCTATTTCACAAAACATATTGTGGATGATAAGTGATGCATACTTATACTACACAGGCAGCTCCCCAGTTATGAACGATCCACTCACAGAGAGTCCCAGCTCAACTGGTGACCTTGTGATTACCAGTTCCGTGCTGATCCTACAGTGCCACACCAGGAGTCCTACTCACAACAAATGCTTCATCACAATCATCTTCACTTGCTGCCCCTATGGTTTTTAAATCATCATTGAAAAGTCTTCAAGGCTTTTTTAATATTAAATGTAAGGCTAAGTAAGGTTGGTTGATCAAACCTACCAGCTGCTCCTCGGAAACCTTATACAGGGTTGCTATGAGTCAGAATCAACTCGATGGCACTTAACAACAACAAATAAGAACTAATCAACAAATTCTTAAACACAGGAATATATCTTGCTTGTAACCCAGGCACTGCCTATACACTAAAATGTTATCTCTGTTAAAAGGCTAGAATACTAGTCCAAAGGACCAATGGACCATGTAGACTACAGCCATGACAATAAGACCAAAGTTCATACCCAGCTACCATTGCTGACCCATACTAAAGAGATCACAATAGGAGATATTGTACAGAGTTAGAAAACGATAATAAAACTCAAAAACATTAAAAAAAAAAAACAAAAAACCCCCAAACAACCCAAAAACCCAAGCTTACTGGACTGACAGATTTGTGGCAATTTATGTAGAGCAAATCAGTCAGTGCCATTTTTCTAGCACCATGTGTTTACTTATGTCTCTGTGCCACATTCTGGTCATCTTCAAAATATTTCAAACTTTTTTTTAGAATGCTGTTGTAGACTAGGTATCTTGAGTATGGTGCTGCAGGATAAGCACTGGATTGCTAACTTAAAAGTTGGTAGTCCAAACCCACCAGCTGCTCCTAGGAAACCCTACAAGAGTTGCTCTAAGACAAAACTTACTCATCGGCACTCAACAGCATCAGAATTGCACACTTAATAGACTGTCGTATAGTGTAAGCATAACTTTTATATGCAGTCAAACTAAAAAACGTATGTGACTTCCTTTAAGGCAATATTCATTTTACTGCGGAGGATACCTGTGCAAGGCATATCTGTAATGAATAACAAAACTGACTTAAGGGGAAACAACTGAAAAGGAGAAGAAAAAAAAATCCTAACTGTATCCAAATTTAAGGATGTGGGATGAAAGAATCTGTCCTCTCTTCTATTTGTTCAGAGGACAAGACAACAAGAGAACTCTGATGAAGGCAAGAGATAGTAAAGTCTCTCTGGAATCAGGGTAGGTTTAGTAGGACATCTATATTCCTCTGGACTGTGCACTACATCACAGATCCTTTGACAAGTGCACACCATTTACAATGCCCAAAACATAGTATATGTGCGAATATGGCAACATCCAGGTAATCCCTTTCCATAGATGTAGTTGATTTGATTTCTGTGTATTCCATCTGGCAAGATCTATGGGTATAGCTGCAGTTTATATTGTTGAAAAAAGGTATCTGCAATAAGTCGTTGTTGTTGTTGAGTGCCGCAATTATCAACGCATCTTGATAATTTCTTATCATGTTTTTGGATACATTTAACCCCTTTCGAACTGCAAATGTTGGTAGAAAGCTTGAATTTCGTATTTTTGGTATTAGTGGTTGGTGTCTAAAGTTGAATTAGCAGTCCCATAAACTGGTCTTCTTATGGCTATTTTCCTATCACTGACAGCATTGTACCTCAGGCTAGGTACTAAGAAGATCCTTTTGATGATGAATGTGATACTATGCATTACTCTTTGTCATTTCTGACATTGATGAAGTGAGTGTCCAATTCCAAATGGCAAATACTAGTCCATTTCAGCACAATAATGCTTGGGAGATAGACCTTTGTGTGTTCCATTTAATTTCTGATAACTTCAAATCTTTTTAGGTACATACTTTGTAACTCCATATCCTGTTTACTCATGGATGTCTGCAGTTGTTTCTTACTTTGGGTTGTTCACTACCAGCAAATGAAGGTCCCCAAAAGCTCTGGTCCATCTACAACATTAAGGTCAACTGAGAAGGCAGCTCTTTCCCAGTCATATTTTGAGTAACTTCCAACCTGAGGGGCGTATCTAACAATGTCATGTTGCTATTTATATGGTTTGCACTGCCCAGTTTTGTTGAAGTAGACTGCCAGGTCCCTCTTCCACGTCTGTAAGCTGTGCTGAAACCTATACACCATAAGTGACCCTGTGGTATTTGAAATAACTGACAGTCTAGTTTCCAGCATGACAGCAACATGTGAGCTACCATAATACAACAAACTGGTTGCCTAAAAGCAATAAGCAACAACTTGATGCTGTTCTGGTCTGTGTAATATTTAAGAAATTCCAGGAAGGCAACAATTGGTTATTTGACTAACATGGGATGTTTCGGTGGAGTAGTGACATCACAACTCAGAGAGGTATTAAGAATGAAAGGTAGACAGAATAGCAGAACAAGTACGCGCATTATTCTTTTTTTACAACTGGTAAGACATTTGGAATATAGCAGGTGCTGTTGGAAGGAGCTCTGGTAGCACAGTGGTAACAACTTGGGTTGCTAACCTCAAGGTCAGCAGTTCAAAAATACCAGTCATTCTGCGGGAGAAAGAAGAGTTTTTTTTGCTCCCATAAAGATTTACAGCCTCGGAAACCCTATAAAGGGTCGCTCTGAGTTGAAAACCAACTCCACAGCACACCACCACCATCACCACCAGTTGCCATTGGGAGTGCCAGTATGGAGCTATAGGATAAAGTGCTGGACTGCTAACTGCAAGGTTGATGGTTTAAACCTTTCATAGCAACTCTTTATAGGGTTTCCCAGCTGCTCCTGGGAAACCCCATAAAGCGCTGCTATAAATTGGAATTGACCTGATGGCACTCAGCAACATGAGCTATAAGGTACGCATTAAATTGCTAACCACAAGATCAGCAGTGTAAACCCACCAATTATTTTTCAGGACAAAGATGAGGCTTTCTGCTCCTGTAAAGATTTACAGCCTTGGAAACCCTATGCAGGGTCACTATGATTTGGAATAGAAATGATGGCAGTGTGTCTGGGTCTGGATCCATGCCTTCAAAGATTTTCTGAAAAAACATTAGGGAAAAACAGCACTGATAATGAGAGGGAATGATGAGAAAGAATTACTGATGGGATAAAGAATTGTGAGCAAATATTGAAAACTGTTAAAATTTTAAGTCCCTAAGTTTTGGAATGAGAGACTTTTATGTGTTATATGGAAAGAATTCCAAAATATAATGCTAAATGAGAAAAGCAAGAACAATGAGTGTGGGGAACCTTCCCTTTGTGGAGTCTGTATCAATATAAGGGGGCCTCAAAAAGATCATGAAGAAATGGTTATTAAAAGATGATGAATTTTTCACAAACTTTTGAAGCTCACTCATAGCTCCTTTTGCAGTTTGAAGGCTTTTTAAGCAAGTACACAACGGTTTTGACGTTTAAGATAGAAAAAGTACCATCAATGTTTTAGAAGACTGCTGTAACAACAGTAAGATGAATTGTAAAAAAGATAGCTATATGAGAAGCTAAGACAAAGCTCCCAGTGAGAAGTGTTGTGTTAAGTGTCAAGTCGATTCCGACCCATAGCGACCCTGTATAGGGTTTCCGAGGAGCAGTTGGTGAGCTTGAACTGCCAACCTTGCAGTTCAAACGGCTTTTGCAGTCTGGCGCATCAATCCACAGCACCATAGGAAATGCATATTGCCAGGAGTGGTGACAGTAAAAATAAAATGTGGATGACAAAGAAGGGCATCTCTTTTGGGAGAAGGAATACTCATAAGCTGGTGAGAATATTCTTAACTAGATAATTAGGTCACTTTCCTAAGATCAGCACAGTTATCAACTAAGAGATGATTATGTCCACTCCCCAAATATATCGGCAATGTCTGGAAATATTTTTCAATGCCAGAACTGGAGGAAGGGTACTGTTACCAGAATTCAAGGGTTGAGGCCAGGGATGCTGCTAAACATCCCATAACATATAGGATAGCTCCCCCATTGAAAAAGAATTTTCTGGCTCAAAAGGTCACTGGTGCCAAGATCGAAAAGCGCTATTTTAGAGTATGGTCACTGATTCAACTGGATTGTCAAACTACCCAACTCAAAATTCTTACACAAATAATATGCAACTAAGAAGAACAAGGAACTCTGGTAACGCAGTGGTTACGAGTTGGGCTGCCAACCGAAAAGTCAGCAGTTAGAAACTACCAGCTGTTCTGTGGGAGAAAGATGAGGTGTTCTGCTCCCGTAAAGATTTACAGCCTTGGAAACCCTATGCAGGGTCACTATGAGTCGGAACTGACTCCATGGTACTTAACAACAACAAAGAAGAACAAAGTGTCAGGGTATACCCTGAAAATCCACTTTTGTTGGTTTACATCAACTTAATAAATTTAACTTGAGCTTTCTACCAAAGATAGACATTCATTAGCTATGTTGATACTTGAGTCTGATAAAGTGGGTGAATAAATACTAACGAAATAGTAACTGAATATTAAACTTATAAGGCATAAAATTCTCCAAAATTGGGTGATAGAATCCATTTCCGCTTAATGTGTCCTACAAAATGTGCTTCTCAAGAACCCAGAAATGGAACAACCAGAACTGAAATAAGAACGCCTACATATTATGAAGAAGTCCTGATGTGGAGCTGTGGGTTAATGCACCAGACTGCCACAGTCGTTTGAACCAGAAGGCAACTGGTTCAAACTTACCAGCTGCTCCTCAGAAACCCTACACAGGGTCACTATGGGTAGGAACTGACTCAACAGCACGTAACAACAACATACTATGAAAACTGTAACCAATGTCACTGAACAATTTGTGTAGAAACTACTGAATATGAACAGAAACTGCTGTACAAACCTTCAACAAAAACAGCATAAACTTTTAAAAAAGAACACCTTGTTTTTTGGAGAGAGCTGAGTATGTAAGAAAAGGAAGAAGACAGATGGGTTTTTCTAACAATAAAATAATGGCTGAGAATACTACCCGAGGTTTCTGCATAAATGTTTAAAAATATGTGTAAGGATATCGCATGTGAGGTCTGTAAATCACTAGCCCAGGTTTTGAGCTTTGTGTAGCTCATGTTCACCGCAGTTCTCCGTTCTTGAAAAACACAAACAACAAAACCCATTTATTTACCCACAGAGACAATAGACCCAGACAGACAACTGATCTATACTATTAATCTCTCTTCAAATGACTTTGAACGGATCAGTTCCCCATTGACCCACTGCTGAAATTTTGCATTTTCACCCCAGATGTACTTAATCAGAATCTGTATTTTCACAAGATCCCTATAATCTCCAAG
The DNA here is from genome assembly GCF_000296735.1 of Chrysochloris asiatica. Taxonomy (NCBI): domain Eukaryota; kingdom Metazoa; phylum Chordata; class Mammalia; order Afrosoricida; family Chrysochloridae; genus Chrysochloris; species Chrysochloris asiatica. Next base: position 17,127,326 of record NW_006408526.1, read on the forward strand.
GACATTGTTAAAATGTGGATTCGGGTTCAGTACATATGGAGAAGCTAGGCAAATTCTCCGCAAGGGGTTGACTCCAGAAAAGAAATGGTTCCAAGTCCTGGAATAATACTAACAAGCAAATGAAAAACTGGAAGGTTTAAATTCCTTTCTGAAATTTTCTTTTGTTTATCAAAGGAGAAGGCACCACTGCTGTTTTAAAACATGCATCTGGCATTTCAAATCTCTACACCGGACGACTGACTTGTGGGAGAAGGAAAAGGGGGAGAATCACCCCTACAACTCCCAAATTTATAGTTTTGAAGGAGAGTTATGTGAAGGGCGTTAGGAAGGTCTTTCTACAAACTGGGTGACTGGGAAAGTCCACATTTCTCTTGCGATCAAGGTTGAAGACGCGCAGTGCGCCCATCACGCAGACAACTCCCTTTCAGGGGTCCCAATTAAGTGTTCAGGCCTGACTTTCTCTTCGAATCCGCGCCCCTGGTTATGTTCCACCCCGTGTTTCTCTTTAGCTCTCATCTCATAGACAGCCTCTGAGGAGTGGAGCATCCACATAGAGAATTAAACTGTCCTAAACCTTTGGATGAAGAAGAATCATCGAGTCTGAACTTGTGGGCGGGAGGCAAAATCCTCAAAGCGTCCCCGCCCAGGGGGAAAACCTTTGGCCCCAAAGGTCCTTCCGTCCCACTCTGTCTGATCCAATATCTTCTTTCCCGCAACCGCACTTACCCAAAACCAGCCGGGCTACATCCGAAGGTAACAACATGATCAAAGTCGCAGAAGGAATCACAATAAGAAACAGGAAAAAGGTAAAGGCAAACACAGCGACAGCTACTCCGCCGCATCTCCCGGTTCCAGCGGCGGCACTGAACCCGCGACAATTTGTCCCGCCTCTTTTGCTCCACGCCAGCCAATCGCTTCCACAAGAGAAAGAAAGGCGCCGAAATGAAACCCGCCTCCGTTCTCCTTGAATTGTCGTCATTTCCGCTCTGGTATTTGGAGAGGTGGGGCAGACGAGGACGAGGAGGTGGGGTGCAAACGCAAGAACCCGTGCCAGACAGTGAGCATCAATTGCAAGGTCTCTTTCCATTGGTGGAAAGGAAGGCGCAGGCGCATTTCCTCGGTGCAGGCGAATGTTTTGGGAGTGTGTGTGTTTTCAGTGAAGGAAAGCGTGTGATATTTGGCGCGCATGGGCAGATTGTGCGCCCACATCGGCTTGGCCTGGTATCTTCCTCGCGAGATGGACGCTGGTGCGGTCACGCCGAGTTTGAACCGGAAGCGGGAATAGGTAAATGGATAACGGATCGAAGGAACTGCGGCCACGGGGGGAGGAGAGAGGATCCTGGATTTGGGCAACAGCCACAGCTGTTTCTTGCAATACCACTTTGGCCGCTGTTCGTTTATAGTCCAGGGGTTAGGGGCGCAGAAGCATGGTTTTGGCTTGTGCGGTGGGGAATTCATTCTTTTCCTATCCATCTGCTCTCACCCCCAGATGCACAACCTCACACACTTACCCAAAGCAGCTCTTTAGGCCCCTCGTTTCACCCCATTCTTCTTCATATCGGGCTTCTACCCCCCTAGCGGATTTCACCACAAATCTCTGTGAGTCCCCTTCACCTGTCTCTTTAATGTCGAGATTTAACTAGTTGACATGACTAATCACCTTTTTCTCTACTAATTATTACTTCCATCCAGCGGGCAGTTATTGAGACCTAAATGACAGTCTCGTGGTTAAAGAACGTGGGCTCTAGAATCACTGCTTGTGTTCGAGTTCTGCTTTGTGGTTTTGCTTTGCTTTTTCTTGTGAAGGTAAATTAAATAATCCATTCCTGTGGATATTTCATGAGAGTCAGCTGCTAATTTTACCGGGGACAGTTATTATAGGTCAAGGTGGTAATGTGATTTAAGAATATTGTAATGGTGGTTGTTGTTAAGTGCCATCGAGTCGGTTCCGACCCTTAGCGACCCTGTACAGCCGCGGAGCGGCTGGTGAGCTTGAACCGCTGATCTTGCAGTTCAAGCCGATTTTACAGTCCGGTGGATTAGCCCACAGCGCTACACCCAGACTCGTGGTGGTGGCGGAATTGAATGAGGTTTAGTGGAAACGGCTTGGAAAAATTAAATCAGTCTGTGGTGAGACCTTGCAGTGTCTGAATTGCCTTTGGAGGATGGAAGGAGCCGTCCAGACAGAAGAAAAATTGCCTGCAAAGCTACGAAAGTGTTGATGAAGGTTCCCTAAGTACAAGAAACCTGATATGGAATGAAATAGATATGAGAGTCTTCAATATATTGAAGTCATAGAATGGATGCAATCACATTGAAAGAACATAGAGTGTGAAGTAAGGAGATCAGGATGTTCTTTCAGATGGGTTGGAAAAAGAACCACCCATCAAAAAAGCAAATGATGAAACAGAAAGGAAGAGAATAATGATGATTGCTAATACTTATTGACCATTTGCTGTGTTCCAGGCACTGTCTTAAACGTGCATGAACCCTTACAACAGCTCTTTGAGGTAGGTACTATTACTGTTTCTTATTTTTATCATTAAGAAAACAGGTTTAAAGAGAGTAGCTAATTAACTAAAATTATACAATTTGTGGATGACAGAGCCAGAATTCCAAAAACATAATCTGATTACAGAACTCACTCTCTTAACCACTAGAAAAGGACGGTATGGCAAGGACAGAATTATTCTAGAAAGGTGATGGTGGTGGTAGTGTGCGTGCTATGGAGTTGGTCCCAACTCGTAGCAACCCTGTATAGGGTTTCCTAGGCTGTAAATCTGGGAAAAGAAAGCCTCATCGTTCTCCCATGGTCTAGAAAGATGTTGTTGTTGTTAGGTGCCATCGAGTCAGTACGGACTCATAGTGACCTTATGCACAGCAGAACGAAACACAGCCCGACCCTGGGCCAACCTCACTATTGCCACGTTTAAGTCCATCAGTACTGCCACTTGGCCAATCCATCTTGTTGGGGGGGGTCTTCCTCTTTTTCTCTGACCCTCCACCTTAGCAAATATGATATCCTTCTCCAGCGACTGGTCCCTCCTGAAAATATGTCCTAAGTATGAGAGACAAAGTTTGGCCATTTTGATTATTTGCTCAGCATACAGGTTGACTAAGTATGGTGAGAGAATACAACCCTGTCGCACACCTTTCTTAATTTTAAACTGTTCAATGTTTCCATGTTCTGTTTTAACAACTGATTCTTGGTCCAGGTACAGAGTCCTCATGAGCACAATTAAGTGTACCGGAATACTCATACTTCGTAATGTTGTCCACAGTTTGTCAGGATCCATACAATCGAAAGCCTTTGCGTGTTGCAAACCACAAGGTCGGCAGTTTAAATCTTCTTAGGCTGCTCTTTGGAAATCCTGTAAAGAGTTGCAATAAATCGGAACTGACTTGAAGGTGCTTAACAACAGCAAGCAATGGTTGTATACATTATTTCCAAATTCTACAAAAAGAACAACTTGGTTGAGATCTAACAAGGAACACTGGATTTGCCAATTCAGTCTGTAAAGTAAGGAATATGTATAGTTCCTGTTGAATTTAAGAAGTGAAACTAGATGGCTCAGGATTAATGTATGAACGAAGTTCCACTTTATCTGGTGGTAATCTTATTTAATTTAACTCTCCAGTCCCTCTGGCCTTTCAGTTTCTCCAGCATACAACCTCCTTTCTATCTTGGGACCCCTGAACTATGGTATTCTTCTTCCCTGAAACTTTGGTACACTTATTTTTACTATAATTGGCACCAGTTCTTTTAGATCTCATGTTAATATTATAGCTGCTTTTAAGAGTTGTTCCCTGACAATTTATCTAAAATGATCCTCTCTACATATATTTTTCATTAATGTAATTTTGTTTCCTTTGAGGCATATATCATAATGTGTAAGTATGCATTGATTTACTTGTAGGTGTCCAGCAAATATCATTTATGGTATCAGTGAGTGAGTATCTGTTTTATGCAAATGCTAATACGGAACAGTCAAGTTTTCTAAAATGTAGTTAATCTTTGAGGAACTGAAGAGAGAAAATAAATTCAGAAAGACCATAGCGTGTTTAAAAAAAAAAGTTAAGTTTAAGGCTACGTCTTCCTGGACGTATACTCCATAATTAGTAAACATGCTTGTTTTTATTATTATTACAAATAATATTTCTAGTATATATTGGAATAAAAGTGTGAGGTTTTTGTTTTGTTTTTTATTGGCTAAGATGTTTTTGTTAATTAAAAGCCCAATTTCATTTTTCTTGCTGACTTAATAAAAGACCTTTAAACTAAGATTGAAGAAAAGGAGGATTACCAGATAAACCATAAGAAATGGGAAAATGAAAATAATAATCTTTGTTCTCAAGAAGTTTACAATCAAATAAAAGGGAGAATTTTGTGAATATCATAATCTACAACAGAATAAAGCAGAGGTTTTAATAGGGAGATGAGCCAGAGAATAATCAATACTAACTGAGAAAAACATTAGAGCTACCTGCCAGTGAAATTGTTAGGTAGTTTGCTCTTACTAGATTGCGCAAAGAGAGAACAATAATTTTGTAGTAAGGATCCTTTCCTATGTAAGTCTTTCAGTTCTAAGATTCTGTGAGATTAATCAAGGGCAGAGAAAGATACTTGATCTTTGGTCTTGAAAGATTGAATAGAATGATGTTTTTTCCTCTTGAGATGAATGTGCATTTAGATGGTATACTAAACATTTATAGTAAAACAGAAATGAAGCTTTGTAAAAAGGCTTAGAAATAATATAAGCAAATGGTATTCTTATACAAGACTAAAAAAGAAGAATATTCAGGGAGGGTTTGATAATATTAGAAGACCTTATATGAGGAGAGCTACTACAGTGGTATTAATAAAGGCGTAGTAAATTGTAGTTGACCTTTCATATTTGCAAGGAATATCTATAACATGATTTCTTTCATATTAAATAAGTAATATTATTTCTCTCCTAACTTTATCTATTAAATGACAACTGTGAAGCCAGTTAAGGAGCCCTGGTAGCGTAGTGGGTTACGCATTGGCTGCTAACCATCAGGTTGGCAGTTTGAGTCTACCAGATGCTCCTTGGGAGAAAGATGAGGCTTTCAGCTCCCATCAAGATTTACAGCCTCGGAAACCCTATACAGGGTTACTCTGAGTTAGAACCAACTCCGAGGGACACTACTATCACCACCAACCCTGAAGCCAGTGGAGATACTGAGTGCCAAGCAAGGCTTTATTAGCTATGATAACTTCTTACATAATCACTTCCAAAGCATAAGCAGTTTAAGCTTTTGCATTAGCAAAATGACAAGTCACTACATGTAAGCAAGGGTACCTTTAAGCACTTTAGACTGTCATTGTTAAATCCTTGTGTGCTGTCTTTTGTATCCTTTGTTTGGCTGTCTTCTCATCTTTGCGTCTCAAGTTATATGTAATACTTCCTAGACGAGGTCTCTGAGTATTCAGATAACAATTATTTTTATCTTATTGGTGGAAACAATGCATACATTTGTGTTGTAGAATTATTTTGATCTAAGAATCTCATTTTAAATACGGAATTGTTAAGAAAAATCATGGTGCCTTTGCTTACATTATATTTCTGGCTGTACAGTTGGATTTACCTATATATTAATACCAATCAAAATTAATTTCACTTATTTACTTATTTTACAGGTAATGTTGTGTGGCCTGAAATTCTGAACCATGAGTCTAGCACTTAATGATCTACTTATCTGTTGCCGCCAACTAGAACATGATAGAGCTACAGAACGAAGGGTAATAAATTACTTAAGTGTAAATTTTTCTTTGAAACCAGGTGTGTGTGATTGGTAGCCCATTATTATGTTGATTTTTCATTTTCAGAAAGAAGTTGAGAAATTTAAGCGCCTGATTCGGGATCCTGAAACAGTTCAGCATTTAGATCGGCATTCAGATTCCAAGCAAGGAAAATATTTGAACTGGGATGCTGTTTTTAGGTATTCCATTCTAGTTTTTTTGGCTCTTATTTTTGCTTTCCTTATTTTTCTTTGTTTAGTTTTTATTTCTGTCTGATACTTATTTTGTGTCTGTAGGTCTTACTCATCTTTGTTCTGCAAATTATATATATTGTGCCTTATATGTAAAATTGGTGCCTTATAAATTTAACATAATTTGTAAAGTAGATTTCATGTACAAGAAGTTAAAAAGTTTTAAAATCATTTGTCATTACAAAGTCTTAGTCATATCTCACTCCAGATGGAGAAGGAAATACTTCCATATTGATTAGTTCTTAGGATTTTATTTCATATTGTCATTGTTGGTAAGTGCCATTGAGTTGGTTCTAACTCATAGTGTCCCTGTGTGTAACAGATTGAAACACTGTCTGGTCCTGCACCGTCCTTACAGTTGTTATATTTGAATCCATGGCTGGAGTCTTGTGTCAGTCCATTTCCTTGGAGGTTGTTGTTAAGTGCCGCTGAGTTGGTTCCTACTCATAGCGAACCTGTTTATGGTTCCTAAGGAGCTACTGGTGGGTTTGAACTACTGACCTTGTGTTTCACAGTCCAGTGCTGATGCTACAGTGCCACACCAGGTATTCCTCTTTTTAAGTGATGCTCCACATTACCAACATGATGTCATTTTTCTAGGGACTCGTCTTTCCTGATAACATGTCTGAATATGAAAGAGGAAGTCTCATCTTCCTGGCTTCTAAGGCTCATTCTGGCTGTACTTGTTTCAAGACAGATTTATTTGTTGTTCTGGCAGTCCATGAAACTCAATATTCTTCTCCAACACCATAATTCATATGCATCAGTTCTTCTCTCCCATTATTCATTGTCCAACTTTCCCATGTATATAAGGCTATTAAAAATACCATGGGTTGACTCAGGTGCGCCTTACTCCTCAAACTGATAACTTTATTCTTGAACACGTTCAGGAAACCTTGTACAGCAGATTTGCTTAATGCAATACATTGTTGATGTGTCTGCTGTTTCCATTGAGTGTTGATTATAGATCTAATCTAAATGAAGTCCGTGACAACTGCAGATTTTTTTCCATTTATCATGATGGTATTTATTGGTTCAATTGTGAGGATTTTTTGTTTGTTTACATTGAGGTGCAATCCATACTGAAGGATATTGTCTGTGATCTTTATCACTTAGGTATTTTAAGTCCTCTTCACTATCAGCAAGCAAGGTTATATCATCTGCATATCGCAGGTTGTTAATGAGTCTTCCTTCAATCCTGATACTACTTTCTTCTTCATATAACCTTGCTTCTTAGAGTATTTGCTCATCATACAGCTTGATTAAGTATGATGAAAAAATACAGCCCTTGGGCACACCTTTCCTGATTTGAAACCATTCAATATCCCCTTGTTCTGTTCTAACAGTTGCATCTTGGTCTATGTACAGGTTCCTCATGAGCCCAATATAGTGTTCTGGAATACCCATTCTTTTCAATGTTATCCATAATTTGTCATGATCCACACAGTTGAAAGCCTTTCTATATTCAATAAAGCAGAAGTAAACATCTTTTTGGTATTCTGTTTTTAGCCAAGATCCATCTGATACCAGTAATGATATTTCTTGTTCCATATCCTCTTCTGAATCCAACTTGAATTTCTGGCAACTCCCCATCGATGTACTGTTGCAATAATTTATGCGTAATCTTCAGCAAAATTTTACTGACGTGTCATATTATTGATAGTGTTTGATGATTTCCACATTCCGTTGGGCCACCTCTCTTTGAAATGGGCACAGATGTGCTTCTCTTCCAGTCAGCTGGCCAGGTAGCTTTCTTCCAAATTTGTTGGCATAGGTGAGTACTGGATCTTCAGTGCTACAATGGTTTGTTGAAAGATTTCAGTTTGTGTTCTGTCGATTACTAGAGCCTTGGCTTTTGCTGATGCCTTCTGTGCAGACTAGACTGCCTCTTCAGTAACATCTTGATCATATGCTAACTCTTGAAATGGTAGAACGTCGAGCATTTCTTTTTGGTACAGTGACTGTATATTCCTTCTATCATCATCATCTTTTTTTTCAATGTGCTTAAAATCTTTACAGCCTTGAAGAAAGCAACCTTATATCGATTTGGTTTTTTAAAAATACGCTGTCTTAACATAAATCATAAGAATAACATCAAGTCCAAGTATCCCCCCTCCACCACCTGAGAAGAAGTCCTATGTGCCACTGCGGGCTAATGCTCTGGACCGCAAGGTCAGTGGTTCAAGCTCACCAGCCACTCCTCAGAAACCCTATACAGGGTCGCTATGAGTTGGAACTGACTCGATGGCACTTAACAAAACAACACCACCTGAGAAAGAAAATAATGTATGAAACTAACTCCTCCTGCCTGGAAATGTCTCTGGCAGTACAATTGCTGCTTTGTCACTAACGGTAAACATTTTCAGATTCTTAGTATTTTGTGTTAAAACATATATTTTGAGGCTGTTGTGTGTGAATGAGTGAAGTGAAAGGTTCCCAGGGGGGTTGTGAACTGTTGGTTTTGTTCAAGTTCAGTCCCAGTTAGAGTTCCATTACTTTAGCCTATAGTTTTTGGGCCTCTGTACTTTGCTCGCTTGTGATGACTTGTCTTAATTTTGTTTCATTTTTCTTGGTGGATTCACTGAGGCTCTCATTCTGGATCATATCTATGGCAAAGGGAATCCTCAGGGTTACCAGATTTATCCATGGAGGCAGGAGGCAGAAGAGCTCCTCCTTTTTCTTCCTAGCCTCTGTCCCCACTCCTGCAGAATTTCTTTATCTCTTATCCACTGTTCCACCAGAGTCTGCTGCTCTCTCACTTCTCGGAGGACTACCATGCAACTCTCTTCTACTCTCTTGGCTTGGATCATTGCTTCAAACCACTAGGTGAGGTCAGGCAGGGTGCTCATTCCTTCCATCTTCTTTTGATACTTCCTGCATCAGAAGACCTAGTATTAACTGGTCTTCCTCATAGGCGTATGGATAATATCATATCACAGATAGCATTGTACCTTAAGATAGATCTTAAAATATTCTTTTTGCTGATGAATGCTTCACCATTCCTCTTGAATTTGTTGTTCCTAGCATAATAAGCCATATCACTGTTGGATTCAAAATGCCCAATAACGGTTCTTTTCAGCTCACTAATGCGTAGGATATTGATCTCTATGCATTCCATATATATTTTTATTTTTTATGTTTTATTGTGAATTATGTGTCAGTTTACATGGGAGAATATTAGTTTTACATTCATCCTATCGTATATCATTTCATTGCCATGGTTATAATTCCCTCCATGCATCATCAACCAACCAAAGGGTATATCCTACAAGCCTGGGCCCCCCACCCCCTAGTCATCAACACACAGCCCCTCTCCCTCTCTGGATCTCAAGTCCCCAGCTGCTCCATCTCTCCACGTCATCATCTCTGCCTCCATCTCACTCATCACTGCTTCTCTGGGTAGGGTCCTGCTCTCCGCTCTTCTCCCTTCATGGTCCCAGGGACCTCCGTCTAGGTTCCCTCTTGAAAGCTTGTAAGCCAGTCATTTCTTGCCTTTGTAGCCCCACCCCCACTTTAGGTAACCAATTTCCAAGTTGCCCATCCCTGTCTACTCTGTATGGAGGGCGTGGGAATGATCCTTGCTGTAAAGATTTGCTCCCTCTTGAGCTACTGCATCCATAGGTGTAGGTCAAGTTCATCAAATTGTATCGGATTACTCTTTTTCTCCTCTTCTTTCTTCTAGTTGAGCTCTGATCATCCAGTCATTAAAGCCAGGTCAAATGGGTATTATGTACAAGTGTGGGTGTTCTTGTACATATGACCTCTCTTCTTATCAGCTGGATGCTTCACTTTCCACTCTAGTCCTTTGTGGCTATGTCACTGACTGGGCCCAAATGTCCCCAGGTCTTGCAACACTGCTGGCCAACCAGGTCTCCACATGGATTCACAGGAGTCTATTAAACGTAGGGCTTAGCTCACAGCTTCATTGCTGTTTTTCCCTTACTTACCCTTATCGGTGACAAACGTGGTCACCAATCAGAGCGTGTATTTCCGTTGACTCTTAGTCTTGGAAGTGTCCATATTATTTTTGACAACTTCCAATTTTCCTAGATTCATACTTTGTACACTCCATGCTCCGATTATTAATGGATGATTTGCAGCTGTTTCTCCTCCTTTTGAGTTGTGCCCCATCAGCAAATGTAGGTCTCAGAAGCTTTACTCCATTTGTGTCATTCTGGTCAACTCTGCTTTGAGGAGGCAGCTTTTCCCCAGTTGTAATTTGAGTGCTTTCCAAGTTGAGGCACTCTTTTCCCACCATGAAATCTGACAATGTTCTGCTGCTATTCATTAAAGTTTCAGAGGCTAAGCATTCAGAGGTAGTCTGCGTCTTCTTCTTAGTCTGGTATCTCAGCTGAAACCTGTTCTCTATGGGTGACGCTCTGGTATTTCAAATTATGAAATGAAATGAAGTGATACTAAATGCTTAATTATTACTTTGACATCTTCAAATGTTGCTTCTGAGTATAAGTAATGGTCATGTTATAATAAAATTATAATAAGACAATTTTGAAGAGGACTAGAATAGAATACTTTTATATGGATGTAGTTTAAAAACAATACTCAGGCAATGGGGAAACCTGATTGATTACTGTATAGGAATGGCAAACATGATTGGTGCATTTTTACATAGAGACGTAATTTCCTGAAAACCATCTATAATTAGAAACAGATTATAATGCTGGGAAAGATGAATAAAATATCTAAATTAATATAGACTCCTGAGAGCATTATGTAAACTGAAACATTTGCACTGGAGAAGAAGTATGTGTATTTACTGGTCTTCCACTGTTTAGAATAATCTCCTTTACTTAGCCCATTCACACTAGATTGACAGTTGCAGATTGAATGCATATAACATGGGAAATGTATGCTCCTGTTTTCTCTTCTTAATTCATTTCACATACTACAAATAGAGTTGTTACCTGAAGGGGTATACTGTTCTGCCTAAGATTATTAGGAAGGAGCATAGTGGTTACGAGTCGAGCTGCTCATCTCAAGGTCAGCAGTTCGAAACTACCAGCTGTTCTTTGGGAGAAAGATAAGGCTTTCTGCTTCCGTAACCCAGTACAGGGTCATCGTGAGTCGGAACCAACTCTGTATAGCACATAACCACTAGCACCAAGCTTATCAGGTAGGCCACATGTGGACCTGACATTTGTTGACTAGTCAGCAGTATCTTCCAGGTAGACTATACTCCAAGTAAAGTTTGTAAACATCATTAATTAAATTACCTAGGAAAGAATAAAGTCATGTACAGAATAATGGAAAAGAGTTGAAAGAGGATTGAGCTCTTAATAGCATTGTAAGCTTTTAATGACTTAGTGAGCAGACAATGATGCAGTAGAAGATCATGGAGGTTATAGATTAAGAGCTTTGCAGATCAGATTTTAAATTGGCATTGTGGGAGTTATGTCCTGAAAGAAAGATTTAATTATTTAATTTAGCTTGTTAGACTTAGTAGCAATGTGATTGAAAGATGCTTCTTGTGTTGACATGCAGGACTTCTTGAAATTATTATGATAACAAGCTGTACTGTAGTGGTTGCGAATTGGCTGCTAATCTCACAGTCAGCAGTGCACAACTACCAGCTGTTCCACTGGAGAAAGATGAGGCTTTCTCCTCCCGTAAAGATTTACAGCCTCGGAAACCCTGTACAGGGTCGCTATGAGTTGGAACTGACTCCACGGCACACAACAACAACAAGCTGTAAATTTATGTGTTTAATGAGGTTCTAAAATTCCATTTTGTTTTTTCTAAAAGATTCCTACAGAGATATATTCAGAAAGAAACAGAATGTGTGAGAACAGCAAAACCAAGTGTATCGGCTTCAACACAGTCCTCCAGGCAGAAAAAGATGCAAGAAATCAGTAGCTTGGTCAAATACTTCATCAAATGTGCAAATAAAAGTAAGTACCTATCAGGGCTGATGAAATGCGGATGGGTCTCTAGTGATACAATATTGAATAATTGTTATCAGGACTGCTTGTGAGGGTTGGAAATGTAAAGGTAGA
>NW_006408526.1:17139587-17154546 GCF_000296735.1 Chrysochloris asiatica
TGGTTGATGATGCACGGAGGGGGTTGTAACCCTGGCAATGAAACGATATATGATAGGATGAATGTAAAACTAATGTTCTCCCATATAAACTATCACATAATTCATAGTAAAACATTAAAAAAAAAGTAAGTGCCTATATAGTTTAGATAAGTGACGTCATGGGTTGCTCTTACTTGAGTTTGATCTAAATATAATGAGACAAAATTGAGTGCTCATTCTATTATGTACTAAATACAATGTAATAGGTTAAAATATTTGGGGGGGATTTGTATAACCAAGGAGTGATAAAGTCTCACTCAGGATTGAAATATTAAAAATTATTATTTCAACTACTGATGCTTGGATCCCTTCTATATGTCCCAACCATGTAGTTCAAGGGTGGGAAACCTTTTTTCTGACAAGGACCATTTGGATATTTATAACATCATTTGCGGGCCACACGAAATTATCAACTTAAAAATTAGCCTGCTGTATTTGGTCAAACATTTAATTAACTCACTAATGTGATGGCTGGAACTGTGGTTGCCTTGCAGGGCCAGACCAAGTGCTCTCTGGCCAGATGTTCCCCATCCTTGTTTAGGGAACTGTAAGCCTTAAGGATTGAGCATACCTATTGTGTCTTTTCGCTTTTTAAAAACAGCTTAAAGCATACTGAAAACCTTTTTCTCTTTGCTATTTCTTGTACCTTCTAAGATTTTAGAAAAAAAAAATGTGTCTTTTAAAATGAAAGGCTCAATATCATAGATGTATTCTGACTGGCATATAGTAGAGCAATTTTCACATTCTCTTTTATCCTAATGCACTCTAAGGTCACATTAATTTTCTTGGCACAGATGTTTAACTGACACTGTGTTTTGTTGTGAAGTGCCATTGAGTCACTTCTGACTTATAATGACCCTCTATAGCATTTCCGAGGAGTACCTGGTGAGTTTCAACAATGGACCTTATAGTTAGTAGCCCAGTGCTTATCCTGCAGTGCCACAACAGGACTCCAACACTGTGTTTACTACTGATAAGTAATACATACTAAGTCCTTTTTTGCTTTTGATGACACATGAAGCTCACATCTTCAACTAGTATAATTCATAATTTGTATACTTAATTTTTTTTTTTTCCTTAACCAAAATGCAGGGTCTTATTAGATTTATGTAGATAAGTGGACTTTACAATATGCTGGAAAAGCTAGAAGCAAAAAATACTTAGGGCTTCCAGAGAACAGACTGTTTACTAGTCAGAGATTAGAATGTGCCTTTGTGATAGTTAAGAATCAGGAAATCCTTCTCAAGCAACATTTTTGCACATAGATTGTTAGTGAGTGATATTTCAGAATGGTAATATGAGTCTTGAATTTAAAGAACGGTTGTTGAGTGCCATTGAGTTGTTTCTGACTCACATTGACCCTATATAGGCTGGTGGGTTTGAACTGCCAACCTTGGGGCTAGCAGTCCAGTGTTTATCCTATAACGTCATGCCAGGATTCCAGAAATTTAGCTTTCTGTCTCATCTGAGATACCAGTTTATGTGGTATCTGCATCTGTTTGGGCTCTTCATGGCAAAACAAATTTTACATTTAGTAAAATTGTGTATTTTTTCACTAGTAATATGGGAAGTTACTATGTAGTTTAGAGTGAGAGAGAAAGAACTTGAACATGCCAATTTGTAGTCCATCAGAAAAGCTTGCAGCTTTTAAATTGATTTACTGTGGGATGGAGCAGGGAACCCTTCAATTACAAAATTAACAGTGGGAATCATATTTCAAGGTCTATGAATATATGTTCGAAATGTTGGTTTATAAGAGAGTGGGTGAAATTGTCGATGCAAAATAATTTAATGTTTGAAAGGTGGTATTTTAATTGATGCCTTGTTTTCAAGTTTCATGTTCATTATTTAAATATTGCTCTTCCAAGAGTTCTTTTTATGCTAAGGTTTATGTTGTTTATTTGTTTAATTTTTCAATAGGATCACCCAGGCTAAAATGTCAAGAACTCTTGAATTATATCATGGATACAGTGAAAGATTCATCTAATGGCACCATATATGGAGCTGATTGTAGCAACATACTGCTCAAAGACATTCTTTCAGTGAGAAAATACTGGTGTGAAATATCTCAGCAGCAGTGGCTAGGTATGTTTTGAAGTCTTTTGTCGGTGAATTTTCCCTTATGAAATGAAATTTCTTCAGTAAAGCAAATCAGCATATCTGTAGACCCCAGAGAATCTCTAGATGATGAAAAAAATAATAAAAAGGGGGTTTCAGAGAACATGGCAGATGATGGATTCATAGCAAAAAGACTGGAGGTCTGACTTTGTTTCAGTAAGAACAATGGTTATAAGTAATAACTTGAAATTCTAAAATAACCTAAATATGACTCAGACCATTTTGGTGAGAAAAATGGCTGTGTATCCTAGCTATCACTGGTCTAATCTCTGTAGGTCTTGTTTGGGACACACCGGTTTATCTTCAGAGAAACAGGAAAGGCCCCAAATTGACTCCTGCAAAATTAATGAAACAGCTGTTAGGTACCGTGTGTCAGTTCCAACCCATAGTGATTCTGTGGAAAACAGAATGAAATACACAATCCTGCATCATCCACACAATTGTTACTGTGTTTGAGCCCATTGTTACGGCCTCTTGTCAATCCATCTCATTGTGAGTCTTCCTCTTTTTCACTGACCCTCCACTGTTCCAAGTTTGATATCCTTCTTCAGGTACTAATCACTCATGGTAACATGCATGAAACATGTGAGACAAAGTCCCGCCATCATTGTATCTACGGAGCATTCTGGCTGTACTTCTTACATCACAAATTTGTTCATTCTTCTGACAGTACATGATATTCTTCAATACCATAATCCAAAGGCATCAATTCTCATTGGATCTTCATACTTATGGGTGATAGAAGTCTCAAAGGAAAACAGAGCATACGTAGAATTTACATTTCTAAATATTGAAAGGAAATGAAAATTACACATATAAACTTTAGGCTGCCGCTAAAGTTATGCTGAGATAGTAAATTATTGCATTAAATACCTATATTAGAAAAGAGGAAAGGTCTCAAATCAATAATCTAATCTCCCACTCAGTGTTGTTGTATTGTTAAATGCTAGGGAGTTGGCTCTGACTCATAGGGTTTCCGAGGCTGTAAAACTTTGTGGGAGCAGAAAACCTCATCCTTCTCCTGCGGAGCTGCTGATGAGCTCAAACTGCCAATTTTTTTGGTCCACAGTCCAATGCTTATCCTATAGAGCCACCGGGCTCCCCACCCAATTGTTGTTGTTAGGTGCTGTTGAGTTGGTTCTGACTCATAGGGACCTTGTTTAGATTAGAGTTTTTAAGGCTTTAAATCTTTGTGGGAGCAGAAATCCTCCTTTTTCTTCTGTGGAGCAGCTGGAGGGCTCAAACCATAGACCTTGTGATTTGTAATCCAGTACTTATTGTGTTTAGCCACTATGTTCCTGACCCACTGAAGAGAAGAGGAAAAGCAAAATCCAAAGCCTCAAGCAAGCAGAAGAAAGGAAATGTAAGAAAGAAAAGAGAAAAGAATAATGAATTTCAAAACAGCAATCAAAAAGAAAAATCAGTGAAACCAAAAGCTGATTCTTTGAATATAAAATTGATAACCTCTGGTAGCGTAGTGGTTACGAATTGGGCTGCGAACTTCAAGGTCAGCAGTTCAAAACTACCAGCTGCTCCGCAGGAGAAAGATGAGGCTTTCTGCTCCTGTAAAGATTTATAGCCTCGGAAACCCTGTACAGGGTCACTGTAAGTTGGGACTGATGCCATGGTATGTAACAACAACAACAAAGCAAGAGTAAGGATAAACAAAAGATCGAATACATCAATTACTCAATATCAGATATGAAATGAGGTATAACTGCAGATCCTATAGCTATTAAAAGGCTAATAAGGAAATACTATGGCATAAAATGTACGGTCTCGAAAAACATAAGCAGCAGTCCTATTCTGTCCTATAAGAGTGCTGTGAGAAATCTACTCAGTGGCAGTGGATGGGAGGGGGGTATGTAAGATTCTGTGAGAGTTTGGATCAGCTCCTCCAGGATAAATCCTGGAGTCCATACTTTGTTGCATTTTTGGTTTTTCCTGTTTCACTGTTCTTCCCCTGCAAAGAAGAGGGAAATGATTACAAATGATTATCATTTGTAATGTTTCTAAATTTGAATGTATTCAGTCACACAGGTCACTAGCATTATCTAGGCATTCTGTGTATTGAAAAAACCTTGGGGAGCATTGGTCCTGGGATTAGTTTATAAACTAACACTATGTTAATCATTTTTAAATGGTTTTAAACAAAACACCAAATACTTTGCCATTGTATCAACTGTGATTTCTAGGGACTCTCTATATAAATATAAATCTATAAAAGATTTACAGCCCTAGAAACCCTGTATAGGGTCGCTATGAGTCGGAACCGACTCCACAGCACATTACAACAACAACAATATGTATATAAATCTTACTAGAGAAGAAAGCCTCATTTTTCTCCCAGTGAGAGAGTTGTTTTACTTAGTATCTGACGTTTGAAGAATTTTTTGCCCTTACTATGAGCTGGAACCTACTCTATTGTACTTAACAACAAGAAGTTAAAATACGTATAAAATATAGGAGTGTTTACTATGTATCACATACTTTGTTAGGCAGTAGTACAAACCTGTGGAACCTAAATGAAGGTTTATAAGCCTAGAGAAGAGAAGTTAGGCAGTTTATCTGATGTCTAGTTCTTAAACTGGTGCTCTTATACTCTGTTGCCTTTATTCCTGTATTGTGGAAATTTATATAAAATGCTGAGGTGTAGTAGTTTTTGCTGTGCTAATTAAATTGTGGAAGGTTTTTGTTGTTGTTTTTAATCTCTTGTCTGTATGGGATTATGAAATATTTAAGTTGAATTGTGTCTATAATTTTTTTATTTTTAACCTAACTGCTAATACTTTTTTTAAACCTTTAGAATTGTTAACTGTGTACTTCAGACTGTATCTCAAACCTTCTCAAGACATTAATAGAGTTTTAGTGGCCAGAATAATCTATGCTGTGACCAAAGGATGTTGTTCACAAACTGATGGATTGAATTCCAAATTTTTGGATTTTTTCCCCAAAGCCATTCAGTGTGCAAGGTAATTTAATCTTTCTGTTTTGCTTGGTGTTGAAAAATCCATTGGTCTTCTTACAAGGCTATGTTTCAAATTTAGTGTTTTTAAAATGCTGCTTTTTAAATCAGCGACTTATTACAATTTCCAAAGTACTTGTCAGTCCGGTACACACTTCCTGAATAGCTAACATGTAGGGCATTAAATAATGCTTTTAAGTGGGATCTCTGTCTTGCTTTTCTAATGACGTCAACAGTTAATATCCTAAGTATTTGCATTTTCTCATCTTGAGGATAGGCTTACCGCACTAAGAATAAGTAAAATTGGAATCTATTTTGAAAAATTTATTATCTTAGAATTATGTGGCACTACTCTTTAAAATTATTCAGTTGTAGGTATTGCATAGCAATTTTGTATATTTTTAAGACTTTTAGTAACAGGAAGCGCTAACAAGAGTGATCTCCTAGCACCAAGTAAGAACTAATTTTTTGTGACTGTAGTGCTGCTGTGATTTTTTTTTTTTTCTCAATAGTTCTGAAACTAAGATGTTTGGAACTTGCAATTTTGATGATATTTTCCTTTCAACTTGAAATTTCTAAACTTTTCTATTTGCCGTTTTGGTTCTCCTGTTGCACTAAGTTGAGTTTGTTTGTTTTCTGCCACAGGCAAGAAAAGAGCACTGCAGGTCTCAGTCATATCTTAGCAGCACTTACTATCTTCCTCAAGATTTTGGCTGTCAACTTTCGAATTCGAGTATGTGAATTAGGAGATGAAATTCTTCCTACCTTGCTTTATATTTGGACTCAACATAGACTTAATGATACCTTAAAAGAAGTTATTATTGAGTTACTTCAACTGCAAATTTATATCCATCATCCAAAGGGAGCAAAGACCCAAGAAAAAGGTATGTGAGAAGTTTCTACTGTTTTGAATTTGCTTCTTCATTAAAACATAGAGGCTTAAGTATGAAATCAGTATTCTGTAAGAGGATCTGCCCTTCTTGTAGATTGATCTGCTTGATAATGTTGTTAGTTAGAAGGGAGGTTTTTCATATATATTTGAAATTTAAAGCTGTGGTAGTAAATTATATCATGTATTGCACTTTGTTCAGTATAGTATTAGGTATTTAGAGGAATGCAAACAAGTTAAGTAACAATGATTAGGTACTAAAAGGTATACAGACTATAAGGACAAAATAGAGAAAATAGGATCTTGTTTATATTAGTCGATAAAATGGATAAATGTGGACTGAAAACAGGCAGTCAGATGTGGCACTGTAGGATAAGCACTGGATTGCAAAGTCATTTGAATAGCAAGGTGGGCAGTTCAAACTCACCAGCCACTCCTTGGAACCCTATACAGGGTCTCTTTGAATTAGAACTGACTCGACACATCATAACAACAATAACAACAAGAAGGAAAATACATACAGATTATTTTCATATGAATGTTAAATGGAAAGGAGATATTGTTACCTTAAGCCTCATAGATACTCCAGACTTTGGTGTCCTTGAAAAATAATCAAGAAACGAATGACTTCTCCTTTACCAGGAACGTTGCTTGGGTAGTGCAACACTATTCAGAAGGTGGAAACTTTACTGGGTAGAATTGGAACTGGATGAATAGTCTTCTGTTCAGTCTATAGTTGCCTTTCGGCGCTCCATAGCTTTTGGATCAATTCCTCATGACTAGTTTAATAAGTTTGCTAAAATTGCATGCCACGTTGAGTAATAGCTAAAACAGATAAAAAAGAAAACAATGATTGGAGCCACTTTTATGAAAAGTAGTTTGTGTATTTTATGATCTCCTAGTAAGTGCAGTTAGACATGTTTGTAGTTCTCACCAGTATGAAGATTAGGAGGTACTTAGATTAGGAGATGATATGAAATGCTTAAGAGTTTTCATTAACTGCAGATATAAATAAATTGAAAGTTGACAAGATGATGAGATTGCCAGAAAAGCTAATACAGGCCACATTCGTTGATGTGTGGTACTGGTGGTGTGCTGTTGTAGGATAATTCACTGGATCAAAAGGTTGGTTTGAATTGTAAGGTGGGTGGTTCACACTACCAGCCACTCCTTGGAAACCCTATACAGGGTCCTACCAGTCAGAACGGACTCAACAGCACTTAACAACAACTGTTGTTAACAACAACTGTTTACTGGTCAGACCCCAGATTGAGTATTATGTTAACTACATTTTGCAGATTAGATATTTTAATCAAGAGAGACATAGTTGACTGGAGGAAAGATTTTACATCAAAATGTAGAGCGTCACAACAATTACAATTATGGTCAACATTATGAAGTAAAGATTGTGAGAAATATTGTAGACGCATTAGTACTGAACAGATGTTTCTAATGTTTCCACCTTAAGAACTGAATAATTTTCGTGGTAATTGTCAGTGGAGTCTATGTATAAATGTCACTGTAATTTTTTGGGTTATAGGTGCCTATGAATCAAAAAAATGGCAGAGTACCTTATATAATTTATATGATCTGCTAGTAAATGAGATCAGTCATATAGGAAGTAGAGGAAAGTTTTCTTCAGGATCTCGTCATATTGCTGTGAAGGAAAACTTGATTGAGTTGATGGCAGATATTTGTCACCAGGTAAGGTTGAGTCTTTGTTTTGAATTTTGTATCTCTCAGTGTATCTGTTGCCAAATTGTGAAACTTTGGGGTGTTTTTCCTCTTACCGAGCTTTTTAATGTGTTCTGATTAAAAATCTGTTCAGTTACACTCTATACATGTAACTTTTCCTTTCGAAATACCATAAGTAGCTGGAGTTACGGTTTTAACTTAAGAAAATATAACTCTTTAGCAGATGTGGATTTTATGAAAACTAATGATGAACTTTTTAATTCACATAACATGGCCCATAGGAAGTATTAAGACCCTAAGACCCTAACCCTACTGTGTGTGTGTTTTGTTTTTAAGATTCAATCATGTATCATAAAATACACCGTTTTAAACTACAATTCAGTAGCTTTTAGTATTTTTGCTATGTTATACAACATAGTGAAAATTCATACTGTCTATATCCAGAACACTTAACTTACATCACTCTGCAAAGAAACCTCAGACCTATTCCCCTTCCCCTATCCTCTAGTCATCTACTCTTTGTCTCCATATGGTGCCTATTTTGGACATTTCATATAATGGAATTCTACAGTATGTGGTTTTTTGTGTCTTCTTCTTTCACTTAGCATAATGCTTTCAAGTTCGTGTTGTGCCAGGTATCAGTATTTTATTCCTTTTCATGGCCTAATAGTGTATTGTATGGATATGTTGCATTTTGTTACTCCATTCATCAGTTGGCGACCTAATGCTTTGTAAGTAAAAATTTTTCCTCAGATTTGGTTAACATCCTAAATAGTAATTGTACTCTGTTAAATATTTTCATAATGGTAAAGTTAAGATTTCACCCTTTGAACAAGTAGATTTTGCTTTACTATGGTGTTGCTTTTAGTAAATGTTTCCAGGAAGTAAACTGATATATTACTTGGCAATTTCTGCTTTTTAAAGAACCATGATGGAGCCCTGATGGCATAGTGGTTTATGGGTTGAGCTGCTAGACGTTCAAGTCCACCAGGCACTCCACAGGAGGGAGAAAGATGAAGCTTTCCATTCTTATAAAGATTTGCAGCTTAAGAAACCCATACAGGGTCACTATGAGTTGGAACTGACTTTACAGCACATAGCCAGCAAGCAAGCCAAAGAGCCACTGTATGACTTATTTCAATATGTTAGTTTCTCACTCTATTGTTTGATTTATACGGACATACCTTGTTTTATTGTTTTTCACTTTATGTGCTTTGTAGATAGTGCATTTTATACAAATTGAAAGTTTGTGGCAGTCCTGCACTGAGCAAGTTCTATCAGCACCATTTTTTCAAACAGCATATGTTAACTTCCTGCCTTTGTCACATTTTGGTAATTTTTACAATATTGTAAACTTTTTCGTAATGATATTACACACTTAATAGACTACAGCATAGTGTAAATATACATGTACTATAAATCCAAAAAGTATTTCTGATTCATTTTTATTATGATACTTACTTTATTGCAGTTATCTGGAACCAAATCTGCAATATCTCTGAGATATACCTGCATATATTGCTGTGGTTTACTATTTTTGCTTATGACTTTCCTGTGTCTTCATTTAAGGAAGAAGCTTTTTTTTTCTAGGTGAGATCTCAGAAAGAAATATTAATGAAAAAAATATTTTTCCCTTTTGTTACTTTACAGGTTTTTAATGAAAATACCAGATCTTTGGAGATTTCTCAGTCTTATACTACCACACAAAGAGACTCCAGTGATTTGAGTGTGCCTTGCAAGAAGAGGAGAATAGAATTAGGTTGGGAAGTAATTAAAGATCATCTTCAGAAATCACAGAATGATTTTGATCTTGTGCCTTGGTAATTTTATTTTTACCTATTCAATGTCATTTTTGTGTCATTTAGCTTTTTTCAGAAGACCTCCAATAGAATCCTTTTATCTCTTTGGCCAGAACTAGGTCATTTGTGTACTCCCAAACCAATTATTTACAAGGGAGAATGGAATGGCTGTGACAGATTGAAAGCAGCCATTGTGGCTCATCTGCTGGGACAGAGGACAGGGCTCACCTTTCTTAAGAGTATTGCCATAGCAAAGAAGAAGTGGGGAGGAATGGCTGTTGAAAGTTACTAAGTTCATGGAAGTTACTGAGTTGTACACCTCAATGCAAAGATGTTTTAACATGCAGAGCACCCTCCAATAGAACAGTATTAGAAAGAAAAGAAAGATAACCTTCAGAAATCACACAATAATTTTGACCTTGTACCATGATAAAAGATTATTATTATTTACTTCAGTTGCATACATAAAAAAAACATGTGCTTCCATGAAATCACAAAATAGTAAATTTGGTAGGGTCTTTCAGAATTTATCCAGTTTAGCATGTTTACAAAAAGAAAATTAAAACCCAGACAGTTTAAGTAATTTACCTAAAGGTTACTAGAAAATTGTGAAGTAATTAAGCTTTTGTGTTCTTTGCTCTTTTGATGTTTACTAGGTTGATGGGATGTTTCAATATAATTTAGTTGTGTATTAATGTAGTTACCTTTTAAGATCCTATTTATTGTATATAGTTGAGGGTGCCTCCTATATATAGTTGAGGGTATCTATTTGAGATTCTTTAACTTGTGCATTTCAGTTAGGAGTTATTTATTGAATAACTGCTGTGTATCAAGCATTGTGGATGCAGAGATGAATAAGATAAGGTTCTTATTCTGCATTGTGAGTTCCCTAAAATGTGAATAGCGAACATTTTAGAGAACTCACAACAAATATATATTAGATTAACTGAATTAATGTAAAGGAAAAGCAGTTGTTTTTTTTTATAGCTGTTGTTGTTGTTACTGTTGTTAAGTGCCAATGAGTGAGTTGTGATTCATAGCGATTGTGTATAGGGTTCCCAGGGGGCAGCTAGTGAATTTGAACCACTGACCTTATGGTTCAAACCTACCTTGCAGTCCAGTGTTTTATCCCACAGTGCCACAGTAGGACTTCTTATCTTTTAAAGGGATATTTAAAGGGTAGTTGGAAAAGAAGAGTGGGTCGGATAAATCAGAATGTTGTTAATTTAATAATTCTTTAACGTTTTTTGTGTAAATAAAATATAATAGCTTAATCAGGATAGCCAAAAAGTTATTACTTTTTCTGGCACTTTAGAAGTTGTTGTTATGAAGTGCCTTCAAGTCAGTTCTGACTCATAGCCACCCTGTATAGGAGTTCCAAGGAGCTTGAAATGCCGACCTTGAGATTCAAACTAATCTTGCAGTCTAATGCGTTAACCCTCAGCACCACAGCAGGAGGAGGGCTTGGTAAATATTAAGAGCTAGTCTGTTTTGGAGAAGCTCTGGTAGCGTAGTGGCTGCGAGTCAGGCTGTGATTCTCAAGATCAGCAGTTCGAAACCACCAGAGGGACTATGCCTCCTCAAAATGACCATGATGACGCAAATGGAGTAAAGCCTGCAGGAGTAAAGCCCTCAGGACCTTCATTTGCTGATGGGGTACAACTCAAAATGAAGAGAAACATCTCTCTGTTAATAATTGAAACATGGAATGTATGAAGTATGAATCTAGGAAAATTGGAAATTGTCAAAAATAAAATAGAAAGCATAAACATCACTATCTTAGGCATTAGTGAGCTAAAATGAACTGATGTTGGCCATTTTGAATCTAACAACCTCATGGTTTACTATACCAGGAATGACAGATTGAAGAGGAATCGTGTTGCATGCATCGTCAAAAAGAACATATCAAGCAAGATCTGTCATGAGGTACAACACTGTGATAGGATAATATCCATGTGCATACAGGGAAGACGAGTTAGTACCACTATTCAAATTTACGTACCAATCACTAAAGCCGGTGAGGATGGAATAGAAGAATACTATCAACTTCATTCTGAAATTGACCAAATATGCAATCAAGATATATTTATCATCACTGGCGATTGGAGTACAAAAATTGGAAACAGGAAGGCTCAGTAGTTGGAAAATATGGCCTTGGTGATAGACATGATACTGGAGATCGTGTGATAGAATTCTGCAAAATCAATGATTTGTTCATTTCAAATACCTTTTTTAGACAGGATAAGAGGCATTCACATGAAAGTCACCAGATGGAATACACAGAAGTCAAATTGACTACATCTGTGGAAAGAGACAATGGAAAAGCTCTATATCATCTGTCAAAACGGCCACGGAATTCGGAAATCTTGGGACAATATCATTGATATCCCATGTGAGTAAAGTTTTTCTAAAGGTAATACAGAAACAGCTGAAAGCGTACATCCACAGAGAATGTCCAGAGTTTCAAGCCAGATTGAGAAGAGGATGTGAAACAAGGGATATCATTACTGATGTTGTATGGATCTTGGCTGAAAGCAGAGTATACCAGAAAGATGTTTACCTGTGCTTTATTTACTGTGCAAAGTTCTTAAATTGTGTGAATCATGACAAGCTATGGACCACATTACAAAGTATCAGTATTCCAGACCACTTAATTGTGCTCATGAGGAACCTGTATATAGACCAAGAGGCAGTTGTTTGAACAGAACATGGGACCACCGAATGGTTTAAAATTAAGAAAGGTGTGCGACAGGGTTGTATTCTGTCACCATACTTATTCAACCTGTATGCTGAGCAAATAATCTGAGAAGCTGGATTATGTGAAGAAAAACGTGACATCAGGATTGGAGGAGGACTCATTAACAACCTGTCATATACAGATGATACAGCCTTGCTTGCTGAAAACGAAGAGGAGTTAAAATACTGATAAAGATCAAAGAGCACAGCCTTCGGTATGGCTTGCATCTCAATGTAAAGAAAACAAAAATCCTCACCACTGGACCAGTAACATTCTTGTCAATGGAGAAAAGATTGAAGTTGTTGAAGACTTCATTTTTCTTGGATCAGCTATCAACACTCATGGAAGCAGCAGCCAAGAAATCAAATGATGTATTGCATTAGGCAAATCTACTTCATAAGACCTTTAAAAATGTTGAAGAGCGAAGTTGTCAGCTTGAGGACTAAGGTGTGTCTGACCCAAGCCATCCTGTTTTTAATAACCTCTTGTGCATGTGAAAGTTGGACAGTGAATAAGAAGATCGTAGAATTGATGCATTTGAGTTATAGTGTTGGAGGAGAATATTGAAAGTGCCATGGGCTGCCAAAAAACCCAACAGATCTGTGTTGGAAGAAGTGCAGCCAGAGTGCTCCTTGGAGGCCAGGATGGCCAGACTTCGTCTCTTATACTTCAGACATATTGTCAGGAGGGACCAGTCACTGGATAGGGATATCATGTTTGGTAAAGTAGAGGGTCAGAGAAAAGAGGAAGACCCCAGTGAGATGGATCAGCACAGTGGCAGCATCAGTGGGCTCAAGCATGACGACAACAATTGTGAGGTTAGCCCAGGACTGGGCAGTGTTTCGTTCTACTGTGCATAGGGTTTCTATGAGTCAGTACCAACTCAATGGTACCTAACAACAACAAGAAGTGTATTTTGAGAGTACTATGGAAAGATGAGGCTTTTTGCTCCCGTTAAGATGTACAGCCTCGGAAACCCTGTACAGGGTTGCAAGGAGTCAGAACCAGCTCCATGGCACATAACAACAACAACATGGAGTCCTAGTGTGGTACTGGGGAATAATGCACTGGATCGCAAGGTCAATTTTAACTGCAAGTTTGGTGGTTCAAACCCACCAGCTGCTCTTTGGAAACCCTATACAGAGTCACTGTGAGTCAAAACCAACTTGACGGCACTTAACAACAACATGGAGTATGAAAGGAGCCCTGGTAGTATAGTGGATTACAAATTGGGCTAGTAACCACAAGGTCAGCCGTTCACATCTACCAGTTGCTCTGTGGGAGAGAGATCAGACTTTCTTCTGTAAAGTTTTACAACCTCAGAAACCCTATACAGGGTCGCCATGAGCCGCCACCACCACCACCATGGAGAATGACAATGGTGCTCAGATTAGATGTCCATATGCTAATTTTTTTTCACTTGTTAATAGGATTGAATAGTTTTCAAATCAATTATTCTTTTTTCTTTTAGGTTACAGATTACAGCTCAATTAATATCAAAGTATCCTACAAGTTTACCTAACTATGAGCTATCACCATTGCTCTTAATATTATCCCAGCTTCTACCTCAGCAGCGACGGGGGGAACGCACACCATATGTGTTACGATGCCTTATGGAAGTTGCACTGTGTCAAGGCAAGAATTCAGACTTAGAAAGCTCACAGAAGTCAGATCTGTTGAAACTCTGGATTAAAATTTGGTCTATTACTTTTCGTGGTATAAGTTCTGAGCAATTGCAAGCTGAAAACTTTGGCTTACTTGGAGCCATAATTCAAGGCAGTTTAGTTGAGGTTGATAGAGAATTCTGGAAGTTATTTACTGGATCAGCTTGCAAACCCTCATGGTAAGTTGAATATGCATAATGCCAGATTTTACACACTCACAACACACACAAATATGTCTATTCTGCACCTCCCCCCATCATTTTCATGGATTTGTTATTTCAGTTAAAGATATGGTGTTTCAGAAGCTTTTGCTTTTGGGCCAGGCATACTTAACAAATGACAAAACGTGAATTTATTTATTTTTTATTGTGAATTATGTGATAGTTTACATGGGAGAACACCAGCTTTACATTCATCCTATCATATTTCTTTTCATTGCAATGATTCCAGTCCTCTCCTTGCATCTCTCCCTCCCTGATTCCAGAGTTTCCAGCCACTCCATCTCTCCACATCATCTTCTTAGCCTCTATCTCTGGTGTCACTGCTTCTCTGGGTAGGATCCTGCACTCTGTTCTTCTCACTTGATGGTCCCAGGGACCTCCACTCCTGGATTGCAAAATCAACCACTCCCCTCCTTTTGCTATAAAACGTCTACCTTTACATGTCCGACCGTGCAGTCAGTCCTGATACCAATTATTCACTATTGTACTACAAGGGACCTAGCCCCATCTGCTTTCATCAGCCCCATCCCAACAGATTGGAAATGACTCAGTGGAGATTCTACCTTACCCCGCACCCTCTGGAACTAGGCTCCCTCTTTTTTATTTAATGTTTTTATGTGAATTATGTGATAGTTTACATGGGAGAACATTAGCTTTACCTTCATCCTAACGTACATCATTTCATTGCCATGGTTATAATCCCCTGCATGCATCATCATCCAACCAAAAGGTATATATACCCTGAAAGCCTGCCCTCCCATACCCCCAGTTGTCAGCACACAGCCCCTCTCTCTCTCTGGGTGTAGAGTCCCCAGTCACTCCCATCTCTCCA
>NW_006408526.1:17155111-17171465 GCF_000296735.1 Chrysochloris asiatica
GCCCTCTCTTCTTATCAGCTGGATGCTTCACTCTCCACTCTAGTCCTCTGTGGCTATGTCACTGACTCTGGGTCCAAGAGTCCCCAGGTCTTGCCACAATGCTGGCCCACCAGGTCTCCACACAGGTTTATAGGAGTCTGTTGAGTGTGGTAGGGCTTAGCTCACAGCTTCATTGCTGTTTTTCCCTCACTTACCCTAATCGGTGACCAGCATGGTCACCAATCAGAGCGTGTATTCCCATTGAGTCTTAGTCTTGGAAAGGGTTTAGGCTCCCTTTTGAAACCTTGTAAGTCAGTCACTTTTTGCTTTTGTAGTCCCCCATTTTGAGTAGCCAATGTCTAAGTTGCCCATCCCTGTCAACTCTGTGTATCAAGGGCTGGGAATGATCCTCGTTGTAAAGATTTGTTTGTGAATTTATTTTTAAAATTGAAGAGATTACTAAAAATAAAATTTAAACTATTAGAGGTTGAATTTCTTTTATAATGGACAGTTAATTGTATAATATTCATAAACTTTTTTTGTTTTTACTATTTTGGGTTACTATTATGATAAGAATTAGTTTATAATCAATAATCTCCTCTAAGGTAATTAGACTTTTTACAGCATCCAACCAAAGGTATACAAAAATTTACTGTGTGCCTTCAGGTGTCAGGCTCTATCCTAAGCTTAGGAGGCGGAGTGGTAAATAAGCTAGCTAAGGTTTCTGGTCTCCACAGAGATTTCTTTTAACAGCTGTTGCTATTTGTTTTGTTGCAGTCCTGCAGTGTGCTGTTTGACAGTGGCAATGACCTTATGTGTAATTCCAGAAACAACAGAAACAGGAGTAGAGCAAAATATTTGTGAAGTGAATAGAAGTTTTTCATTAAGAGAATTGATAATGAAATGGCTCTTATTCTATCAGTTAGAGAATGACTTAGAAGACAATACAGAGCTGTCTCCAATTCTTCACAGGTATGTTCAGTTCTTTAACTTGTTGTTTTGATTTACTTTGTGAGGGTCCCTCAACTTTTTTGCACAGTGATAGTCAAGGATTTGCCATTGCTTGTTGTTAGGTACCCTTGAGTCAATTTGTAGCTCAGAGTAACTCCATGTCACAGATTGGAACTGCCCCCAGGGTTTTCATGGCTGTTATCTACATTCAGGAGTCTATTATAGGATAAGCATTGGACTGCTAACTGCAGTGTCAGTGGCTCAGAAACCCTATACACAGTTGCTATGAGTCAGAACCGACTCAATGGCACACAACAGCAAACAACAACAAAGCTCATTAGGTTTTATTTCTATGGAATGACTGGATGGGTTCAAACTACCAACTTTTTTGTTAACTTCTGAGTGTTTCATTGTTGTTTCACTAAGGCTGCTTTTCCAGTGCTAGCCGTAAATACTAAACATTCTCTTCATTTTCACAGTGTTCTGTGACTTCGTGTCTAGATCACTGTTAGATCCTTTTTTTTTATTCTGTCCAGATAGAAGAGGGACAAGTGCATGAAGAATATATAACTTTTTAAGCAATATATGTTCCTTTGTGATTTTCTTTAAATAGGTTCATCTGAAACATTATCTGACTCAGATGGATCCTGAATCCCTAATCAGAATAGGAATATCTACCTTGCTTATTTAACCTTTCCATTGAATGGATGTTTCCAGATCATAATTTGAACATTATGATTAGACCTGGATTATAGTGCTTTTACTTTAATATCACTGTCTTTTTTTCCAGAAGTGATCTTGTAAAAACAGACTGGTCCTGATTCTGTTTTCCAGACAGTGTGGGAAATAGTTAATAACAGTGAATGTTCCTTAAGCTCTCTTTTAAATGTTGAAAATTGAATACAAATGAAAGGAATTTAAATTTAGTATCCAGATTTTAGAGGTTCACTTGTGTGTAGCCAAACAAGCACATTTAAGTTTAAAGAATTCTTTAAATGACTTTTGGTGTTTTAAGTGAAACTTTTTCTTTTCCTTTATAGTAAGCTTCCTCATCTTTCACTGGAGAAAATTCTTGTGAGTCTAACTATGAAAAACTGTAAAGCTGCAATGAACTTTTTCCAAAGTGTGCTAGAATGGTATGTTATATAATAAAGTTCTTTATTATTTTGAAGCTATGGCTTTATTTTGAAAGGTGATAATTTTAGCAGAATCGTAACTATAGCCTACTATTTATTATATACTGAATTGACTAATTTTTAAATCACAGCTGTTAATCACAGAAAAAATTCTTTTAATTTACTCGTTGTTATCTGTTTTCCATAATGTTACATCTGGATTATAGTTTATTAATACTACATAGAATAATTTGTAATTTTTGCCAAATGGAAGAAATGAGTGTATTTTATGGGAAGTTAAACTCACTTCCCAAAATTATATGAAGTGAGTTTAAGGTATGACTAATCACTTTTATATGACAAGTAAAATTTTACTATTTTTTAGCCTTAAAAATTGAAGATTATTGAGAGTAGAGAAAACAAAAATAAATATACAAACCTTATGTTAGTTGACTTAAAAGACTTATTTATGTATTCTCCCTGTATTCTACCAATGACTCATTGGTACAGATTTGTAATCTTTCATATACCCAAACCAAACTCAACCCACTGCCATTGAATTGGTTCCGATTCTTGGAGACCGTAAATCTTTACAGGAAAAGACAGCCTCCTCTGTTCCTTGCAGAATGGCTAGTGGTTTTGAACTGCTGACAGTTTAGTCAGCAGTCCAATGCCTATCCTGCAGTGCCACCAGGGATCTTAAATTTCTTATGGTGGTGGCTTGTGCCGTGGAGTCGGGTCCAACTCACAGCGACCCTGTATAGGGTTTCCGAGGCTATAAATCTTTCCCGTGGAACAGCTGGTAGTTTCTAACTGCTGACCCTGAGGTTAGCAACCCAGTTCGTAACCACTACACTAGCAGAGTTCCTTAGGTGCTAATGTTTGTTGTTGTTATGTGCCGTGGAGTCAGTTCCGACTCATAGCGACCCTGTACAGGGTTTCCAAGGTTATAAATCTTTACGGGAGCAGAACGCCTCATCTTTCTCCCACGGAGCAGCTGGTAGTTTCGAACTGCTGAACAATTCAGTATATAACCAATTAATAACCATTTGCTGCCACAGCTCCTTTAAATCTCTTATAAGATGACAAAAATTTCAAAAGATCCTACATTTTGGAGAAGTTAAAGCTGGAAAAAGGAATATTTTCAAATGCTGTTAGTTTCAGTATTCTTGTATTAATGTTTAATTTTTAATACTTTCTGAATTTGCCTTTGAAATTATAGCTATTTCTTTGTAAAACTTAGTACAGAGTAATGAAATTTGAGGCAACTGGGTATTCACAGAGGAGACACATTGAAAAGAATAATCCATGAGTTGTTGAATAGTCTTTGAATAATACAGTTGTTATGTTTTCATTCCTAATGTATCTCTGGTTATGTATTGGATAGATTAATTACAAATTAAGATCTTACTTTTTTCAAGTGAGCAACATCAAAAAGGTAAAGAAGAGTCTTCATTCTCAGAAATAGAGGAACTATTTCTTCAGACAACTTTTGATAAGATGGATTTTTTAAACAATGTGAAAGAAAGTGCTGTAGAAAAATACCAATCCAATGTTGGATTTTCGGTCCACCAAAATCTCAAGGAATCATTGGATCGCTATCTACTGGCATTATCAGAACAGCTTCTAAATAATTACTCATCTGAGGTGAGATTTTTAAAAAAGAAGTAATGCTACTCTTTGATTCAATTTTAGACAGATTATTAGGAAGGAAAAAAGGGGGAAATGAGTAGGAAAGGCACCATGGATGGTGAGAGGGTTGGTTTTAAAAGCAAAATGAAAATACATGTTTACTAATAGGGATACCTTTAGAATGAAAGTTTTAAAGTGAAGATCTGTATAAAATTTAAAACCAAGGATCTGTTCCTTTGTGCCAAGAATTCTGTTAGACATAGAAGACTTAGAATTCTTTGTACTTAAGAAATCTTCTTGAGTATGTTTGTGGGGGATGCTAAACAATTTTTGAGTGTAGAGATTTTATGATGAAAAGAACATGGTGTAATAGATTTTAGTGGCACTTTTAAGAGGAAAGGATTGGTGTAGGTCATCCAGTAATTTGCCCTCATTAAAATAAAAATTCTCTTTTGCCAAAATTAACTCCCATTCCTACTGACATGACTATCGTTCTACCTGTTTTCTGTGTTCATACCATCCATCCACCTGTCAAAATCCTTGCTATTGCCTTCTTTAGATTATCTCAGTCATAATTTGTCGTAGGTTAACTTTCATAATACTTGATACTTGAATTTTTTTTTTAATGGCTCTTAGTAATTTCTTTGTACCATGGATATTTATGTTTATTTCTATTACATTATAAAATTAAGCTTCTTAAAGGGCATTATATTTTGCTTAATCCTGTTAATCTGTGATGCCTTGGTACATGGCAATCGGTTGCCGTCCAGTTGATTTCCATATGGTGACTCCGTGTGTGTCTGGGTAGAAAGAACTCTGCTCTGTTGGGTTTTGTTTGTTCTTTTCTTTAAATTTTGGAGGGCAAGTAGGAGCAAGAAGTTACAGTGAGGACTATGGGAGCTCTGGTAGCATAGTGGTTACAAGTCGAGTTGCTAACCTCAAGGTCAGCAGTTCGAAACTATCAGCTGCTCTGCAGGAAAACGATGAGGCTTTCTGCTCTCGTAAAGATTTGCAGCCTCGGAAACCCTAAGGCAGTGTCGCTGTGAGTTGGAACCAACTCCACGGCACACCACCACCACCACCACCACCACCATGGCTAAGTCTAGGCTAGGCCTAGAACTTCGTTTAGTGTTAGAAGTATGGTTAGAAGTATGGTTAGAAGTAGGGTTATATTAAGGGTAGGGCTTGGACTAAAACTAGGAGTAAGGTTTAATGTAGTTTAGGGCTACAGTTAGGTTTAATTTTGTTTAGTTTTTTTCTTGAAATCTACTTGACTTCTCTTCATCTGGAGATTCTTTATATTATTACTTCTTTTTACTTTATGTTTCATTGTTGTTGCAACTGGTATCTCTGGTTCCCTATTTTAAGTCTTATGGGTTTGTTTTACTTTGAATACTTTTATATCTGGGTTGAATTCTAGGTGATCCTGTCATGTCTGTTAGTCTCAGGTAGTTGTGTGCTGTTGTTGGTTCTCTGTCCAAAGAACTCCCTTTAGTATTTTTATAAAAAAGTTAGTCTGGTTTTTACAAATTCTTTTCATTTGTTTATCTGAGAATGTCTTAATTTCACTGTCATATTTGGTAGATAATTTTACTGGGTATATATATCATTCTTGGTTAGCAATTTTTTTCTTTCAGAAATTTATATATATCCTCCTAGTGTCATCTTGCCTGCATGGTTTTTCTTTGTAGGTAACTTCATTTTTTCTGAGTTGATAAAACGATTCTTTCCTTGTCTTTGGTTTTGAAAAGTTTGATCATAATATGTCTTTGTGTTTTTCTTTTGAGATCTGTCCTGTTTGGAGTTGGTTAAACTTCTTGAATGGCTATCTTCTTATCTTTCATGATGTTAGGGATTTTTTTTCCCAACAATTCTTAGATAATTTGCTCTATGATTTTTTTTTTTTGGTCTTTTTCTGTTCTGGAGTTCCTATCACATGTAAGTCATTCCTATTGTTGTTAACTGCTATTGAGTCAGTGCCAACTCATAGCAATCAGGGTTTCCAAGAAGCAGCTGATGAATTTGAACCTCCGACTTTGCAGTCCAGTGCATTCTCCTTCTGGACTGTGTCCAGTTTCACACATAAATCTAAGTCTTTCTTTGGATTTTTAAATTATTTTTTTCTGAGTGTGCTTGTTGTTAAGTGCTGTAGAGTTAGTTCTAACTTACATTGACATTGTATAGGGTTTCCGGGGAACAGCTAGTAAGTTTGAATTGCCAACCTTGCAGTTCATACCAACCTTATGGTAGAGTGCTAATCCCACAGTGCCACACTAGGACCCTAGTAAATGCACATTGAGAGATTTGTCTTCAAGTTCATTAAGTTGGCCTTCCATTGATTCAGTTCTTCTTCTTTGTCCTTCCAATATATTTTCTATTTTTGAAGTTTTAGTATGATCTTTCTAATTGCTGATTTTACTTGGTTTTCAGTTTTTCATTTGTTTTGTCAGTTTGTTTCTTGAATTCATGTAAAGTTTTGTCTGTGTTTTTCTTGATTTCATTTAGTTTTCTTGTCCATTCTCTCAATCTGTTGAAAGTACCTAAATATCATTCTTAAAATTCCTTATCAAGTCGTTCCAATACCATTTCTGATGTTATATTTTCTGAGCCTGTATTTTGGCCCCTTGTTTGAGGCAGTTTATCTTATTTCTTTGTGCAAACTAAAATCATCTATTTTATTGGAGACATTGTGGCATCATATATATATATATATGTTTTTATCATGAGTTGAGTGAAAGTTTATAGGGCAGATTATAAATTTTACATTCAACAAATTGTACACCTTGTTTCATTACTATTATAATCCCCTCCATGTACCATCAGTTAACAGTATTTCTATTTACTTTACCTCATTTTTTTTTTTTTTTTTTAAACACTCAGGCATATATAATAATTTACACTACCAAAGAGCACATTCTGAAAGCCTGCCTTCTGGCTGCTAGCTCTTAGTC
The DNA here is from genome assembly GCF_000296735.1 of Chrysochloris asiatica. Taxonomy (NCBI): domain Eukaryota; kingdom Metazoa; phylum Chordata; class Mammalia; order Afrosoricida; family Chrysochloridae; genus Chrysochloris; species Chrysochloris asiatica. The sequence goes on from NW_006408526.1 coordinate 17,161,740, forward strand.
CCTCTCTTTGCATGAATCTAGAGTCCTTAGCTGCTCCCACTCTCCATGTTCCCATCTTTGCCTCCATCTCTTGTGCCGCTGCTTCTCTGTGGATAAGGTCCTGCATTCCGCTTGTGTTCTTCTCCCTTGATGGCCCTAGGGTCCTTTGTTTCTGGACTGTAAGATTAACTACTCCTCCATTTTTGTTACAAAACTTCTACCTTTACAATTTTAGTATTAATCTTTCAATTGCTGATTTTACTTGGTTTTCAGTTTTTCATTTGTTTTGTTTTTAGTTGCAATTAGTCAAGATAATCATATTTATATTTAATTGATGCTTGTATATTGGTGTGTTGTCAGGCACTTATCCACCTTTCTACTGGTGGAGGTGATAGAGACTTGAAGCGTGCACATAGTTCTCTGTTCGCTGTTTGTGTAGCATAATTCAGGGCAGCTTCAATACTTCCAGAAGCAGGGTGGTATTCCTGTGACCTGAACCTAGGCACAGCAGAGGGTGCACAGGTGGGGGTTGCCACTGACTGCTGGGTTGGCAAAGGCTGGAACTGGCCACGGCCCCATCTACCTGAAGGGCACAGGAACAAGGGAGAACTGCACCTCCCTTGCTGCCAGCCTCCAGTCTCATCCTGTGTCCACATGCCACTGTACCACTTGTTGTTGTTAAATGCTCTCGAGTCGATTCCAACCATAGCGACCCTGTAGAGGGTTTCCAAAGAGCAGCTGGTGAGCTTGAATCACCAACCTTGCAGTTCAAACGACTTTACAGTCTGACGCATTAGCCCACAGCGCCACACCAGGAAACTACCAGCTGTTCCACTGGAGAAAGCTGAGGCTTTCTGCTCCCCTAAAGATTTATAGCCTCACAAACTCTGTGCAAGGTCACCATGAGTCGGACCTGACTCCACGGCACATAACCACCACTGTACCAGTAGCCACTTGAAAAAGCTGAAGATGGCCGCACAACTCCTGGCCAGTCTATATTCTGCCCGGTTTTCTTTTTTCTTGCTATTCCTGTTCCATTTGACATTCAGCCATCTCTCTGCCCTATTCTCCGAAGCTCAGGGTTTGAGGATAACCATCTGTAGCTGTTTCACTTGGTCTCCTATGTCTGTATTATAGAGGGTCTGCACACTGCATCTGCTACACTGTGATCTTACCCAAGAACCTCTCTGTTGGGTTTTCAGTTGCTTATTTTTCAGAAGTAGAACATAAGGCCTTTCTTTCTAGGCACTTCTGGGCAGACACAAGCAGCCTGATGTTCAGTTAGTAGCAGAGCATGTTAACGGTTTACAATGCTCAGGGACTCATATTGCATAGTAAATGAAAAGCCATTTGTTGATTTTCAAATAGTTATGAGGACTGATTGTGAGTGTTGTAAATGTAAAGGTAGACGTTTTGTAGCAAATAGAGGGGAGTGATTGACTTTGCAGTCTAGGAGCAGAGGTCCTGGGACCATCAAGGGAGAAGAGTGGAGAGTGGAATCCTATCTAGAGAAGCAGTGATGTCAGAGATGGAGGCAGAGACAGTGACGTGGAGAGATGGAGCGGCTGGAGACTTTAGCCCCAGAGAGGGAGAGGGGCTGTGTGCTGACGATGAGGGGGTGGGGCGGGGGTAGGCTTGTCGTGTATACCCTTTGGTTGGTTGATGATGCGTGGAGAGAATTGTAACCACGGCAGTGAAATGATATACAATAGGAAGAATATAAAGCTAATGTTCTCCCATGTAAACTATCACATAATTCACAATAAAACATTAAAAAAAAAAGATGACTTTGTAACTTCAAAAGGTTAGAAATGCCTTTGCATTTTGGAATGTTAAAAAGATAATTCAGTAGTCAGGGATAATGACCTAGAAAAATCAGAAAGGGAAAAAAAATCTACCTGCTTCTGATGTTTTATCCTCAGTTACTGACGTTATTCTGGATCACAATAAAAAAATCTATTATTTTCTACAAAATTTCATTCCCTACAGTAATTGTCATAAGGTGCCATCGAGTTGATTCCGACCCATAGCGACTCTGTATAGGGTTTCCAAGGAGCAGCTGGTGAGCTTAAATCACCAACCTTGCAGTTCAAACGGCTTTACAGTCTGATGCATTAACCCACAGCGACAGTATGTTGTTGTTATGTGCCATGGAGTTGGTTCTGACTCATAGTGACCCTGTACAGGGTTTCCGAGGCTGTAAACCTTTACGGGAGCAGAAAGCCTCATCTTTCTCCCATGGAACAGCTGGTAGTTTCAAACTGCTGACCTTGCGGTTCACAGCCTGATTCGTAACCACTATGCTACCAAAGTTAAACCTAAAAATATAGTCCATTTGTAAAGCCATTGTAAATTCCTAGTGTATTTATAAAGCTGGATGAACATTATCTACTAGCAAAAATGCATTGGGTGGTTAGCGTATGGAATTTAAAAACTGTCTAAGGTAAGGTTATACTTTAGAAGTTGAAGGTATGATTTTAATGTGGTTTTATAGTTGGTCACTCTTAATTGGAATTGACTCAGTGATAATGGGTTCTACTCTGTTCTAAGACTTGTTAAGTTTCTTTTTTAGGTGCCCTTGAGTCGACTACAACTATAGCGACCCTGTGCACAACAGAACAAACCCTGCCAATTCTGTGCTATCTTCACAATTGTTGTTAAGCTTGAACTCACTGCTGCTGCCACTGTGCCAATCTACTTCTATGGGAATCTTTCTCTTTTTCATTGATCCTCCACTTGCCAGGAATGATGTCCTTTTATCCAGGGACTGGTCCCTCCGGATAACATGTCCAAAGTATGAGAGATGAAGGCTCCTTATCCTGACTTCTAAGGAACATTCTGGCTGTCCTTTTTTCAAGATAGATTTGGCTGTTCTTCTGGCAGTCAATGGGTTTTCAATTGCTGATTTTTCAGTATTCTTCTCTAATGTCATAACTCAAGTGCATCAATTCTTCTAAGGTCTTCCTTATTCATAGTACAACTTTCACATGCAAATGAAGCCATTGAAAGTACTCTCGTTTAGATCAGGCACAATTTAGTTCTCAAACTGATATCTTTGTTCTTGAATACTTTAAAGAGTTCTAAGGCTTAGAGACATTTCTTTGCCTGTCAGTTTTTTCCCCCCTTGCCTCCCTATCCCAAGTATTCACTGGTAACTATGCCACCTTAAGAGGAGATAGTTTACTTGGCAATAGCAGACATTCTTGCTATTTTTCCTTTGAGGCCTGGTTATAATTCTGCAATGATCTTTTAGATAATTGGAGTTTTTAGAGATATTCAGAAATAATGCCATTGCTAACTCTATTAACTAAACATTTGTTTCTTAACATGCTCATAAAATATGTTTTCTCAAAAGATAATTATAGAATATCCCAATCTTTATGAAATATGTTTTGTTTTTCCCCTTATGTACATTAAGACTACAAATTCAGAAGTGCTTGTCAGAAGTGCAAGTCTTTTGGTCGGTGTTCTTGGCTGCTATTGCTACGTGGGTATAATGGCTGAAGAAGAAGCTTATAAATCAGAATTATTTCAGAAAGCCAAGGTAAGAGAATTTATGCTAGTGAAATTTTGGATACTTGAATGGAATTTGGTCTTGGGATAATTGGTATATTTGTTTCAGAAGCAAAATTTTGTATAGGTTACCCTTTTCTCTTTCATTCAGCTAGTCTGAGAAGAAATGATAGCTATGTCCTTCCTGATGACCTGAAATTATATTAAGTCAGAGTCTTGGTATGGCCCTATAGGATAAGCACTGGACTGGTAGTCACATTTCTGCAGTTCAAACCCACCAGCAGCTTTCGGAAAGTCTTATATAGGTATAGCTGTGAGTCAGAACTGACTTGACAGCACAAAACATCAATATAGTAATTGAAATCATCTCACAGTCAGATTTCATTTTGTGAACAATAATGGTGGTTTTTGTCATGTGTATGCATTTGATTGGTTGTCCTAAACTGCGTATTGATCAAGTAGGCTATAACATGAACTTTCGTTTTTGGTCTCTGGATACTAATTGGTCATAGTTGTGATTGGTGGGGAAGCACAGCTCAAAATTTGCCATTTTCTATATTATTTGTAATTTTAAATTATATCATGTATCCTGTAAGATAAACACTGGACCGCAAGGTTGGTTTAAACTGCAGGGTTGGCAGTTCAAACTCACCAGCTGTTCCTTGGAAACCCTATACAGGGTCACTATGAGTCAGAACCCACTTGACAGTACTTTACAACAACAACTCCTAAAATGGCTTAATTTTGTCTGCTAAGTGAAATTTTGAAAAGCTATTAGTAAAACCTGATATTAACCTGAACTTGAATTTTCCTTCTTCTATTCTCAATAGTCCTTAATGCAATGTGCAGGAGAAAGTATCACTCTGTTTAAAAATAAGATAAATGAGGAATCTAGAATTGGTTCATTGAGAAATATGATGCTTCTGTGTACAAGTTCTTTATGCAACTGTACCAAGGTAAGATACTATTTTTACTTGATAGTATGCCCTCTCCAGGGGTGTGATTACTGGTTGGTGGTATTGTTGTTATTATGTTTGGCTCATTCAGTAATTTCTATGCTGAATTAAACTTAAATTGAATAGTACATAAAGACAGTATCGAGAAGAATAAAACAATAGGTAATCTGAGTTTCACATGAAGCTAATTAAATCACTGCATATGGTCTCTGAAATTTTTGCATCTTTCATATACAATTTTCTAGATGACTGACAGCTTATTTTCATTTATTTACAATAAAAGTTTTAAAAAAATTTGTTGACTAATGCTTACGTGACGTGTATACCAAGGCTAGTGAGCAGCACCAAGATAAATGACTCCAGCACACACGTTATTACCGGAGTGCCCAGATACTCTCACATTATGTTGATTATAAGAATTGTAATCTTTGATCATTTGGAACATAATTAAGAGTTAGAATATTGATAATAATTAGACATATTTTTGATAAGTTAATGTTAAGGCATATATCAATGTTCTCAGCATATATTTTTGGTTTTGTAAAGTGTTTTCTGCCTTTTGGTGTAAGTAGAGTAAAAGAATCTTTAATTACTAGTTAGATATGTGTAGGGTCATTATCTGATGTTTTATTTAATGCTGTTTAAGCATAAGAAAAGAATCTTTTTCTTACAACTAATAATCTTGGCCTTTACATATGAAACTCTTTAATCATATTTCTTGTAACAGCTAACTTCCTATGTAGGAGAGAAATCTGTATTTCATTCAAAATAGAGAAAATACCTGTCTAAGGATAGTTTTTCCTCTGCTTTTATTTATTTCTTTGTGTTTTCATTTAATTTGTTTTAACTATAGCACAGTCCAAATAAGATTGCATCTGGCTTTTTTCTGAGATTGCTGACATCAAAGCTAATGAATGACATCGCAGATATTTGTAAAAGTTTAGTAAGTATGCTTCCTGTTTTATTACCATATTCATTGGTTCTAAGTTGTATATCTTTTCACACTGAATACGAGTGGACTTCAAAAAGTTCGTGGAGAAATGGAATTGAAAGATAACAGAATTTTTCCACGAATTTTTTTGAATTCACCTTTTATCTTAAATTGTGCGGCATCTCAAAGTATGGCAATTAAATAAAGTAGTTTGGTTTTAGATGGGAAATACACTTTATTGTTTCTTTATAATGATGCCTAATAGTACCTGATGTATTTTTTTCAGTAAAACATAATGAAGTAGAAGATTAGATTAGTTTTCTATTTAATTCAGCCTCTAGTTTTACTATAAAGAGTTATTCAGTACAAGTTCTTATTTTTATAAAATACTTTTATTTTGACTACTTCCATTTGAACATATGAAGGATATAGGATAAATTTCTAGCAACAGAATTACTTATTCAAAAGGAATGTGAATGTTACATTTTGATGGCTGTTGTCCTCCGAAATAGTCATACCAATTTATACTTCTTTCTACCCCTCATCAATTTTGGGTATTACACAACTTATTAATATATAAAAAAATATTTTTAAAGCTTGCATATTATTCCATTAGAGACACATTGCAATGTATATATTAGTTCCCTGTGTTTGGCATTCACTCGATACCATACTGCAGTAGTCATACTTATACTTGAATTTTGAATTATTTGATTCAGAAAATTTTAACTACAATGAAGCTTACTTAAAAAGAACTTGTTTGTTTCTCTTTTTTGAAGGCATTCTTTATCAAAAAACCATTTGATTATGGAGAAGTAGAGTCAGTGGAAGATGACACTGATGAAAATCTAATGGAAGTGGAGAATCAGTCACCCCAGAATCTATTTGATGATCACCCTGCTTATAGTGTCATTGATGCAAATGAATCTGGAGAGAGCCAGAGTACTACTGGTAAATATATACACATATTTACTACTTGGGATTTATTTTACCTCTTTGTATCAATTTGCCATTAAAAGAGGCCTTATTAATAGCAATTATATAATTAGTTCATTCTTTAGTAGAACAGTCTATTAGGATTTTCTCTTGCTCTATAATTTAGAGTTCTCTGGTTTTTAATTGAATTTAATGCTTTTCTTCATGGAGGAATATAAGATAACTATTAAACAAATATTATCAGATTTGTAAAATGAGAACAGGAGAAGGAAAGAATACCCATGTTGCCATTATTTCTAGCCTTTTCCTCTTATTCATAGACCCTTTCAAATTTGTAATCAACATCAACATTCATGTACCATTTTATAGCTTCTTTATTTTCTTTAGCACTAATTATAAGCATTTTTTTCATGGAGCTACTTATATTGATAATCATACCTTTTAAAATAGTTTCATAATATTTCAGTCAACATAATGTACTTAGACATTTTTTATGATCAGAAATTTAGTTTCCTTTCTATTTCCCACCCTACTGTTTTCTATTTCAATTCTGATAAACCTATTACATTGACTACTTGTAGATATTTCCAAATTCTGAATTATTTCTTGATAGCAGAATCCTGGATAACCTTTCATGAAGTTTTGAAGATTTTAGTATTAATCATTTTCACCAGATTTTCTCTTTTCAAATAATTCCATATCTATGCTTTTGTAAAGGGTAGAGTGTTTGAGTTATTTTCGATATGTGTAGATGTTATACTCCTCTTTTCTTAATGAGTACTTTTTACTTTTAGGTGCCATGAACCCTTTAGCAGAAGAATATCTGTCAAAGCAAGATCTACTTTTCTTAGACATGCTCAAGTTCTTGTGTATGTGTGTAACTACTGCCCAGACTAATACAGTGTCATTTAAAGCAGCTGATATTCGGAGAAAATTGTTAATGTTACTTGATTCTAGCATGCTAGATGTTACAAAATCCCTTCACTTACACATGGTGAGTTAAATGAAATGAAGAAAATTATGGGTGATGGTGCTAGCTAAATGTAATGGATTAATGTGTTAATGTATAGGAATCACAGTTTCTTTGTTGATTGAAATTGCTTCCCTGAGAAACAAGAAATGAATAAGAGACTGGTTCTAGAATACACTTTTTATCTTAGTGAACTTTGAAAAATATTTAGGTGGATGTTGAAAAATTAAAACTTGGGTGGCACTATGGGTTAATGCACTGGATTGCAAAGTCAGTTTGCACTGTAAGTTGGCAGTTCAAGGTCACCAACGGCTCCTCAGAAACCCTATACAGGGTTGCTATGTCTCGGAACCAACTGAACAATACTTACTGACAACAACAACATTTAGGTATAATTACTATAAATTATTATTAACTTAGCCAGGAAACATCCTGAATATTAAAAAATATAACATTGTGATTAAGTCTGAATCCTGCCTTTTACCTAGTTTATATGCTTTACACCACCACTGGTTTGTCAATTTGTGAGACTGTGGTGACTTGCATGTTACTATAATGCTTAAATCTATGCCACTGATATTTTTTTAACCAGCAGGGTAACCCCTAGTAGACAGATTTCATCTGAGCTTCCAGATTAAGACAGACTAGGAAGAAGGAAAGAAGGACTATACTGGAACAAAAAGTTGATGTTCACTATTTCAAGAGGTAGTCTAAGATCAAGAATGACTGGTACTGACTTGTGGCAAATGGCTGACTATGCTGACACACTACATGGACCCTCTACAACAAAGATATGAGACACCAGATAAAAAAGGCACAAGAAAATTCTGGCACCCTGAACTTCAGAAGAAAGGTGAATGGCATGCTTCTAGGAGGAGAGGATAAGCAGGGATGATGAGAGAGGAAGACTGACTGGTGAAGGGCTGGCCTGATGCAGCGCTACCATCTTGTGAGCAGCTTTGGCAGCAAAGGGAGGCCTGGCAGAGTAGACTTGTGAAAGCAGTGGAGAAGGTGCAATGTCTTTTTCCCCATGCTCCCCTAGAGACTAGAGTTGTGGCCAACTTCCATCTCATCCACCCCTAGCTCTCTGGCATTTGGAGCCATGTGTTTGGGAGATGGCTATGCTGCTTTGGTGTGCCATTTTGGTGACTGGATTCAGGTGGGCTTGGCTCCAGACCTACAAAACTCACAGAACCACCAGACCAGCATTTAACCAGTCACCCTTCCCTCAGCTTCCCTGTTGTCCTGACAGATTCTAAAACCTGCTCCATCAAGGGCCCATCTGAACTACTTTTAGATTGAGTGCCCTGAACATAGGAACACAGGTAACACTAAAGCCAATAGGAACTCCATCTAGGGTCAGGAACTCTGTGGTCACATCCCTTCCACAACCATCTCATGAGTTCGTTGAAATGCAGGGGCCAACCAGAGATTTCGTCCCTCCAGATCCAACAACTGCACTGTTTGTTCTTATGAATATGACAACCTGACAATATCCCAGAGACAGCAGACAATTTTAGCTCACATGAAGCAATAAGAGAGAATGACTCAAATGACCAAGATGCAGAGCCAGAAAATGTTTCTGAAAAAGAAAAGGTAATGGAACTAACTGAAAATTCAAAAGCATATTAATTAGGTACCTTCAGAGGATCCATGGATCAAAGAAAGCAAGGAGGGCACAATAAAAACTTGAGAAGAATTCCGGAAAACACTACAAGAACAAACAGACAAAATAAATGCTAATTTTGAAATAATATAAAACTTGCTGTTAGAAATCCAGAAGCTTAATGCTGATGTCAGAAATGGATAGTGCATTGAAAGGACAAAGGAGTAGGTGTGAAGCAATGGAAGCCCTTATTTGTGAGCTTGAAGATAAATATCTCAATACTAGTTACTAGAAGAACAATAAGAAAAAAGAATGAAAATATCCAAAGAAAGCCTAAGAGTTTTTGTGGGACACCATGAAGAAGAACAACTTACAGATAGTTCCTTAACAAGAAGATAAGCATACATGAAGCTAAACGAACCCCAAGCAGATTAGATCCTAAAAAAATCACCAAGACATAGTATAAACTTTACAAAATCAAAGATGATGAAAGAATCCTGAGAGCGTCCCGGGAGAACCAAAAAGTTACCTATAAAGGGGAACCAATAAGACTAAGCTCTGATTTCTCAGCAGAAACCATGCAGACAAGAAGGCAATGGAGATGACATAAACAAAGCTCTGAAAGTAAAACCTTTGCTAACCAAGAAACGTATCCAGCAAAGCTGTCCCTCAGTTACAATGGTGAAATTTGGACATTTCTTGATAAACAGAAATGAAAGGAATTTGTAATGACCAGACTAACGTTACCAAAAAAATGTTAAAGGGTGTTTTTTACACTGAGAATCAACAACAGCCAGAGATTACCATAAAAGACAACACTACCCAGGACTCAATC
>NW_006408526.1:17171990-17190175 GCF_000296735.1 Chrysochloris asiatica
AAAGAAGAAGAAACTGGGGAACAGGGTACCTCGTATGGGTTGGCACCCTCTGCCAGCCAAGGAGATCACAGGGTAGGGGAGAAGGGGTGGGAAACTCTGTATAGATGGAGTTCCTGCTGTGATAGATGTTGTCTGAGTTCAGGGCTCCTGACCTGGAAGTAGTTGGTTCCAGTTCAGAGGATATCAAAGCATTAAAATGAAAAGGAACCCATAAGACTGAAAATAGGGAATCAGCTGTCAATGTATAATAAAGTCAACACAAAGCAAAAAGATGAAATAGTATATATACAGAACTTACAAATGGCAAGGAAGTCAGATAGATGTCAAGATAAAATAGACTGCTTTAAGTAGAGAAAAAATAAATTACAGAATAACCGTAAAGAAAAACTATAACTGCACATTAAAAAAAAAGGAAATTAGAAAGATTTAGTAAACATGTGGTACTCTGGGTTAATTTGCGGGACTGCAGGGTCAGTTTGAACCACAAGATTAGCTGTTCAAGATCAACACCAGCTCCTTGGAAACCCTATATAGGGTTGCTGTGAATCAGAACTGACACTCGATGGCACTTAACAGCAACAACAACACAACAGAAATGAAAATGAAAATCCACAAACAGAATGAACTCAGCATAGAAAATGATATGAAACAAGGAGTCCAGCAGCACCACACACACACACACACACAAAAAAAAAAAATACAGAAAAATGACAATGATCAGTTAATGCCAGTTGATTACTCTGAATGTAATTGAATTAAACATACAGGTCAAGAGACGTAAGGAGCAGAATGGATAAGAAAATAGGATCCTTCAGATGGAGGCAGCCTAAATGCCCATCAGTCCTTCAAAGAATGGTAAAATAAACTTTAGTACATGCACATATTAGAATACTACAACATGTTGAAGAATAATGATGAGTCTGTGAAACATCTCACAGTATGGTTGAACCTGGAGGACATTATGCTGAGTAGAATTAGTCACAAAAGGACAAACACTGTATGAGACCAGAGTTTTAAAACCTTAAAGTTCTGTTGATAAAAGAAACAATCTGATGATTACAGGAGAAGGGAAGGAGATGAAAAATTATTCATGGCCTAGAGGGTAGGCACATGTTAACACGGGTGATAGGGCAGACAGTATACAAGTGTTTAGCAGAGGAAAGATGAATGTAAGGGAAGAAACAAGGAGGAATGCACTAGTTACAGTAAATAGAGGTAAATGCTGGTAACTGTTGCTACATGGAGGGGTGGGTATTGCAACCATGTAATGAAGCAAAGTAGGTGATTTGTTGAATGTAAAGCTGATGATCTGTACTGTAAACAGTACAGATTATAGTCAATTCACAATAAAGTTGTTTTTTTTAAAAAGAATGATACTGAAGGAATAAGTCCAAAGTGCACTGAAGGCATTGCAAAAAAAAAAAAACCTACAAAAACGGATGGAATACAAATTGAAATCTTTAAACAAACTGATGCAGCCCTGATGGCATTTAACTCATCTATGCCAAGAAATGTAGAAGACAGCTATCTGCACAACTGATTGGAAGAGATCCATGTTGTTCCCATTCCAAAGGAGGTCACTCAAAGAATAAATCATCGAGCAATATTGATATCATAAGAAAGTAAAATTTTGTTAAAGACGATTCAAAAACGACTGCAACAGTACATCAGCAGGGAACTGCCAGAGATTCAAACAGGATTTGGACGAAGATAAGGAATGAAGGATATCACTGATGCTATAAGATTGGATCTTGGCTGAAATCAGAATACCAGAAAGATATTTACCGGTGGTTTATAGTCTGTGCAAAGGATTTAGACTGTGTGGCTCATGACAAACTATGAAAAACATTGCAAACAAGGGTATTCTAGCATCATGATGCTGCTTCTCTGGATAGGGTACCATATTCTGCTCATGCTCTTCTCCTTTTATGGTCCTAGAGTCCTCTGTTCCTGGAAAACACCGTATACTCTCTAATTTTCTGCCATTAACTCGTTGGCTATTTCATTTCTTTTCTCTGTATATTTATATATATACACACAAATTAACATTTTTTGGAACCGTTTTAAAATTAAGTTGCATATTCTACCCTTATACTTCAAGCATCTATTTTCTAAAAGCAAGAATATTCTTAAATGAACAAAAATAAAATATCAAAATTAGGTAATTAACATTACATCATTGCAAATTGTCATGTCTTCAGTCTTTAATTTGGATCAGTTCCTTCGTCTTTCCATACCTTTCAAGACTTTCATATTGTTGAATACTATAGGCCAGTTGCTTTGTAGAGTTTCTGTCTTTGGGTTTTCTTATGATTATATTTAGATTTTGTTCAGAATGTTACAAAAGTAAATCTTTTCCCCTTCTTAAAATTCATAGCTCTTTGTGTGAGAATGTGTTTGTATATGAATTTATGGTTACATATAAAATACTTATCTAAGTAAATGATCTATGAAGAAAAAATCTGTTTCTCCCCTTCTATCATCTTAGTATCTAGTGCTTTTAAAGGAGCTTCCAGGAGAAGACTGTCCCTTGCCAATCGAGGATGTTGTTGAGCTCCTGAAGCCTCTAGCGTAAGAAATTAAAAACATGTTATATTCACTCTAAATTTATAAAATAATTGATGTGTCAAGTTGTGCTTATAAGGTTAAACTTTTTCTACCACAGCAATATATGTTCTTTGTATCGCCGTGACCAAGATGTTTGTAAAGCAATTTTAAACCATGCCCTTCATGTAGTAACCAACCTAAGTCAAGGCAGTATGGACAATGAGAACACAAGAGATGCCCAAGGGCAGTTTCTAACAGTGATTGGAGCCTTTTGGTAGGTATAACCTACTTATGGAATTCTTACTTTTCGTTTGCTACCTGTTGATACAAATACAAACTTTTCATTTCTATTCTATTAATTTTTTTGAATTCTCCAATGTAATTATATACTTATTTTAACAATAGAAAGGAGTCCTGGTGGTGCTGTTGAATAAGCACTGGACTGCTAAACCCAAGGTCAGCAGTTCAAACCCATTAGTCACTATGCGGGAGAAAAATAAGGTTTTCTCTTCATAAAGATTTTCAGCCTTCTAGTGGAGTCCTAAGGAGCTCTGGTAGCATAGTGGTTACAAATCAGGCTGCGAACCTCAAGGTCAGCAGTTCGAAACTACCAGCTGTTCCTCAGGATAAAGATGAGACTTTCTGCTCCCGTAAAGATTTACAGCCTCAGAAACCCTGTACAGGATCACTATGAGTCAGAACTGACTCCATGGCACATAACCACCAATCACCAGTGGAGTCCTGGTGTGGCAGTGTGGGATAATGCACTGGACTACAAGGTCAGAGGTTCAGGTTCACCAGCCACTCCTCAAAAACCCCTTAGAGGGTTGCTATGAGTCAGAACCAACTTGATGGCACTTAACAACAACAAAGTGATGCTGTAGATTAAACACTCCACTTCATGGTTGGTTTGAACCATAAGGTTGGCGGTTCCAACTCACCAGCCACTCCTTGGAAACCTTATGCAGGGTCACTTATCAGTTAGAACCGACTCACTAGTACTAAAAAAAACCCTGTAAAGGATAGCTATAAGTCAGAATCTACTCAATGACAATATGTTTGATTTGGGTTTGGTTAAGAATTGGTGTTAAAGTGTAATTGAGCCAGTTCCAACTCAGCGACCTGGTACAGGGTTTCCAAGGAGTGGCTGGTGAGTTTGAACTGCTGACTTTGTGATTCACACCAATCTTGTGGTACAGAGCTTTATCTCGTAGCACCACACCAGGACTCCTGGTTAAGAATAGTAAGAATATAATGTGTATTGTTAATTTCTTAAATAACTAATTTATTATTCAAACAATTTAAAGTTTGACTTTCTAAAATATATTTAGTATATTTTCCTACAGATTTTTATCAGTTAATAGTTTGACATGTCTGGTGAATAAAGCAAAGTGCAGTAATCCTAAATCAATTAAGTGGTTCATATTCCCAAAGTGACCAAATGGTCCTTGTCATTATATGCTTTTTACATACCAAACTATCAGCATTTACCATGGGAGAGAGATGAGGCTTTCTGCTTCCGTAAAGATTTACAGCCTTGGAATCCTTGTGCAGGGTCGCTATGGGTCAGAACCGACTCGACAGCATTTAACGACAACAACCCTTAGAGGAGCATAGCTATGTAATTTAAAGCCTTTATACCATTTGACTGATGAGAAAGTAAAATCAGCGTAGAGTGTAGTTTTGAATTGTTTGATATAAAAACGAATACCTGATAGTTTTCAGTTTTAAAGCAAATTCACTATAACATGGTTTGCTAAAGTCTGATAGTCCCCAAAACAAGGCATCATTATACAAAATAAATAATATACATTAAAATGAACTCTTTTTCACACTAATTTACCTGGAATTTTTTGAAAAGGTGGGTAGTATACTACTATGTACATTTGATATGCGTAGAAATTCTGGAAGCAACTTAGAATCATTGTAATATTCATTGATTTTCCTGGCTATACTTCTAGATGAATAATTGTTTGACATTGAAACAATGACTTTATTTTAGGCACTTAACAAAGGAGGGGAAATGCACATTTTCTGTAAGAATGGCACTAGTAAAATGCCTTAAGACTCTGCTGGAGGTGAGTTATTCCACTTTAAGTTTTCATAAAACTTGATGAAATAAATCACACCTTTCTGTTTATTAATGGATATTTCTTTTGATGTTGCTCTTTTCCAATAGGCTGATCCTTATTCAAAATGGGCTATTCTCAATGTAATGGGAAAAGACTTTCCTGTAAATGAAGTATTTTCACAATTTCTTGCTGATAGTCATCATCAAGTCCGAATGCTGGCTGCAGAGTCAATCAATAGGTAATGGTCAAATATTCATGAAGTGTTTGAAACGCTACAGATACCAATGTAGTGTACAATGCTGTGTCTAGTACAGTCAAAGCTCACTAGTTATAATACTAAAACTAGCTAACACTTAACTGAGCATATACTGTTTGCCTAGTATTTATGGTTTCTCTCTAACTAATAACCAAGATAAACCCTGGTGTGGCACTGTAGGATAAGCTCTGAGCTGCTAACTATAGGACCGACAGTTCAGACTCATCAGATTCTCTTGCAAACCCTGTATGGAGTCACTATGAGTTGGAACCGACTTGACAGCACACAGCAACAACTTAGACGGCACGCAGCAACACTTAGATACTATTTTGTGGAAAAATTGAATTGACAGCTAATGTAATTTTTCCATGAATTTTTTTTAAGCCCCCTTGTGTCTTCTCTAATTTATGAATGAAAACTTTGTGCCTTAGCTAAAGTAACTTGCTTGGTGCCACACAGCTAGTAAATGATGAACTTGAATGAGCTGTGTTTACTACCATTTATGGGAAATAGAGTGGAAGGGTATGTTTGGATATTACCATGATTTTTATATGATTTTATATAGTGGCTGTGTAAAATGATAAGTAGTAATGACTTTATATTAATTATTCTATGACTTTTGTGGACATACAGCTAAGCACTGGAATTATTCTGTTACGGAGATCTGTTTTATACTTGACTTATTGAAAAAGCAAACCTTCTCATAGACTGCTTGTATATTAAGTGATCAAATTGATTTAAAGCTAAATTGCAAAGTATGTTCATTTTCACTTCCCTATTCTTATAAATAAAACACCTCCCTGCTTAATTTTTCCGTAGAACATCTATCACTGCTTGAAATATTAAATTATTTAAAACATTTACCATTTGTACCTTGCTAGATCATAAGTTTTTAGAAAACATTGATTTTTTTTTTACTATTACTAAATGCATCGCTTTTATATTATCAAAAAGAACAAATGAACTGTGAGACTAAAAGGGTGCTTTTCAGGACACCATATTTCACAGTTTCTTATGAGAACCAGCAGGGAATTTTTTTAAATCTGCTAATTGTGGTTTAAAGTACATTGTAAGAGTAGTAGACATTTCCAAAGTAATGAGATACACCATCACTTCATTTAAAAGAAAAAAAAAATTAAAACTTGGAATTCCCAAAATTAATCCCTTTAAAACTTCTTATTTCCTTTAGGATTAGTTTTATGTAGTTGTGTGTTTGCAAGACGAGAGTGACAATGAATTGCTGCTGTAATATTCGGGTTTCCATGTTCCTGGGATTCCAGTCTCTCTCCACATCTTCTTAGATTTTGAAGTCTTTGGTATAACTAGACTGGGATGAGGCTGACTTGTCTCAGAGCTGGCCTTCTTTTTGGCAATGGGGTACCAGCAGCTGCAGCAGCCACAGTAGTGGCTGGCTGAAAGCATTGATATTTTGTGTGTGTGTGTCTGTTCTGTTCAGTCCTGTATATCTTGCTTCCAAAACATTATCTGCCATGGTGTAGATGTTTAATAACTATTAGTCGTAAAGATGAATGTAATTGAAACAAGAAATTGCAAGATGCTTTACAAACACCAAAGCTTAAAATCATTTATGTACTTTTACTGTTCAAACATAAGTGACTGATAATAGAAGATCTTTATAAATAAATTATCCCAGCAGTCACATCGTTATAGTATTAGAACTAATGTGTCCAAAGTTCAAATAGACTGATAGTAATGTTTTCATCAGTCAGAATTTGTATTTAGCTCTTCAGGTTTGGAACTCTTTTAAGTAAGAAAATGGTGTATTATGAGAATAACTAATGGATTTTTGCAGTAGTTCAAGTCCCTATTAAATTTCATAATAGATGATGGAAAGCATATCCTGAAGACACTGGGGGGAAAAAAATCACTTCAGGTTCAAAAATGCATAGATTTAATAATGTCATAAAAGTAGTATTTGTTGAGTATTTATTCACCTGTGTGGTGCTGTGGGTTAATGCGCTGGATAGCAAGGTTGGTTTGAATCAAAAGATCGACAGTTCAAGCTCACCAGCAGCTCGTTAGAAACCCTATACAGGGTTGCTATGAATCAGAACCAACTCAACAGCACTTAACAACAACAACAAATTAGATATATAATGTTGGCCTATTTTAAGAAAGATCAGGGAAATTAGAAGAATTGAGGAACACCAAAAATTATATTTTTACTACTAAAAAAGCATAAAGGACAAAATTAATTAAAGAGTTGTTCTTGAGGATGATGTGATGTATGCCAAAGCCATTGTTCCACCCATTACATTAAAAAATGTAAATGGAACATCAAGACATCCATTTATATTGTCCACTTCCTTGGTAATTAAATGTTAGAGCAGGTTGATGGAGGAGTTCATGGACTCTCTCTAATTGGTGTTTGACAAGCAGAAAATGTGTCTTTTTTGGCGAGTTTATGTTTTTCTTTATTATTTTTTTAAGATTATTCCAGGATATGAAGCAAGGAGATTCTTCCAGGTTAATGAAAGCACTTCCTTTGAAGATGCAGCAGACAGCTTTTGAAAATGCATACTTGAAAACTCAGGAAGGAATGAAAGAAGTGGTAATTTTAGTAACATTATTTGCTACTATCATATGCTTTCTATAAATACACGATAGAGTATACTCTACGAAGTTTGTCTTAAGGCAGTTTGTATCCAATAGTTTACATTATAAAGCTACACTAAAAAAACTATGAATTAAATGAAATTGCATTCTTTATAGGTGAGAATTGATCAAATGTTAGCATGTTTTAATTAATTTTATCCATATAATATTTTATGGGGAAAAACAGAATTTCACAGTTATTATGGAAATATATGAGGGAGTGTCAAAAATTTCATGAGAATAATACATTTTATTTTAATTACATTTCCCAACTTTTTGAAGTTCCCTTGTAAATGACTTCTTTTTTATTAAAATTTTATTTTTTAAGATTTAATTAAAAGCTAATTCAAAGAACAAGTAACAGTAGGTAAATATAGAGTATGGGAAAGGTTCTAACAGGAAATACTGTATTATCTTGCTTTTTATTGAACCCTGCACTTTTGATGTTTTTCTGTAGAGTATCTTTTTTGTTAAACTGATAGATTCATTCATTTATTTATTCACTGATTTGTTTCTAAAAAGTATTCAAAGCCGTTGATCAAATGATTTAACAAACCTCTGATAGCTTAAAATGGAAAAAGATGGATGTTGGGTATGGATGAAATCCTTTTTACAAAAGCTTTTCAGTATCGTGAGTGTAAAATAATAAAAATTTAAAGAGTAGGTGAGATATGTATTTGAAATCATAAAAAGAAAAATAATGACCTGATAGTAATTCATTTGTAAAACAGATCTTGAAAGCACAGTATGAATCTTCATTGTTTTATAGTTACCAAAAATTGAAAAATCTTTTAGTACATTAATGGAAACAAACGTGTGGTTGGTATGATGGTGTGCTGGTGAGTTGGTTCTGACTCAGAGTGACCCTGTGTAGGGTTTTTGAGTTTGTGTTTATGGGAGTAGCAGAAAGCCTCATCTTTCTCCAGCAGAGCCGCTGGTGCATTCGAACTGCTGACCCTGTGGTTAGTAACTAAGCCCAACATGTAACTCACTATGCCTCCAGGGTTCTTAATAAAAGCATTGTGTCATGAAAAGAAGGAGATAAAAGAATTTGAATCTTGTATTCATTTTAGAGGACAGGTAATATGTTGTGTTTGGGCTTCGTTGTGATTTAAAGTAGATTTTTAACCAGATGTTAAAGAATCTAGAGATTTGTTTCTTGTAAGGAATAGTTGAGTCATTGGCAATTTTCAAACATGTTAATGATTGCCCTTAGTAAAGGAGTTAGGTTCTTTCTTTTTCTTGTATCAAAATGCAAAATTATAATTGATATGTACCAAATTTTTCTAAATGTAAAGAGAAATTTTTAACATAAATAACCCCAAAAAATATAGATTACCTACTGGGTATTATAATATTTCTTCATTAAACTAAACAGTGTATATCATTCTATCTAGTTCCATGACCTTAGTGTTCCTTTTGATAATATGTATGATATTTTTTAAGTATAAAAGATTATTAGATATAATAATAATATGCATGTTAGGAGTTATACTTTTGCTAGTTGAAAAGAGGATTTCCGTATCTCGTTTTTTCAGTGTCTCTCTTTTTTTTAAAATATCTTTTAACTACTTTTGGTGTCTTTCACTGGGATGTTTTTCTTTTAGAAGTTCTTTCCAATAGATAGTATTAAGAGCAGATAATACGCTAGAGAACTATTTTTTAAAAAATTCTCTACCCATAGCTCCGTTGCTGTAGAACTCAAAACTTCACTGACTGCTTCGATGTCATAGGGTGTTTTGGTTTTAGCCTCAGTTTATTTATAGCATTTAATTATTTATATTGCATTATTGTAATGCATGTTTACATTGCTATGTTTTTTAAAATTCTTTTGAAGTCCCACAGTATTGAGAACCTGGAATTTTCAGATGAGCTTTATAATAGAAAAGCTGTTTTACTGATGATGATAGCTGTGGTTTTGCAATGTAGCCCTGTCTGTGAAAAACAGGCTTTGTTTGCCCTGTGCAAATCTGTGAAAGAGAATGGATTAGAACCTCATCTCATTAAAAAGGTATATGTGGATGAATTTTTTGTTGTTATAATCTTCCTTAAGTTATATATACAATTTTTTAAAATATAAAGCTAGATCATTAGTTTCAGACTTATAGATAATTGTGTATTTTAGATAAGGAATACTGAAGAATAGTTATAGTAACTCTTTTAGTGGCATATTTGTTATGTTCAGTGTAGTGTCATATATTCAGTTGAAGAGCATTTCACCATATCCATTGAGCTAACAAATAACAAAGGTGGATGACTTGTAACCACACAGATCATACAATGTAGAATAGCATTTATTGAAGAAAACTCATAGAGACAAGAGCAGTGGCAGGTATGTTACCAAATGGATTCTGGTAAAACACACTGGGATCTAGCAGGGCCAGAAGTCAAAGCTTAAGACTGTGAAACTTGTAGTTGCATGAGTAAGGAAAGAGGACTGAGGCCCATGCCTCACAATGATATCAGTATGGTGTTGTAGGATGTTGGCCTTGGCCCTCTTCAGCCACCTGAGCATTCATGGTTTGGGAAGTTGCAAGCCTTTCACTTACATATTTTTATGTGGTGGAAACCGTGGTGAACCAGTTACCTTATCTGCCGTTTAATGGCCCAGCGTGTTTTTTTTATTAGTAGGCCAACCTATATGGTCTCTATCTCCCGGAACTGACTGGACATCATTTAACAGCAACAACAACCTATAGGGAATCAGTCTTAGACAAGTTAGTCTTTACCTCTTAGTATTAAAATTAGAAGTTGCTTTGTTTTTAAAGTATGAGGAGGGCTTCGAAAAGTTTGTGGAAAAATTCAACTATCATTAATTCCATTTTTTGTAAACTTTTTTAAAGCCCCCTTATATATCATTATGCTGCCTAATTACTATATTTACGTTTGATTTTTCTTATTTTGAGCGGAAGAATTTTCCTTTAAATCTTATTGTGAGATGTAATCAAAATGAAAATTTTCAATATGTTTTTATTTATGTGACATTTATTAAGTGTTTGCTGCATACTGGGGACAGTGTTATTATGTGCTGTCATTCTGTCTCATAGTGACCTAATGTGACAGAGTAGAAAACTCTTAAGGTTTTCTTGATTGTAATCCTTACACGATCAGGTGGCCACATCTTTTCTCCCACGGAGCGGCAGCTGGTGGGGAAGAACCACTGACCTTTTAGTTATTTAGCATCTGAGCACTTGAGCATTGCACCACCAGGGCTCCTTGGGGACTATGCTAATCGTATTCACATTTTTATTATCAGAGATAAATATTTTATTATCCCCATTTCACAGATGAGGAAATTTATGTATGGAAAAGTTAAATGAGTGTATCAAGGTCATAGTGTAAATAGTATTTATAGGAATTAAAATGATTTTTTTTAAAGCATTGACTTCTTTTTTATTTTTACAGGTTTTAGAAAAAATATCTGAAATTTTTGGATATAGACACCTGGAAGATTTCATGACTTCTCATTTAGATTATCTAGTTTTGGAGTGGCTAAACCATCAAGATACTGAATACAGCTTATCTTCTTTTCCTTTTATTTTATTAAACTACACAAGCGTTGAAGATTTCTATAGGTCAGTTTACATATGGCATATGTGAATTATGTTTAATTTAAAATTAGGTAATAGTGTTTGGCAATACTCTCCTTTTTATACCTCCACCCTCCTCCACACGTACACATGTGGAAGGCTGCATAGTATAAGAGACGAACTGGGAGTCATTGAACTTACAAAGGTCAGGTCTTAACTAGGTCAATAATTAGCCATGTGACTTTTGGTAAACTATATAAAAACTTTCTTGGCTTTGTGTTGTTGTTTTTTCATTTGCAAAGTAAAGGAATTGTATATGGTTATCTTTAAGGTCCCTTTCAGCTAGTCTATAGATAACTTGACCCCTGGTGTGACACTATAAGATCAGCACTGGACTGCAAACCATAAAGTCAACAGTTTAAACCCACCAGCCACTCCTCTTAGCTTTAGCTGAACCACTGTCTTGACCCTTCTGTAGCAGTAGCCTACACTGCAAGTAGCTACTCTGTAACAAGCAGAAAATGCACACTCGCCTAATGAAACAGTATTTCAGGAGGTAGTCTTGGTCCTCTTTGAATTGGCCCAAGCATCGGTCTCATTGTCCATCTCTCCCTCAGCTAAAATTACTTGATTTATTAAAATAGAAAAGTAACTCTGCATTATGACTTCAAAATCTCGGAAGCTGAAATTGCATAGATATGTGGAAAATGTTATCTTTGTTATTTGGCCATACACTTTGAAATTTGTTGTAGTTCAGTGCCATCAAGTCAGTTCCCACTCATAGCGACCCTGTTTTCTAATGTGCTGTATTTTACATTGCAAGATGTTCAGATTATATAGAAACCCAACCCTGATTTTAAAATAAAAACAGGGAAATGATTTAACAGACTATGGTTGGTTTGCCTAAGTCATTGCTTTTTAAAAAACATGGTTGTACTGTACATCATATGGAGTCCTGGTGTGGAGCTGTTGATTACTGCGCTGGACTGCAAAGTCGTTTGAACAGTTAAGCTCACCAGTTGCTCCTCAGAAACCCTAAACAGGGTTGCCATGTGTCAGAACCGACTTGACAGCACTTAACAACAACAACAATAATATAAACCATATATTGAAGTGACCTAAAATATACTAGAAACATCTTTCAGAAGAATATAGTTTTATATTTTTTAGTATAAATGGTTTGTGTACAGTGCTAATGCCGTTTTCACAAATCTCTTGAAAAACAAAATCCTATTACAAATTTATGTAACATCTTTTCTCCATTTGTAAAATTGCTGTGGATAAGTGCCTTTAAGTTGGTTCCGACTTGTTGCAACCCTATATAAGGTTTCTTAGGAGCAGCTGGTGGGTTTGAACTGCCAACCTTGTGGTTAGCAGTCAAGTGCTTATCCTACAGTGCCATACCAAGACTCCATTTATAAAATTAGAGTTAAGAATAAAAATGATTAATGGTCTAGATAAACTGATGTAATGTTGACTGTTTTAAATCATTTTATTATTTAAGAACTATAATAATATAAAATGTTACCTTGAAAAGTTATATAAAACCAATATTTTAAATATTTGTGTTTTTAGATCTTGTTATAAGGTTTTAATCCCACATCTGGTGATTAGAAGTCATTTTGATGAGGTGAAATCCATTGCTAATCAGATTCAAGAAGATTGGAAAAGTCTTCTAACAGACTGCTTTCCAAAGATTCTTGTCAATATTCTTCCTTATTTTGCCTATGAGAGTACAGAGGACAGTGGGATGTCACAGCAAAGAGAGACTGCTGCCAAAGTCTATGATCTGCTCAAAGATGAAAGCTTGTTAGGAAAACAGGTATGGCTATAACTCTTAGCTGCTTTTTATCCCTCTTTTGTTCTAAAATATAAGTTTATAGTTTTAAAGCTATTTATTCACCATTGTACAATTAATATGAACATATGGTAATCACTCTGTAGCATGATGAACTGTTTTCATCCTGCAGTGTTTTGTCTTTTCGGTTGTCATTTGAGAAAATGCTAATGTTCTTATCAGAAAACAAAAAATACTTCTGAATAGTTTTGTTATTTTAAAAGTTTATTTTAATTGCCAGCAATACATGAATATAAATTGAACATTAAACAATCGCATTCTGCCTTTCACTTTTCAAGGAAAAGTACCAGCCCATCCCTAGAACTTCCAGTCCTGTACCCTGTTCTTTTCCATGTCAATAAATTGTATCCTATCTTACTACTTTCTAGCATGTGATATAATTTATCCATGAATTTTGTTAACTATTTCTTAGCAGTCTTCCCCACTATAGGATAAGCACTGTGAAGATAAAGTCTTTTTTTTTTTCTTTCAATGATTTATTCTAACCACCTAGTATATATTAACTCCTTGTTAAATATTTGTTAAAAGGAATCAGTGAAAAAAAATATTTGATAGGCTTGGTTTTGCAGTAATTTATGTTGTTGTTGTTAAATGCTGTTGAGTCTATTCCGACTCATACCGACCCTGTACTGGGTTTCTGAGGAGACACTGGTGAGTTTGAACCATTGACCTTGCAGTTCAAACTGACCTTGTAGTCCAGTGCTTATCCTACAAGACATTAAAAATTATTTGCTGCAACTTGTATTATGAAAATATAAGTTTTGCGTTTTCTAAATGTTAAGTAGGGGCTGACTAGCTCAGCTTGGTTAGCATAATAATTACTTCAAGAGACACTTTTTGGTTGCTTAGTCATCTGTATCAAACTTTGAAGAGAACAGCAAAATTCCTGTAGTTTAGGTAGACCACTATCAGTGAGAGCTGGTTGTAAGTATATAGTCTTAATGGCAGTTGGTGAGTAGAGGAGTCCCTCTCACAAAAGACAGTTAAAAACATTCTTGGCTCTCCAGAGTGTATTGAATTAGACAGAGACACTCTTCCCCTCCCACCCAGTTTCCCCAGTTTAGGATTTTAAGCACTCCTAACTTTATCCTTCTTTCTTATGTTTTCATACCAAAAGATAGCTATAAGTCTGCAAGGGAAAAGTGATGACATTTAACCCAGTCTCAGTGATGGAAAGAGACAAAAAATAAGAAATGAACTCTTTAGTTCTTGGTTAAAGACATAAGGGAAATTCTTGCTAGACTAAATTTCATTTAGCATTAAGTTGTGGTTATGTTATTTTTCCCCCCTTTGATTTAGAGGAAGCGCATTATTAGGGCAATAATCTTCTAGCTTTTATCTGTGAATTAAATGCCAGTACAACCTGTTGACAGTCTTTGTTTGAAGCTTTCACACTTCTCAAGATTGTTTGGCTATACCTAGCGATCTAAACAATTTATGTGTGTGTTAGCTAGACATTATAGATCTGGCATAACAGAAAATCATATAAAAATGAATGAATGTAAGGATCTGTTCTTTATATTTAGAGAATGGGCTTTTCATGAGTTGGAATCAGCTATCAAGAACAACATGTCCTTTGTGAGGTTACCTAAAATGAGGAGTAGATTGCCAGTACCTCCTGTGGGGAAGGATTTTCACCTTTTTTTGATGATGGGGATGTGGGTAGCAGCTAGCCTAAGTTTGGGATATCAGCCATGTAGTAATGTGGGGGGAAATCATGCAGAGAACAGTAGGGATCATTGCTAGTCACTGCAATTCTTACTGGTCCCGTTCTATGAATGAGAGAATCCCCAGATGTTTCAAGCCTGAAATCCAGGTTGAGGAGCGTTATGGATCATGGTGGATTTTGGTTAGTAGAAATATTATCGGGTTAAAGAATTTAATGCTAGGTCTAAAGTCCTAGTCAGTGAAAATGATTCTCTAAAGTTAGAGTCAGATTAAGGGAATTTCACTTGGTATAATTCCCCTACTTTACTCTCAGGCTAGCGTTTGAGCTTCATAGAAGAAAAAGGTAAGAACTATTATGCCTTACAGGTTTGGACTTTTAGTAATCTCTTTCCTACTATAGTTGCTGAATGATATTTGGAAATAAATCCTTAGAGCTATCTTAACAGTCACAGACTATTAAGACTGTTAATATGATATTTTAATGTCATATTTTACAGATTGATCATTTATTCATTAGTAATTTACCAGAGATTGTGGTGGAATTATTGATGACATTACATGAACCAGCAAATTCTGGTGCCAGCCAAAACACTGACCTCTGTGATTTTTCAGGGTATGAACATTTTAAAGTTAAGAGCACTAACTGCAACTTTATTTAATGTGTTTCAGACGCGTACTCTGCTTCTAAATAGGAACCTTTGAGTGAAAGTAATTACCTTTCTGCTTCTGTAGCCCCTCCACAGTAATTGCTCTTTCTAGTTGACAACCTTCATGACAAATACATAACCTTTTTCTTCTCAGTCTTTCTGTAATGTTTGACCATTGAGCCATATGTGGTCTCTGAAACTTATCTTTTTCATGATACATCATTTTCAGTTCTCTTCTACTTGTAAGTGCCTTGCCTTTCTAGGCCTTCTTTTCTTTTTCATGCACCTTAGCTATCAGAATCTTCTAAAACTTTATCTTTTGTGCTCTGATGTTCTTTTGAAAATGACTCCAAGATCTGGATCTCCAATCTTGATATTTCACTAGTGTTTATTTTTAATAACAGTATTTCTATTTGCCCTACCATAAATTTTGCATGTTCTAGACTGAACTCATAACCTTCCCTTTATTTCTTCCTAAAGCTAGTTTTCTTCTAATTTAACTATTTCGATCACTAGTCTACTAGTATTCTTTTCATTTCATAAGTTTAATGTTCTTTGAGTTTTGGTCTCTTTTATAAAAATTAACTCAAAATGGATCATAGACCTAAATGTAAGACATAAATTATACATAGAAGAAGCAATAAAAAAAAAATCTAAGCAATTTTGGGTTTGGTGATGACAGTTTAGAAACACCCAAAGCACAATTCATTAAAGAAAAAAATGAGTAAGATTTTATTAAAATAAAACTATCTGCTGTACTTAAGAACAGTTGAGATATGTATTGTTAAACAATTACCTGACAAGAGACATATCTCAAATATACAAAGAATTCTTAAAACTGAACAGTAAGAACACAAACATCCAGTTACAAAATGGGTAAAAGATCTGAACAGACACCTCACAAAAGAAGATATATAGATGAGTACTTGTTGTTAAGTGCTGTCAAGTTGGTTCTGACCCATAGCAACCCTGTATAGGGTTTCCAAGGAGCAGCTGGTGAGGTTGAACCACCGACCTTGCAGTTCAAATTGTTTTGCAGTCTGGTGCCACACCAGGACTCCAGATGAGTAATTAGCATATGAAAAAGTGCTCAGCATTTTGTCATTCCCCAAAATGGAACTCACTGAGATCACAAATCAAACTGACAATAAGATACTGCTATACTGCCATTGCTGTTGGCTCCTTTGTGCCATCAAGTTGGTTCCACAGAAAGGCTAAAATACAAAACACTGGCAACATCAAATGCTCATCAAGATGTGGACCAGCAGAAACTCACTCTTTCTTGGAAGGTAGTCTGGCAGTTTCTTACAAAGCTAAACATAGAGTTAGCAGTTGATTAAGTAATCCTGTTCCTAGGTATTCATCCAAGTGTGATGAATAAAAATCTGCACACCAGTGTTTATAGCAGCTTTATTCATAATTTGACAAAAAATAGAAGTGACTAAGATATTCTTTATATAGAAACTAATTCATCCATACCGTGCATAATAAATGATCTATAAAGCCACAAATGATATGGAGGACTCTTAAATGCATGCTGTTAAGTGAAGGAAACCCATCTGTAAAAGCTGGATGCTATGTAATTCCAAATAAATGACTTTCTGGAAATGGTTAAACTATAGAGACAATGAAAATATCAGTGATTAGCAAGGCATAGGAGTAGAGGGATCAGTAGACAGAACTTAGGACCTTTTTAGAGTATTGAGCAATTCTGTTTGGTATTGTAATGGTAGACATGTGATATTAAGCATTTGTCAAAACACATAAGGCTATATCACCCTAATGTGAACTGTGGACTAATACTGTAGCAGTATGGGCTTATCATTTATATTGATTGCACCACAGGGGGGTGTAAGATAATAGGCAAAACAGTGTTCATAGAGTGCAAGTAAATGGGAACTACTTTCTGCACAGTTTTTCTGTATACCTAAAACCCTCAAAAAATAAAGTATTTAAAAAATAAAAGTGAAATGTTGATTATATTTTACAACTCTTTTAGGGATTTGGATCCTGCTCCTAATCCACCTTATTTTCCATCGCATGTGATTAAAGCAACATTTGCTTATATCAGCAACTGCCATAAAACCAAGTTTAAAAACATTTTAGAAATCCTTTCTAAAAGTCCCGTAAGTATGAATTACTCGTGTAATTGAAGAGATCATTCTTTTCCACCATAAAATGTTTGTAACTGCATCTTTGAGGAAGATAAATAAATAGAACAATTTTAAATGACACTCGTTTACAGGTTTATATCTTGATAATTCACTTGTCAAGATTAATTTGAAATATGTTATATATGAGACCTGAATTTCGTAACACTTTAGTTATATAAACTTACTGAATATATTTGAATTTTTAAAAAACATGCTATTTAATTATAGTTCACTATCTTAAGGCAATAGTTATTTTTAAGTTTAAGATAGCAATTCTAATAATGTAATGTTTTACATTTGATATCAAACTCAAATCTAAATTTTGCAGTTTATCTACTTTGAGTATAAAATATATTTATTATTGTTGAGTGTATGTGATTATATAAATTTTTATTAAGTGCTTATTTATTTCCTAGGATTCCTATCAGAAGATTCTTCTAGCCATATGTGAACAAGCAGCTGAGACAAATAATGTATATAAAAAGAATAGAATTCTTAAAATATATCACCTGTTTGTCAGTTTATTACTGAAGGATATAAAAAGTGGCTTAGGAGGTGCTTGGGCCTTTGTTCTTCGAGATGTTATTTATACCTTGATTCACTATATCAACAAAAGGTAATAATATATTTTCTGCTCTAGTCTCTTAATTACAAATTTATATACATCTAAATATTTGTTAAGGAGCTCTGGTAGCGTAGTGGTTACGAACTGGGCTGCGAGCCGCAGGGTCAGCAGTTCGAAACTACCAGCTGTTCCGTGGGAGAAAGATGAGGCTTTCTGCTCCAGTAAAGATTTACAGCCTCGGAAACCCTGTACAGGGTGGCTATGAGTCGGAAC
>NW_006408526.1:17190275-17206232 GCF_000296735.1 Chrysochloris asiatica
GTTCCGTGGGAGAAAGATGAGGCTTTCTGCTCCAGTAAAGATTTACAGCCTCGGAAACCCTGTACAGGGTCGCTATGAGTCGGAACCGACTCCACAGCACATAACAACAACAACAAATATTTGTTAAATTTTTCTTTTCAGTTACACGTATAGCTACCTTTTTTTAAAAAACTGCTACTCTTCCAACTCTAGAATCTTAAGACCTATGAATTTTCAACATTTTAAACTGAATATTCTGTATGTTGTTATTGTATGGAATCCAGTCGGTTCCCACTCATAGTGACCCTGTTTTTTTGAGAGCAGTTGACCTTGTAACTCTCAGTTCAGTGCTTATCCTACAGTGCCAAAACTAGGGCTCTAAATGGTCTATATAGATTGTATCAAAATATATACAATAATTGACCCTTGAACAGTGTGTAGGTTACGCATGATGACCTACCAAGCAGATAAAAATCTGCATATGATTTGCAGCAGATCCTTGAAAATCACAAGTTTAAACTGCATGGGCCTACTTTTACACAGATTTTTTTTTTTTATGTTGCCGTTGTGTTAGCAGTATCTGCTTAAAAACTCTTGAGCTCACCCTAATAACAACAGAAAAAATATCATGCCGTTCAAGCTCATATTGTTCAAGAGCCACTTGTATATAGGGTACTTTAGAATTGGGGTTATATATTGATTTTCATGTCTCGGATGCTTTCTATTGATTTTAACTAGTGTCTGTTACTTGCTCTTTTATCAGTAATTAACATTGCTATCAAATCAGTAAGCCCTTCACAGCCCATGGAGAATGTCTTATTTCCATTTTGTTTCATTATACTTTTCTTTTGGTCTTTTAAACCATTAGTGAATTATATGAAAATGACTTCTATGTCAAGCCGTATCAGAGTTAGAACTGCTAAATAGAGTATATATATATTTTTTGTAAACATTAAATAAATACTTAAATGGAATTCTAAATATCTTCATGAATCAATTGTATGTTTTTACCTCACTGTTTTAGGCCTTCTCGTTTTATGGATGTGTCATTACGTAGCTTCTCCCTTTGTTGTGACTTGTTAAGTCGGGTTTGCCAGACAGCAGTGACTTACTGTAAGGATGCTTTAGAAAGCCATCTCCACGTTATTGTTGGCACACTTATACCCCTTGTGAATGAACAGTTGGAAGTTCAGAACCAGGTAATCTGAATAATCTTCAGAACAGTTTTTGAAATACATTGATAAAGTTTTGTTGCAAGGAGTTGAGTTTTATGTTTACTTGATGGTTGGAAAAACATTCTGAATGTATTAATTTTGTAATCAGTTAATTACTAGTAAATTTGATTTAATCAATAAGCGTGTCATTTCTATTACTTACGATGAATTGTAGACATAGTCAAAACTACAGATAATAGTTCATATTTTTCACTATGATGGTATGAGATTACTTATATAAAATATTTAAGTAATAGTGACATTTTTATACTACACGGCAGAGTCTCTAGTAGCACATTAGATACTCATTGAATTATTTGAAAGCATAGAAAATTAACAAGTGAATATCTTTAAAGTAATTAAAACATTTTATTTGTACTGGTTCATTGGTGTTCATTTTTATTGCATTGGGTTTTAAATGTCTTATGCTAACATGTAATTAAGCCATTTCTCACCTTTCAATATCTTTATTTTGAAATTATATTTAGGTATTGGACTTGTTGAAATACCTAGTAATAGACAACAAGGATAATGAAAACCTCTATGTCACAATTAAACTCTTAGATCCTTTTCCTGACCATGTTGTTTTTAAGGATTTACGTATTACTCAGCAGAAAATCAAATACAGTAGAGGACCTTTTTCATTATTGGAGGTAAGATTGTTTTGTCATTTTACTGTTTTGTATTAGCATAGGCAATTGTTGTTGTTGAGAACCTTTTAAACAAGTGTCAGCTTTAGAAATATAAGCTGAACAAGGGAGATCCAAAATGTTCATGGAAAAATTCCATTCTTGGTTCATTCCATTTTTCTATGAACTTTTTGTAACCCCCTGATAAATTGTCTTATATTGCAGCAAAGGTATCAGAGTTACCTGGTAAGGATCTCAATTTAAGTATTCAATGAATGTGATATAAAATGTGCTTTATTTTGATGTATATAAAATCCTGTGGTCCATTAATAACTTAAATTACGATCTGGTGCTTTGAGGGACAATGTAATGTTTGCATTTAAAATAAAGTTAACCTTTTGGGGGGTAGGAGTAAGAATTGAGGGTTAAGATTGGGTCTACGACTAGGTCTAGGTTAGACCTAGGACTTTGTTTATTGTTAGGTTAGGAGTAGGGTTAATGTTAAGGTTAAGGATTGGGTTAAAACTATGAGTAAGTAAGGTTTGGTCCAGTTTTAGGTTGTTGTTGTTAAGTGTTGTTGAGTCAGTTCCTACTCATAGCAACACTATCTGTATAGAGTTTCTGAGGAGCAGCAGGTGGGCTTGAACTGTCAACCTTGTGGTTTGCTGTTCAGTGCTAATCTTACAGAGCCAAGCCAGGAGTCCAGTTTTAGGGCTAGTTAATTTTTTTCTTGAAATCTATTTGATTTCCTCTTTGTTTGGAAGTTCAGTAACTATATTATTCCTTCTTCTTACTCTTTGGCTCTTGATTTGCAGCAGATCCTTGAAAATCACAAGTTTAAACTACATGGGTCCACTTTTATACAGATATGTTGTTGTTGTCAAGTGCCGTCGAGTTGGTTCCGACCCATAGCAACCCTGAACAGGGTTTCCAAGGCTGTAAATCTTTATGGGAGCAGAAAGCCTCATCTTTCTCCCACGGAGCCGCTGGTAGTTTCGAACTGCTGACCTTGCAGTTCATAGCCCAATTCGTAACCACTATGCTATCAGAGCTCCTTCCAGTTGATACAGTGTCCCACATAAATCTTAGGCTTTCTTTGGATGTTTTTTGTTCTTTAGTTATTTTGTTAGTGTGTTTGTTGAATTTTTCCTTAGTTTTGTCTCTGCTTTCCTTGATTTCATCTGTATCTTTCTCAATTTTTCTCACCATCCAATGAAGATGCCTAATTAGCATTCTTTTAAATCCCTTATCAGGTAGTTCTGATACCTTTGCTGGTGTTACGTTTCTGGCTCTGTATGTTGGTCACTTGTTTGCGGTACTCTGTCTTGTTTCTTTGTATAAACTGAAGTTGTTTATTTTCTTTGAGGCATTGTGGTATCATATTTATGTTTAGCTGATGCTTTTATTTTAGTTTGTTCTTGGCACTCACCACATCTGTGGATGTGGTAGTGACAGAAAATGTGAACAGTTAGCTCTCAGTTTACTGTTTGTGTAGCATACTTCAGGGTTGTTCACACACCTCCAGAAGCAGGGGCACTATGCCAGCCAGACCCCAGGCAGAGCCGAGGATGTGCAGGAGGGCGTGCCACTGGCCTCTGGACTGGGAAAGGCAGGAACAGTCATGCTACCAGTTACTTGTAGGGCACTGGAACAAGAGAGACTAACACTCCCTTGCTGCCAACCTCCAGTTGTGTGTTGTGCCTGCAGGCTGCTGTATCAACAGCTGCTCACAAAAGCTCAAGATAGCTGCGCTATGCAAAGCCAGCCCATAGTCTGCCTCTTTCTAGGTGCTGGACACAACTGCTGTTGTTCAGCTTCCTTTTCTAGTTAGCATTCAGCCCACCTCTCTGTACTGTCCTGATGCTCAGGGTTCCAGCTTATGCTGTGAAAAATTTTTTTGAATACAGTCAGATACAAAATTAGGTAAACTAATAGGTAAAAAGAAATTTAAGCGTTCTGCTCCAATTGCGTATGCCGTAACAATTTCGAAATCTAACTTATGAGCGTCTGTTAAAAATTTAAAGAATTGAAACAAATAGAGTTTGAAATAGAAGACATAATTTATTTCTATCCTGTTTCATATTAATAACATTTTCAGTCAATGTCTACACAGGGCAATTGATAATTTTTTTATTAAGTTATTTAACAGCCTTAATTAAGGAGCCCTGGTGTAGCACTGTAGGATAATGCACTGGACTGCATGGTCAGTTTGAACCACAAGGTTGGTGGTTTAAGTTCACCAGCCGCTCCTCAGAAACCCTATACAGGGTCATAACAACAAAAGCATGTTATATCTTTAACCTATTTTCTCTTTTAGGAAATTAACCATTTTCTCTCCATAAGTGTTTATGATGCCCTTCCATTGACAAGACTTGAAGGATTGAAGGATCTTCGAAGACAATTGGAGCAACATAAAGATCAAATGAAGGATCTTATTAGAGCTTCTCAGGGTACTAATTTTAATGGCATGAATTATTTGTTCCTATTTCTTTTTTAAAGGATTTCCCATAAATTCTTGCTGGTAGCTTTATTTCACTTAGTTCAGACCCTCATCATTTCTCATCTAACCATAACAAACTTTAATTGCTTTCCTTACATCAATTTGCCATTTTATCCATCCTTACATCTCTGTCAGAATGATTTCTCTGAAACTTAAACATCACCATGTTATAACATGGTTTTAAAATTTTTAACTTTTTCTACCTAAAGAAAAAGAAATAATTTCTTAGTGTTAAGCCTATTGCTCCAGTTTCAGTGAAAAATATATGGCATTTTAAGCCATGTAACTATTATGTGTGCACATGTATTTTGTGTCTATGTAATTATATACTTGTGTATGGTTTTGGTGGTGGTGGTGGTGTGCCGTGGAGTCGATTCTGACTCATAGCGACCCTGTACAGGGTTTCCAAGGCTATAAATCTTTATGGGAGCAAAATGCCTCATCTTTTTCCCACAGAAGAACTGGTAGATTCAAACTGCTGACCTTGAGATTAGCAGCCCGATTAGTAACCACTACGCTACCAGAGCTTGTATGTTTTTAGATGTGCATATATGTATATGTGTGTATCTAGGTTTTTTTTTTTTTTTTTTTACAGTTCAGAAAATATCCATATTTATATTAATTTTTATTTGAGTTTTAAGTTATTACAGCTTTCCATTTAAGGAAACTTGGTTGTATTTTTCTGTATCCATTCATTTTTTATTTTTCTATTGTATTTATCCTCAGTATGTTTAAAAACTAGTTTTGGTTTTGAGCATCTAATCTCAGGATTTCTAATGTATTTGTTTGAATATTATGTATATATGTTCTACATGAATGCCTCTATCTCTCACTTCCTGTATTTGAATATATTATTGGCCTATACTGAACCTTAGCCAATATAGCTATTAGCTACTTGGGGCTATTTAATTTAATTTTAAATCAATGAATAGATTAATAAAATTTAGATGGTATTCCTATGAAATGTGGGTTCTGTGGAGTAACATGTGGCTGGTGGCTGCTGTATCGAATAGCACAGACTCTAGGACATCACCATCACTACAGAAAGTTGTATGAAATAGTGCTAGTGTAGATTTTAGAAGCAAGAGGATAAAAAAATGAGCAGTTTCTCAAGCTCTCTTCTAACTTTAGTGTTGAATTATTTCAAGTGTTTTGGATTATGATTTTGCTAAGGTATTTATTACTCTGCAGTTTATTTAAGGCACCTTTCCCTGAAGTTCAGATCCATTTAATACAGAGTTGTTGAGCTGCTTGAGATTTAAAGCCTTTTTAATCTTCCTGAAAGTTTTCTCATCAGATTATTTATGTGCATATTTCCAGCAAAATTGTCTTCATAATTTAAAGTAATTTTTTCCAAACTACTTCTAGAAAACCCACAAGATGGAATTATGGTGAAGCTAGTTATCAGCTTGTTGCAGCTATCCAAAATGGCAGTAAACCATACTGGTGAAAGAGAAGTTTTAGGTAAATTGTTTATCTGAGTGGTTGAATTTTTATGTTTCTATGTTCATGTTTATAATTCTTCAAAATATAAAAAGTTTTGTTATTTGGGGTATTGGGTAAATGTGATATGGTAGCTAGTTATGTTTCTAATTCATTTAGATTTCCATAATTTCTTGCTTTTCGTATTTTCCTTCCTAATACCTTGACATAAGATAAAAGGTGTGATTTGTACATTGTTGTTAAGTGCCATCAAGTCAGGTCTGACACATAGCAACCTTATATAGGGTGTCCAAGGAGGAGTTAATGGTTTTGAATTGCTGACATTGTGGTTAGCAGTCCAGTAGTTATTTGAAAATACCTTAATAGATAATTGGGAAACTCATAAATAGCGATTTGTAGATTTGATAGGCTATAAATCAGTTGGTTGCTAAGATATTTTAGAAATGTATTATTCTTTCTGATATTTAGTATCTTTTTTTATAACAAATATAAAAATGAAGACTCGAATATTAAAACAGAATTAATGACCTTTTCTACCATTATTTGGTGGAGAAAGCCTAATGTCAGTTGTTATCAAGTGCTTTTGAGTCAGTTCCAACTCATAGCGATCTTGTACAGGGTTTCCGAAGAGTGGCTGGTGAGTTTGAACCACCAACCTTGAAGTTCAAACCAACTTTGTGATCCAGTGCTTATCTTGCAGTACCACACAAGACTTCTAATGTCAGATAAGTAGTTAATATTAATGTTCCTGGTAGCATGAGCAGGTTTGGCTCAAAGCCTGGCAATTTAAATTTATCAAGAATCTGTGAGGGAGCATGGCCTGGTGATCTATTTCCATAAGATCTTAGTCAGTGAAAACCCTATGGAGTGCAGTTCTATTCCGATGCATGTAGGGTTCCCATGAGTTGGAACTGACTCAGTAGCAGCAGTAGTATCCAGTACTTAAAAGAAATTCTACAATATCTTGTGTAATACAGGCATTTAGATATGATGATCATGATATAGAAATATCAAATGATTAACTTAGTATCATTTCAAATAAAAATGGAACTCAGAAGAGGTACTTCACAGATTCTGTTATCTTTCAGTTGAATCCGCCTTAACTTCTCATTGGGAGTCTAGTATTTAGGGTACCTCCTTTTTTGTAAACTTTGTTGTTGTTGAAAATATATACAGTAAAACAAACATTTAGTGACATTCTTCGAGTTGTACAACCATTTTCACCTTCCGTTTCTGAGTTGTTCCTTCATTCTGGATTGGGTGCCCAAAACCTAGACAACACCTAGGCCTAGAGGAACTCCATCTAAGGCTGGGCACTCAGCAGTCACATCCCTCCTCCACCCACCTTGTGAGTTCCTTGGTCAGCAGGAGCCCCTCAGAATTTTCTTCTCTTTGGGGCCCACAACGTCACTGATTTTTGGGTGTTTTTTACTTTCATTGTTTTGGTTTATTCTTTTTTCTCCTTCCTCTTTTCCCTTCCCTTAATTTTTATTCTATCTCCATTATTATTTTCTCTTCTGTTCTTCTGTTTCTCATTTCCACTCTTCTTTTTTTTTCCTCTTTATTTTTCCTGTACTACTCTCTCTTCTCTTTTTCTTTTCAACTTCTCTCTCTGTTTATAACTGTTTTTTTCTTTTCCTTTTATTTTTCTCTTGTACAACTGCTTTCTCTTTTTAGTTTTTTTCTTTTTTTATTGTTGCTGTCCATTTTTATTACTTTTTTTCTCCTTTATTATATTTTAATATAATTTTTTATTATATTATTCTGTTTTAACTGTTGTTTACTTGTTTGGTTGTTCTGTTTTGTTTTCCTGTGTGTGTTTTCTTCTTTTACCCCAGCCGATGGGAGACAGCAACCTTGCCCAGATATCTCAGCCACAGCCTTACACTCTGTAGCTCCACTCACTGAACAAGAGCCAGTAACAGCTCGCATACAGTGATTCCTGCTGTGGTGCTGTTTGTGAACACGCTGGACTGCAAAGTCTACTTGAACCAGGAGGCCTGTGCTTCAAGCTCACCAGCTGCTCCTCGGAAATCCTATACAGGGTTGCTATGGGTAGGAACCTGACTGGTCATCACTTAACACAACAACAACAGCATACAATCTGATTAACAATAGACATCAGCCAGCACTAGCCAAATCCACCTTAAACTGAGCTGCACATACAGCAAATGGAAAAGAGTGCATGTTTTCTTTCCTTAATCACACCCACCAGGAGACAGTTGATGAGAGCCTAAAAGCACACCAACATCAATTAAATACAAACAAAACATCTCTACAATGACTTGGAGACAGCAGAAGACATTAGCTCACATGGAGAAACAAGAGAGAGTCACTCAAATGACCAAGCTGCAGAGCCAGAAAATGTTTCTGAGGAAAAAAACATAATGGAACTACCTGAGAAAAAATTCAAAAGAATAATATTTAGATATCTTCAATGGAGTTACAGAAAGATTGAGGAAAGCAAGGAGAAAAACAGAAAAAAATTTAGAAGGATTTAGGAAAGCACTAAAAAGAACAGGTAAAATCAATGTATATTTTGAAGCAATACAAAACCTGCAAATAGAAATCTTGAAGATAATACTAAGGTCTCAGAAATGGACAATACATTGAAAGGGCAAAGAAGCAGATTTCAATGAATAGAACCCAGAATTAGTGTCCTTGAAGATAATTTTTTTCAATATCAGTAAGCTAGAAAAATATTCTGAAAAAAGAATGAAAAAATCAGAAGAAATCCTGAGATTTATGTGGACATCATAAAGAGGAATAACTTACAGGTAACTGGAATTCCAGAACAGGAAGAGACAATAAAATGCACAGAGAAAATTATCAGAGTTGCTGAAAGAACCCTTCCCTAACATCATGAAAGATGAGAAGATAAGCATACAAGAACGGAATGAACCCCAAACAGGATAGACCCCAAAAGAAAATCATCAAGACGTACCATAGTCAAACTTTCCAAAACAACAGATAAGGAAAAAAATCCTGAGAGCAGCTCAGAAAAAACAGTTATCTACAAAGGAGAACCAATAAAACTAAGCTCTGATTTCTCAGAAATTCAGTATGCAAGAAGGCAATGGGATGACATCTACAAAACTCTGAACGAAAAAAATTCCTAATAAAAAAACATATACCCAGCAAAACTACCCCTCAAATACAACAGCGAAATTAGATAAACAGAAATTAAAGGAATTTGTAATAACCAGACCAATTTTACAAAAAATACTAAAGGGTGCTCTTTGCACTGAGAACCAACGATCTGAGATTACCATACATAACACCACAACCCAGAACTCAATCCAGATATAGAAGTATCCAAAGTAGAGTAAACATATTGTTGTTAAAGTGCCATAGAGTTGGTTCCAACTCGTAGTGACCCTGTGTACGTTTTCTGAAGAGCAGCTAAATCAACTACAAAGCAAAAAGAAGGAATCGTATAGATACATAATTACCAAACTGCGAGGTAGCCAAGTAGATTTTGAGATAAAACAGACTGTTTTAAACAGGGAAGAATACTAATCAAATCCAGGGTAACCTCAAAGAAAATGAATATGCCTTCACATCAAAATGAAAAAAGAGGAAAATCAAACTTGTAGTAAGCATTAAAACAACAGTAATGAGGAAAATGAAAACCCATAAACAAAATTAACTCAGCACAGAAATTTATGTGGAGCACAGAAACTAGCAACACCTAGAGACAGCACACACCAAAATTACAGTATTCAGTTTATTCATATTGATAATTACATTGAATGTAAATGGATTAAATGCCAGTCAAGAGACAGAGTAGCTGAATGGATACAAACATTGGTATGTACACATAATGGAATACTCCGCAACTTTGAAGAACAAGAATGAATCTGTAAAACACCTCATAACATGGATGAACTGGGAGGTTAAATGAAATTAGTTGAGTGAAATTAGTCAATCACAAAAGGACAAATATTTTATGAGACCACTGTTGTAAAAAGTTAAAAAAAACTTTTCTTGTTAAAAAGAAACTTTCTTTTATGCTTACCAGGGATGGGAGGGCAGGGAAAATTATTCACTGGATAGGGAGTAGACACATATTAACTTGGGTGAAAGGGAAGGTAGAATACAAGAGGGAAGTTGGCACAGGAAAGATGAAGGTAGTGGATGATACAGGGAGGAATGCAGAGTTAAAGTGAACAGCGGTAAATACTGTTAGTGGTACATGGAAGAGATTGCAGTCAATATAATGACACGAACTATATGGTTTGTTGAATGGGACTGATGATCGTTTCTGAAACCTTCACTCAATTAATAAAAAGTTCTTTGAAAAAAATTCAATGTATATGCTGTTTTAAATGAAAATCTCATGTTAAGAGAGTGAAAATTGGAAGAAAGTAGTGCAATTTATGTACTCAAAAGGGACTCATCCAAATTATATAAAGAATTCCTACAAATCAATAAAAAAGAAGACAACCCAATGTTAAAGATGGACAAAAGACTTAATGGACACTTGGCAAAAGAAAATACCCAAATTGTTAATAAATAAAAAGATCGAGTTGGTTCCGACACATAGCAACACTGTGTAGGATTTCCATGGATCAGCTGGTGAGTTTGAACCACTGACCTTATGGTTCCAACTGATCTTGCAGTCCCAGCGCATTGTCCTGCAGCTAAATTAACCACTCACAAAAATGACAAAATATAAAGACAACACTGTCAGTATTAGGGAAGATTCAAGGAACTGGGACTGTCACACATAGTTGGTAGGAGAATAAATTAGTGCAACCAGGTTGAAAAACATTTGGTATGGAGACAAACATGGAAGCTATACAAGTAGCTACTTAGTAGTCAGGCTAATTAAATTCTTCACTCAAAATCTTTGAAAGCATACCTAAACTTTGAGGAATGACAAAGCAGCAGTTTATTTTTGGTTTGAAAACTACTGTTTTATGTTTGATTTCATGCCTATGACTTCTAAAATGAAATGTCTGTATACAGAGGCTGTTGGATCCTGCTTGGGAGAATTGGGTCCTATGGATTTCTCTACCATTGCTATACAACATAGTAAGGATGCATCTTATAATAAGGCCCTTGAATTATTTGAAGATAAAGAACTTCAGTGGATTTTCATAATGCTGACCCATCTGAATAATTCACTGGTAGAAGATTGGTGAGTGTTTATTGATACTTTACATTTGATGCACTTATTTAATCTGAAATTCGAAGAGAATGTTCATTACCTAAAGAGGCTTAGTGGTTAAGCATGCAGCTACTAACTTAAAGGTCAGAGGTTTGAGCCTACCAGCCACTTCTAGGGAGAAAAATGTGGCAGTGTACTTCCATAAAGATTATAACCTTAGAAACCCTATATAGTAGTTCTACTCTTCTCTATAGGATCCCGATGAGTCTGAATCACTCAGAAGGCAGTGGGTTTGGTTTTGGTTTATGTATCTCTTTGTAAGTATAATAAATGCTAATTGTAGTATCATTAATATTTAACCTCCTTTAATACACCTATCCATCTTTCTATTCATTATCTTAATTTTAAAATGCATTTCAAACTAATTCTGGCAATTTTTAAGATTCCTTTTCCCTGCCCCCAATATGAACTCCTGATGTGATACTGTAGGATCAGCACTGGACTTCAAACCACAAGGTCGGCAGTTCAAACCCACCAGCTGCTCCTCAGAAACCTTGTACAGGGTCACTATGAGTCAGAACTGACTCGACAGCACTTAAAGAACAGCAACCCCCAATTTACAAACATTAAGTGTGTCAGTTACAATAATTTGAAATTGGGTTTTCTGAGAAATAAGTAAAGAGATATGAGGCTGAGTCAAAAAGTATTGCCATTAGAGTTCCAGTTCATACATGCATGGGCTTATTCCAAACAACATGTTTAAACATATCCCTGATCACTTGATGGCTGCAGACAAGTTCTCTCAGTGATACATTTGTCTTAATCTTGATAGAGTGCCTTAAAAAACTTTCATTCAAAACAGTGGCTTCTGAAGGGATTTTCTGAGCCAATTGAATTCAGGGCAGAGAAATCAGCTCAAAGGATTATGGTTTAGGAATTCCAAAGGTGTAAACTTGATAGATTTCTTGAAGGACCAGAACAATCACAGAAGCTTATGAAGAAGTTTTGAGAAAATTGAAAAGTGCATTGGTAAGAAAAAAGTCAGGAAAGTTGCACCAAGGAATTTTTCCAATCATGACAATGCACCTGCTTATTCTTTGAGGGGCTGTCCTTTGAGAAAATCATTGGGAAACCTTACTCATCCACCCTCTATTCCTAAACCTTGCTCCTTCAGACTTCTTTTTGTTCTCTATAAAAGAACATTGAGCAGGAACCTACTTTTAGTCTCTCCTAGCATGCCAAAACGTCCAAAACTTAGATTTAGGAACAATAGAGAGGAAGTGCAATTTTGGTTTCTCTATATAACATTTTTTTTACAGGAAAAAAAAATTAGTAGTTATTTTTAAGGGACTTCAGTCCTACAAAGAGGAAGCTGACCAAGGGATCTCCAAATACAGTAATAGTCCTGAAAGACTTTTCTGAGGAGGTGTCACTTAGCTGATCTGAGTTGAGTAATCAGGAATGAGTTTATAGGAGGTAACATTCAAGTGGAAATAAGCTTGTGTTTGAAGAACAGAAAGAAGCCTCGTATTGGGGAAGATAGTAGGAGATGAGATTGAAAAGGTATAATTAAATCTGTTTAGCAAATTTGAATTTTATTTGTTATGTAGGAGTAAAACATAGAATTTTAAGTATAGTGACAGGATGCAGCTTACAGTTTTTACTTTGATTTGTATATTATGAATGGATTTTGAATGGGTAAAATTAGAAATATGAAAATAGTGATTATTAAACTTCTGCAAGCGGACATGATACTAACTTGGATTTGAGTGGTAGTGGAGAGAGATGTGGATGAACCAGGATGTGTGTTACCATAAGCCAGCAGGATTTGCTGATAAATTGGATAGGAAATAAAGAGGGATTAAGGAAGAATCCAAGTTTAGGTTCTGAGCAGTTGGGTAATACCATGGTTTTTATGCTTTTATTTTAAACTGAGTATATTCAAAGGAATAAAAACTTATACTTATTAATTCACAGTATCAAAGCTCTGACTTTTTTTTTTTATCAGCTATCTTATTTTCAATAGTCTTGTATTACAGCCCCTCTGTTCCTATTTTTTTGATGCAAAATAGAAGCATGTAGTTTTTTATTAGAGAATTTAGATGCCTTGCCTGTTGATTCTCAACTAGGTTCCCCTCTGGTTTCCAAAATAAATATGTACTTACTGTTTGTTTAGAATTGTTATTAATAATTTTATCATTTTGGGGAAATTCTATTCTTCCCTACACAAAATTATTTGTGCCTCACCAGAGATTATATTAATAAAATAGTGTTTTCTTGAGTTAATTTCTTCTCATTCCTTTTAACTTATACTTTTGTTGTTATTGTTAAGTGCCATCAAGTCAGTTCCAACTCAGCAGCCATGTATAGGGTTTCTGAGGAACAGCTGGTAGGTTTGAACTGCCAATCTTCTGGTTGGCTCTCCAGTGCTTTCCTGCAGAGCCACAGCAAGACTCCTGTAACTGACAGCAGTCTTAATGTAAACTTTAGTATGTTAAATAAAAGGAACTTCTTTTGCAGTTATTAGTAACTCAAATTGCTTGAATGAATATTAAATTTTCTTTAATAATTTAGTCTTTGAAGCTATAGAATTTTATAGATGTAGAGTTTCCTGTTACTATACAGTTTCTCATTTTATCTTTTTTAAATGAACATTGCTTAACATTCATCAAGATTAATAACTGATGTAATTTATAGACATTTTAATTACATGATTTTCAGTGTCAAAGTTCGATCAGCTGCTGTTACCTGTTTGAAAAGCATTTTAGCCACAAAGACTGGTCATAGTTTCTGGGAGATTTATAAAATGACAACTGATCCCATGCTCACTTACCTGCAGCCTTTTAGAACATCGAGAAAAAAGGTACGTCAAACAATAAATGCTTATTGAATGAGCACTATGCCTGCCACCATTTTATTTACAATGGGCTATGAATATCAAATGGCTAAAATCCTAATGTACTAACATTTAACTTTTTCCTAGAAATAATTGAAACTGTCTCTTGAAGCTTTATGATCATTTTTTATTATAACAGTGTGGAAAAGCTGACAGGAATGATGGTTGAGTTGGGAAGGCAGGTTCTTAATGACAGACTTATAGCCTGTATTTTTGTTGTTGTTGTTTTTCACTACCACTGGGTCTGTTCCAGCTCCTAGTGTCCCTGTATAGGGTTTGAACCTCCTACCTTGTAATGAGCAGTCCAGTACTTATCTTATAGTACCATACCAGGACTCCTTAAATCACTGTAGTCTTAACATTTAAACATCTTATTTTATCTTGGAGTCAGTTCTGTGTGGTAGCTTTGTACTGCTTTTGTTAATGAGACAGATGAGGCAGAGTTGGTGATTTGTTTCATATTCCACTAGTGAGTGGCAGAACTGAGAATATCTAAATTTCCTGCTAGGTTGGTTTTCACCGTATCACTCTGCCACTCATAAACAAAAGTGTATCTCGATTTCAAAATGTAACTATTGTTCACATCTTTGGTTTTAAGTGTATTTAGTTTCATTTGGAAGCAAGTGTATTTATAGGAGAAGTAAATATATATTTCTAATGATCTTATTAGCATTTTCTGCCTAGTTTTTAGAAGTACCTAGACATGACAAAGAAAATCCTTTAGAAGACCTGGATGAGACAAGTTTGTGGATTCCTCAAAGTGAAAATCATGATGTTTGGATAAAAACTCTGACATGTGCTTTTTTGGATAGTGGAGGCATAAAAAGTGAAGTTCTTCAGCTATTAAAGCCAATGTGTGAGGTAAGTCTAGCTTAGTCCCTTTTTACTTTTAAAAAGTTTTGTTTTTCCCACTCATTTCAGCTGTTATGTCATGTTTTGGGCCTGTATATCTTAAAAAGGAGAGTCGTGGTGTGATGCCATAGGATAAGCACTCTACCTCAAGGTTGATTTGAATCACAATGTTGGCAGTTCAAACCCACCAGCCACTCCTCAGAAACCCTATGCAGGGTTGCTGTGGGTTGAGACTGACTCAGTGGCACTTAGCAACAGCGACAACTCTTTGACAGTGCTGTAGTGCTGCACATCATCTTCATGCACCATCACCCGTACTCAGCTGCTGTGAATCCCTCACACTGGGTACCTTTGTTTACCTTTAATTTCATGTAATAGGTTTAAGCTTTGGAGGAGCAAAATACAGCATAAGTCATTTCTAAAAGTACAAGTATAATATATTTCAATGCAGAGTAAGATACTAAACCAAACAAGTTTATACCCTTTTATCAAGTGTCAAAACAGCACAATGTATTTTAAGACTTAGAAAATTAACCTAACTTTTAGTACTGTCAAACATGATTCAGCAGAAATGTAAAAACACACAGTGTCTAACTAAGTCAAACATCTGCTAATTACAAATATCTGAAATAAACAATAAATGAGTATTTGGGTAAAGTGCTCACATTGAGAGCTGTCTGATAAACAGCCCTTGTTTTCTATAGTTAAAGGAGTTGTTGTTAAGTACTGTGGAGTCAGTACTGACTCAGCAATCCTGTCTAGGGTTTCCAAGGAGCAGCTGGTAGGTGGCTTTGAGCTTCCAATCTTGCTGTTAGCAGTCCGGTGCTTTGCTGTAGAACCACACCAGGACTCCAAAGTAAATGAGTAACGGTGACTAACTCATCACATTCTGTTAACAATATATACTGCATTGGTGCCAAGTTAGGCAGTTGGTTTGAACCACAAGGTTGTCGGTTCAAGCTCATCAGCTGTTCCTTGGAAATCCTATACAGGGTCACTATGGGTCAGAGCCAATTTGACAGTACTTAACAACAAAACAACAAGGAGAATGATACCCTGGATGCCCCATTCATTTCCCATTAGTGAGCAGGCCTAAAATTTTTATAAAGTTTTGACTTTTGTTCAGAAGATAAAATATTCCAAATAAATATGACTATATAAACAACTTTTTATTTTAAATTCTCTGGTTCCAAAAATGACTTTTTTTCACTTCTCTAAGTTTAAATTTAAGTTTTTCACTCATCTCTGCCAAGAAATTTGGAAGACAACTATCTGGCTGACTGACTGGAAGAGATCCATATTTGTGCCCATTCCAAAGAAAGGTGACCCAA
>NW_006408526.1:17207392-17249682 GCF_000296735.1 Chrysochloris asiatica
GCAACAATAGAGAAGCTGGCCCAGAATCAGGCAGTATTTTGTTCTGCTGTGCATAATTGTTCTGCTGTGCATAAGGTTGCTATCAGTTGGTACCAACTCGATGGCACCTAACAACAACA
Source organism: Chrysochloris asiatica (assembly GCF_000296735.1). Taxonomy (NCBI): domain Eukaryota; kingdom Metazoa; phylum Chordata; class Mammalia; order Afrosoricida; family Chrysochloridae; genus Chrysochloris; species Chrysochloris asiatica. The sequence goes on from NW_006408526.1 coordinate 17,207,512, forward strand.
ACAACAAGTTTGAAAAGGAAAAAGTATGCAATTGATGATCTACAATCTGTCTCATGTGCATGGTAGATGATGAAGTTACAAAGATGGTGTCTCGGCAAAAAATTCGGTTAATTACTGTTCTAATGTAGTATACATATTAATACCCTTTTTATACTTTGTGGTGCATCACAGATAGTTATCCAGATATTACACCCAGAAATTGATTTTTTTAAGAAAAAAATTAACATTTAGATTTTGGGGGAAAAAAACACTTCTCAATGAATGTAGAAAATGTACAAAAAACGTAAGTTCATCTTATCTCTTAAACTTTATAACAAATTTAAAAAACTGATTATAATAATAGTTTTCAACTAAAAATTGTTTATAGTAGTGACATTATTTTAACTAAAGTTGTCCAAATTTCATACCCAGAAATTGATCTCTAAGAAAATAATAAGCAGTTGAATGAAAAAAATACTTCTCAATGTAGAAAATACTCAGAAATCAAAAGTTCATCTTTCTAACTTATGAAAAAAATCTAAAAGCTTTTTTTTATTATTAGTAATACTTTTCACCTAAAAAATTGTGTTTGTAGTAGTTACGTTATTGTACTTAGCACACATTTTATTTTGTTTTTAGCATGTTTTTTGTACATTGATTTCATGGTATAGATTAATTTGCCATTAAAAATAACAAAATTAATGTGTCAATACCAGGGACTGGAAATTAAAAATATATATATTTCATTTTACTCAAATTAATGTCTGAATGTGTTTGTATATTTTAGGTGAAAACTGACTTTTGTCAGACTGTGCTTCCATACTTGATTCATGATATTTTGCTGCAAGATTCAAATGAAACTTGGAGAAATCTGCTTTCTGCACATATTCAGGGATTTTTCACCAACTCCTTCAGACATTCCTCACAAACCAGCCGATCCACAACCCCTGCAAATTTGGATTCAGGTATTTTCGTAGTTTGTTACAGTTCTAATATTCTGTTAACTTTTTAGGTCTAGAGAAAGATAGATTTCAGTTTGAACTCCGTTATAGACACTATGCAAGCATAATTCCATAACCTTGTTTCCTGTTTCCTCATCTGTAGAATTTTTGTTAAGTGCTGAACAACTTGTGGGCTGGAACCACTGACCTTTTGGTTTGCAGTCCAGCACTTATCTTATAGAGCTACCACACTGCCCATCTCTAGAATAGAGATAACAAAAATGATGCATGTAAATCACCTGGGATGATGCCTGGTATACTGTTGACTCAGTAAATTGTGACTACTAATAATGAGGCAACTAACTGAGAATTCAGTGTTGTGTCAGACATAGGTGACATGGATGTGAACAAGATGTAGTCTTTGTAAGCCAGGAGCCTTTGTATTAGCAATGACAAATGCACACACATAAATAAATGCAGTCAGATATTGCAGGTGGTATGTGATGGGAAATAAGAATATTTTTGGAGATCTAATCAACTTGTTTCTAAAATCAACTTTTTATTATAAAGTTATTCATGTTTACTTTTGAAAATAAGGAAAAAGTTGATATAAAGTTTTTTAAAAATTAAATTACCCATAATTCTAGGACCTAGGATAACTGGTTAACATTTAGTATATATCTTGCCAGCTTTATATAACATGAAGATTTGGTTACCGTTTACTTAACGTTATCATTTCCTTTCTTTCCATGCTATATAAGTTGGAAATATATCAAGTATTCCACATGACGGGAGAAATTTTACTAGGAATTGGGGACATAATACTATTTGTTGTTGTTGTTTAGTGTCATTGAGCTGGTTCTGACTCATAGTGACCTTGCATAAGGTTTCTGAAGAGTGGCTGATAGGTTTCAACTGCCAACCTATGGTTAACATTCCAGTGTTTATCCTACAGCGCCACACCAGGACCTGCATATACTGTTATTACTGTTAAGTGCTGTCAAGTTGGTTCTGACTCATATTGACCCTGTATAGGGTTTCCAGTGAGTGACTGGTAGGTTTGAACTGTCAGTCTTGCGATTCAAACTGACCTTGTGGTCCAGTACATTATCCTCCAGTGTCACACCAGGACTCCACATGCACTATGGTGGTGGTGGCTGTGTGCCGTGGAGTTGGTTTTCCACTCACAACAACCCTGTATAGGTTTCCGAAGTTGTGAATCTTTACGAGAGTAGAAAGCCTTATCTTTCTCCTGTGGAACGGGTGGTGGTTTTGAACTGCTAACCTTGAGGCTAGCAGCCCAACTCATAACTACTGTGCTACCAGAGCTTCTTCCACATATACTAGTATTTGTTGTTAATTGCCGTTAAGTCGATTCTGACCCTTAACAGCCCTGTATAGGGTTTTTGAGGAGTGGCTAGTGTGTGCTTGAACCTCCGACCTTGTGGTTAAAGCCAGTCTAGTGCATTAACCCACAGCCCCATAGATGCGTATTGAGGGGTCCGTATGGGTCCATTTTCAAACCAAGTTAAAAATAGGAAAAAATTTCATAGATCTCCACTCATTCTGTTTTTAATCTATATTATGAATGTATTTTATGTTGTTGTTAAGTACCGTGGAGTCCGTTCCAACTCATAGTGACCCTGCACAGGGTTTCCGAGGCTGTAAATCTTTACGGGAGCAGAACACCTCATCTTTTCCTGCGGAACAGCTGGTAGTTTCAAACTGCTGACCTTGAGGTTGACAGCCTGACTTGTAACCACTACGCTAAAGTACATATTTACTTCTTGTACTTCCAGATTAGTATAATTGTAATAAAAATATTGATTTAACGGTATAAAACATTTTGCTGGAACTAAATTGTTCCTTCCAACCTGACTTTAGTTCCGGTCACTTCAACGTAAGTTTTGATTTCTCCTTTCTCTGATTTCTTCTACTCAAACTACTAGAGCCTTCATTTGGTGACACTGATGTATTACTTGGTTCTGTTTTATCTCTTATGTATGTCCTTTTCTGTTTGGTTAACAAAAATGATAAAGATACTATTTGAAACTAGTATAACTGCAAACATACGCATTCTGTGATCCTAAGTTCATCAGGATGTTGTTATTAAGTGACATTGAGTTGGTTCTGACGCATAGTGACCCTGTGTAGGGTTTCCAAAGAACAACTGGTGAGCTTGAACCGTCGACCTTGTAGTTCAATCAGCTTTGTAGTCTGGCGCATTAACCCACAGCGACACACTAGGATATGCTTATATAAATTTCCTTTAAGCATTGAAGTAAAAACTCAAACATAAAATTTCTGATAGAAACTTGGCAAACTACCTACACTATATCTACTAGTCTCAGTTTAAGAAATACAGATTTAACTAATTTCCTAAATACTAATTTAAAGTACTGTAAGAACATTTTTATTTATACCACATTTAATATTATCACTCATATAGTAACTTGGTAAGGAGCTCTGTTAGCGTAGTGGTTACAAATCAGGCTGCGAACCACAAGGTCAGCAGTTTGAAACTACCAGCTGTTCGCCGGAGAAAGATGAGGCTTTCTGCTCTTACAAAGATTTACAGCCTCAGAAACCCTGTACAGGGTTGCTATGAGTCGAAACCGACTCCACGGCACATACCAACAACAACATAGTAACCTGGTTATGTTGTTGTAGGCTACTGCACTGTACTGCAAGGTTAGTTTGAACTGCAAGATCAATGGTTAAAGTTCACCAGCCGTTCCTTTGGAAACCCTATACAGGGTCCCTGTGAATCAGAACCAACTTGATGGCACTTAACAACAACAATAACATAGTAACCTTAGGAGTGTTGGTGTGGTACTGTAGGATAAGTTCTGGGCTGCAAGAACAGCTGGAACTACAAGATCAGAAGCTAAAACTCACCAGCTGCTCCTTGGAAACCCTATATAGGGTTGCTGTGAGTTCAATCTGACTCAACAGCACTTAATAATAACAAATAGTAACCTTGAAGTTCTAGTGTGTTGTTGTGGGATAAACACTGGACTGTTAAACACAAGGTCAGTGGTTCAAGCCTACCAGCCGTTCCTTAGAAACACTATACAGGGTCACTATGAGTCAAAACCAACTAGACGGCACTTGTCAACAACAAATTGGAACCTTGGAGTCCTGGTGTGGTGCTGTAGAATAAGCACCAGACTGCTAAACACAAGGTCAGTGGTTTAAGCTCTATTTAGAGTCGCTATGAGTCTAACGGATTGAACAACACTTAACAATAACAATAGTAACTTTACAATTTTTATCATCATGAATATAGTCAAGATTTTTTCATATTTATTATTTGTACATATGTATTTATACACAACCATCAGAAGTTAAAATTGTACAGTTTTATTAACTCTCTTTGTAGAGGGCCAGTATTTTTTTACCTTAAATGAAATTTTAACTTCATGTGTAAAATTCTTATTGAATAGGAAAGTAAATATGGACATTTTACTAAATAAAGTAGTGTATCTTTTCTGATGTTTGTAAATCTCACTCCCTTCTGCTGAATGTCCCATGTACATCTCAAACTCAGTTGTCCTAAAATAAACCTGGCAAAATAAAGTCTTGTCATTTTTATGCACTATCCCAACCTGCCGCTCTCAAATATGTACCTCTTCTATGAATGACCTCAGTTGCCCAAGCCAGAAACCTGGACATTATCCTTGATTTTTCCTCTCTTACAGTATCAAATCCTACCATTTCTGTCCCATATAACTTTTGTCTCCTTTTCTTCTCTCTGTCCCCAAACATCCTTACTACTCTCTAGGACTGTGATTCAGCACAGTTGAAATTCTTTCAGTTAATTTTCCAAGGCATTTCTTGCTTCCAGTTATCTTAGATACTATTACTACTGCCCACAAATATGTTTTCTCCCCCCTGTGGAACATTTCATGTTCAGGATAGGTTCCTTCCTACCTTCATGATGTCATTCTAAATGTTCCCTATCATAGCACTTGTCTTGCTTTGTGTTAAGAGTTTCTTGAACTCTAATCAGTGAGTTCTGTGTGGTTAGAAATAATCTATTTTTTTCGTGATTATATACTACTGAGTCATCTAGCGCATAAAAGATCCTAAATAGAATCAGTAAGTGAGTCTCTTCAGAAGTATGAATTACAATGTAGAATCTGTTTTAGTAAGCAAAATATTTTCTTCAGAAAGAAAATATATTCCCATTTAGTGCATTTATCAATTCATGTTATTAAGAACAATTTTGTGCTAGATGTTGTTGTTAAGTACCGTGCAGTTGCTTCCGACTCATAGTGACTCTGCACAGGGTTTTCGAGTCTGTAATCTTTGCGGGAGCAGAAAGCCTCATCTTTCTCCCTCAGAACTACCAACCTTGAGCTAAACAGCCCGAGTTGTAACCACTGCACTCCCAGAGCTCCTTAGATACTGCCTACCAAAACCTTTAATGTATAAAGAGACAACCGTATAAGGAGAAGAAAGACAGACTTAAGTAAGTCTTCTAAGGGCTGACAGGAGATATATCTTTGTTTATTTGTCAGAGTCAGAAAACTTTTTCCGAGGCTGTCAGGATAAAAAATCACAAAGAACAATGCTTTCTGTTGTGGACTACATGAGAAGACAAAAGAGGTAATGGAATGAGTGTTGCTTCTTGAATGTGGGGGTTTAGAAGTAAGTACAGCATATTATTGCTGGTCAAACTGCTGAAAAGTGCTACTTTTAATTTGTGTGATGGTTATATCTCCTTTTAATAATCTCAGTTCAGTGTTGTTGTTAAGTGCCGTTGAATCTGTTCCAACTCATAGCAACCCCGTGAATGGATTCCGAGGAGCAGCTGGTGAGTTTGAACTGCCGACCTTGAGGTCCAGCACACTATCCTGCAGTGCCACACCAGAACTGTTAATTCAGGGTAGCAGTGTGGACAAATCAGCATCAAAACTGTAACACTTAGTCTTAGCTGTACCAGTAGCACGGTTATCTTTGCCAAATTTTGCAACATCTCTGGTGGCAATTTGGTAAAGAATGGAAAAAATGGGATAAAAATGAAAATGCATTTTTACTTAAATGCATTCACATCTTAAACAGTTATTTCCTCTGTATCCTCCGCATGACTCTCATTGTCTTTGTTTCTGGTTAGAAAGTTATGGCTTTACCTTATTATGTTGTACAAGATCCTCTGCTGAGAAAGCCCATAAGAAGCTTTACTGTAGCTGGGAGAATCTCTTTTAATGGTGACTGCTGAGTCCTGGTGTGGCACTGTAGGTTAAGCACTGGACTGCTAACCACAAGGTCAGTGATTCAAATCCACCAGTCACGCCTTGGAAACCTACTTGATGGCACTTAACAATAACTAAGTCATTCATTTCAAATTTACCATGGGCTTGAGGAGTGTTGGCATTATCACAATGTGAGAAGATACAAATTATTACTCTTCATTATTATTTTTTAGCTTTTATTTTATTCAATGTTTTGGAATAATCATTCACATATTTAACCTATCCTTAAAACTAGGGTCTGTGTTAGTATAATCTCATTTATGTACAAAATAAACAAGCCCTTTACATATTCACACTTAGGTAAGTAAGTCCAGAGAAAAAAGCATGAAAGAATATGTATTAAGTGCTAGTAGAACCTTTGGGAGGACAATGAGAAGGGAGTTCATAACTTTTTATCCCATATAGTTCTGTATTTGAAATTTTCGCAACACATAGTTATAGATCAATCAAATAAATTACATTTTTAAAAGTCCTACTAGATCCCAAAGGAACTCTGGTAGCATACTGTTTACCATTTGGGCTGCTAACCTCAAGGTCAGCAGTTAGAAACTACCAGGCATTCTGCAGGAGAAAGATGAGACTTTCTGCTTCTGTAAAGATTTACAACCTTGAAAACCCTATGCAGAGTCACTATGAGTTGGAACCAACTTCACAGCACATTACCACCACCACCAATTGTTGTTAAGTGCCGTCAAGTTGGTTCCGACCCATAGTGACCCTGTATAGGGTTTCCGAGGAGCCGCTGGTGAGCTTGAACTGCTGACCTTGCAGTTCAAATGGCTTTGCAGTCTGGCGCATTAACCCACAGCACCACACCAGGACTCCACCACCACCAATAGGGCCCAATTAAAACTATACTTTGTATCCACTGTTTGTATTTCATCAATGTTTCCGATGCTTCAAGGAACTCTAGAAATCTAAAATAAATTCTAATTTTCTTCTTTATTTTGCTTGCCCTGTTAATTTATTTAATAAATCCTTTTCTTCACTCATACCAGTTAATTCCAGTGCATTGCATTGTTGGTTTTAAGTGCCATTGAGTCAGTTTCAACACATAGCAACCATGTAGAGGGTTTCCAAGGAGCGGCTGGAGAGCCTGAACTGCACACCTTGCAGTTCAAGCTGAATTTGTAGTCTAGCACATTAGCCTGCAGTGCCACACCAGGACTCCAGTGCAGTACATTAGAAGCATAAGTTTAAGTGGTTTTACTTTGTAAATATTCTGATATTTGAACTTAGGGACTAAACTGATTTAGATAATTACTCTTCATTTTAATGTTAAAAAAGATCTTAAAGAAGATTTCTTGAGAAAATATGAATGGGACGTAGAAGAAAGGATAAGGAACTGTGTTTAGGTCCAAGTGTGATACATAGAAGGTTTGTGAGCTGGACAAGTTACTGTCTTTGAATTTTATTCTCATTGTCTTTCAAATTAGGATAATGTCTACAGTACAGTAAAGGGTGGCCAGGGTGATAAAAAAGAATCAGGCTATAAAACATGCCTGACATTCCTGTACCTCAGCAAGGTATTTGAATTCTCTGAACTTTAGGATTTTCAGAAATAATAGCAACAACTAAGTGTTTGCTGTGTGGTAGGCACTTCATCAGCTATACAAACATTATTTAGTCATTGCGGCTACTCTTTGAAATACATGTTATTCCTGTTTGTTAGAAGGTGAGGAAATGGAGGCTTAGAAAAGTTAAGCACAATCATGCAGCTAGGTACGAACCTAACTGTGTCCTACTTCAGAGCCAGTGTTCTTCACCCCTCTACTATCTATGATCCCTTCCTCTTCTATGTACATACATTTCTGCATACACTGCACTTGTATATACAGTTGTGTATAGACACTGTACCTACGCAATATCTATATACTCCATCTGTATACCATATTAGAAGATTTTCATTAAATAACTCAGCCTAGCCATTAAGCTAAGGAGAAAATGAGCAGCAGTAGGAAAGATATGTTAATGTGTCTTAGAAGAACTAAAATATTTTCATTGTATTGACTATTTTGAAAGATTGTGTGTGTTTATTGTTAGCTAATCTGTAAAGCTTATTCTTGAAAAACAAAACAAAACACAAAACCTGTTCTTAGCCTGTGATCCAAGGCAAATAATATTTATTCTATAAAATTTATTTTTAGATAAACAAACTTAGGCTATGCTCCACAGATACCTTGGTGGAGGGCAGATGGGGACCTCAAATTTGTATGGAATGATATAGCCATCACCAGATTTTCTGAGGGGTTTGTGATCCAAAAAGATTGAGAAATAGGACTATCCAGCCATATTTCCTAAAATGCAGTGAAGTCTGTATATTTGTGTTAGTGTCTTCTCTAGCATGACTGTCTACTCTGAATTAGTGAGTACTGAGCTATTGCTCCTAGGGGAAATGCAGGGCTAGTTTTCTGTGAGCCACTTGTCATAATACTTACATCAACCAGTCAGTTCACAGCTTTGTTTTATTTGTGTTTCTGTTTAATGATTTCTTATTTCATGTATATTGCTGATTCATTGACAGTAAACTCATGGCCAGCAACACTATAATTCAAGCCACAGGACACAGAGCTAGCACAGATATGTTCTCCATTAGGCATATCACAGCTTTATTGCACTTAGATACACTGGCCAGTGCTTCAGCACTGTCCTGGTCATTGTTGTCGTGTGCTGTTGAGTTGATTCTGACTCATAGAGACCATGTAGGGCAAAATAGAAATGCTCTATAGGATTCCCTAGGTAGAAATCGTTGAGAAAGCAGATTGCCAGATCTTTGCTGTAGTGGAGTGGGTGGTGGTAGTTCAAACTGCCAGCCTTTCTGTGGCAACTAAGCGCTTAACTATTACACCACCAGGGTTCCTTGCATTATGCTTGGGGTCTACTTTAAACCGTAAAATCACCAACAAAAAAAGCACAAAAGTGTGAAAAATATGGCACTTAAGATGTTGGTGGTTCAAACCTACGAGCTACTCTTTGGAAACCCTATACAGGGTCTCTATGAATCAGTACTGACTCATCAGCACTTACAAGGAGATCTTACAAAGGGAACTTGTTTACAGTATGAGAGCTGAAACAAAGCAGAGTGTCACCCTATTCTATCTCAGATAGAGATAACCACATTAGGCAACTCAGATTTTTTACTACTCTGCAGATCCATGAAAACAACCTGAGTATGGGTTTTACAGTTACAGATACATTTTAGTGAGTAGGTAAAGTCACAAACACAAAAATCAATGAAAAGTGAGCATCACATGTGGTTCCACTTGTTTGAATTCTGTTTAGTATTTAATGTGCTTTTCTTTGAATAACCATGTTAAAGAAATAGACATTAATATTTTGCTCAATTAATTTTTTTAGACCTTTCTCAGGAACAGTTTTTGATGATGCTTTCTGGCTGGATTTGAATTATCTAGAAGTTGCCAAGGTAGCTCAGTCATGTGCTGCTCACTTTACAGCATTACTCTATGCTGAAATCTATGCAGATCAGAAAAACATGGGTGATCAAGAGAAAAGGTAATGGAATTTGGAAGTTTTGTTTTTTTTTTAAATTGATGTTAACAGTGTTTCCATAAAGATACATATTAAAGATATGCTTTCCCCAGTCCCATTTAAAAGACATTTTTAATAAGTTTTTTTTGAGTGTGAAATTTAAAATAATAATAGTACTCTGAAATAGCAAAAATGGCAATTGCTTGTAAATGTTATAGATAGCAAGTTCCGGATGGACACAGACCGTACTTGTTTTTCTCTGTATTTCGCTGGACTAATTTATTCCAAGCATCTTCACTTCTTCTCACTCTTCTGTCTTCTGCACATGGAGAGACCAGTAACTGCACCTGACATGGCCACTCATGAGCTTTTAATATCTCAGACACTACTCAACCAAAGTAGGAGGTAGAGCATTGTCTTAGGGGACAATGTTATGCCAATTAACTATGGTGTCCTCTGAAACTATGGTCCTGAGCCTACAAACCCAGCTACTCATTGCCTTAAGATGTATGATAATGTCTAAGAAGTTTTCATCATTTTTCCCACTGTATGCTCCACCGCATTCATAGTTGTGTTTGCACCAAAGGTAATTTAATATTCATGTACCAATGTGCTCTTTCAAACTCATGTATTGGTGGGATATTTAAGTATATGTTGTTGTGAAGTGCTCCCGAATTGGTTCTGAGTCACAGCAACCCAGTGTAGGGTTTTCGAGGAGCAGCTGGTGAATTTGAATCTCTGACCTTGCAATTCAAAACGACCTTGTGGTCCAGTACGTTGTCACACAGCACATACCAGGATTCCACATGAGTATATATGTGTATTCTTCACTCTTCTCCCATACCCATTCAGCATGTGTCACTTATTAATTTTATTATCTTGAAGTAAGTGGATCCTACTCTCCCACTTCCTTAATACTTGGTATTAGCAGACTTAATTTTCTCAATCTATTGATTGTTAAATGCTGTCTTACTGTGGTCTAAAGTGGTTTGTGATTACTCATGAACCTGAATTTCAGATAAAACTACTAACAGAATATTTAGGAATTGATTGGGGTTAAGGAGGAATGGTGGTGGTGATGTGCTGTGCAGTCAGTTCCGACTCATAGCAACCCTTTACAGGGTTTCCGAGACTGTAAATCTTTATAGTCTGTTGTAATTTTTAACAGGCCAGTCACTTTCTGTATAAGCATGTTTTGGCATACAACCTTCCCACATATGTTTTTGTTAAAATGCCGTCAAGTTGGTTCTGACTCATAGTGACCCTGTGTAGGGTTTCCAAGGAGCTTCTGTTAGATTTGAACCACTGACCTGGTGGCTCAAACCGACCTTGCAGTCCAGTGCTTATCTTAGAGCACCACACCAGGACTTCAGTTCTCATTCAAATAATTAACATATATTTCTTTTCTATCCTAGGTCTAAGACATGATACTGTGTTGTTGTATTTTATTTTTTGGATACTGCTTTTAAAGTATAAATAGTTTATTTTCTGACTTTCGTTAGTTATTTCCTTCAAAGTCTGTAGTGTTTATCTATGTTCACAAGCTTCAAATAGAATGTTTTTATTAAAAGAAGTATTCTTGTGGCAACTAGGAGTCTTACATTTGAAGAAGGAAGCCAGAGTACAACTATTTCTAGTTTGAGTGAAAAAAGTAAAGAAGAAACTGGAATAAGTTTACAGGTAAATATTAGAAAGCCTGTTACTTAGATAATGCTATTGGTGAAGATTGTGTAGGTGTCACTTGATTTTAAAACTAAAGTCATATATTAGACAGAATGTTATATATATAAATGCATGCATTGTTTGAAGGCAGGCCTTGGAGTAGAAAATTATGAGTTCTGATCGTGACTCTGCCATTTAGTTACATAATCTTGAACAAATTATTTAACCTTTCTAACCTTGAGTTCCTGCATCTGAAAACCACCTATCTCATAAATTGAGTTGATGCTATGTATTTCCTTTCATAGAACCTTGTTCATATTCCTTAAGTAATACTTGTGTGTATAATTATATAAGCATATTTTTTGTTCATCTATTTATTGTGTGTCGTGTCTCAAAATAGGTTACTTCTGCTAGAAATTCCTTAATGCCTAATCTGAAATTGGTCCATAACAGTATCTGGCATTCTTACTGAACTCCTCTGATCATCTCATTCTTCTACGATAACAATTTCAACTTCAACACTTTTGCTTCAACTTCTAAACACTCTCTGCCTTTGCTTTCTGCTTGCCTGCTACTTCTTGAAGAAAATTGTTGTTGTTGTTGTGTGCTGTCGAATCACTTCCAACCCATAGCGATCCTTTATAGGATTTCCAAGGAATGGCTACTGAGCTTAAACCACCAATCTTGTGGTTCAAACTGACTTTGTAGTCCAGCTCATTAGCCCACAGTGCCATACCAGGGTATTATACCATGCTGTGCTATCAAACAGAAATTTCCTGCATCTGCTCCTCTTCTAACCTTCTTTCTCCCTCTTGTTAAAAGGTGAGAAGCAGTTTTGCCTTAGATATAAGGCTTATTCCTTACAGTGCTTTTTAATATCTACTTTTTCTCAGAAACATTATATTTTTTATTATGCCATGCTCCCTTTCAACTATATTCTTTATCCTTCTAAATGCTTTCAAACCTCTCCCATTAAAAATAATTCCCTTTCTTACAAAATTATTTTGCTCTTCCTTATGCTCTCTTTTGGGTATTACCCTCCCTCTTCCCTCCCTTCACTGTCAAAAGAGATTTTTACATTTGCAGTCTCCGTCTTCTCTCTTACTCCATTCACTGAAATAGTATTAGTTAATGGCACCATCATGTTTAAGCTTGGTGTTCGCCTCTCATTCTTCTTCCTAACGTTTCAGTAACACTTAGCACCTTATGATCATGCCTTGTTTGAAATACATTCTGTTTACCCTTTTGATCCCACTCTCCCCTGAGTTTTCTCCTTCTGTTTGGACATTTTGCTGTCTCATTGTCCTTTACTGAGTTTTAGGGGGCTATTCTCCGCAGCCACTAGCTAGGCTTACGTATTAATTGTTCCAACCCTAAGGGCTTGATTTCATGCTTTCTAAATAGAAATATTTTCTTTAGAATTATAGAATTATGTCAATATCAATGAATTTGGATATATAAAATATTTACAAGATCAAGTATATTAAGACAGTTACTTGATCAGTTTTCTGTGGAATACCATTTTGTCTACTGTATATAAATTATTTTGTATTATGGAGATTATTTTAAACTAAATAAATTCTTGTGTAAATATCTTTAAAATTTTTGAGTCCCTAAGCCATGACTTCCTTTATCCATATCACATTTCACTAAGTATCATATTATACAATTTTGAGTTTTATTTCAGATAAAACTTACGGCCTTTATTTCTATTTAATTCCTTTTTTGAGAACCAGATTTTATAGAACTTATTTCTATTTGTAGTTTAGCTGTGGCTGGAGTTCTTTTTGTTTTCATTTTTTAGTGATTGCTTTGCATGTGATAAAAACCTTTATTTCTTAATTAAATCTCCACCACTCGTCTGTCAGTTTGTCCTACTGTGGTGGCTTGCGTGTTGCTGTGATTGTGAAAGCTATGCCATGGGTATTTTAAATACACAGGGTCAACCACAGTGGACAGGTTTCAGCTGAGCTTTCAGACAAAGACAGATTACGAAGAAAGAGAGACTGGCTACTCCTGAATATTTTACCACTGATAATCTTATGAATAGCAGTGAAATACTATTAGATAGTGCCAGAATATTGAATACTGAAACATAAAGAGTACTAGAATATTTTCAGATAGAGTGCCAGAAGATGAGCCTTACAGGTTAGAAGGCACTCAAAATATGACTGGGGAAGAGCTGCCTCCTCAGAATAGAGTTGACCATGATGACGCAACTCGAGTAAAGCCCTTGGGACCTTTATTTGTTGATGGGACACAAAATCAAAATGAAGAGAAACAGCTGTAAACATCCATTAAGAATCGAAACATGGCACGTATGAAGTATAAATCTAAAAAAATTGAAAACTGTCGAAAGTGAAATGGAACGCATACATATCGATATGCTTGGTGGCATAGTGAGCTGAAATGGACTGATATTGGCCAGTGGGTATCTAATAGTCACCTGGTTTGCTATGCCAGGAATGACAAAGAGGAATTGAGTTGCATTCATCATCAAAAAGAACATATGAAGATCTGTCTTCAGTACAGGACTGTCTGTGATAGGATAATAACCATATACCTACAAGGAATACCAGTTAATACCATATTATCAAATCAAATTCATGCACCAACCATAAGGCTGTTGTTGTTCGGTGCCATCGAGTCGGTACCGACTTATAGCGACCTTATGCACAGCAGAATGGAACACGACCTGATCCTGGGCCAACCTCACCATTGTTGCCACACTTGAGTCCATCGATGCTGCCACCTGGCCAATCCATCATTGGGGATTTTCCTCTGACCCTCCACCTTACCAAACATGATATCCTCCTCCAGTGACTGGTCCCTCCTGACAATATGTCCGATGTATGAGAGACAAAGTTTGGCCATCCTGGCCTCCAAGGAGTACTCTGGCTGCACATCTTCCAACATGGGTCTGTTGGTTCTTTTGGCAGCCCATGGCACTTTCAATATTCTCCTCCAACATCATAACTCAAATGCATCAATTCTTCTACAGTCTTCCTTATTCACTGTCCAGCTTTCACATGCATATGAGGTTATTGAAAATACCATGGCTTGCGTCAGGTGCACCTTAATTCTCAAGCTGACTGACATCTTTGCTCTTCAACACTTTAAAAAGGTCTTGTGCAGCAGACTTGCCTAATGCAGTACATCGTTTGATTTCTTGACTGCTGCTTCCATGAGTGTTAATAGTTGATCCAAGAAGAATGAAGTCCTTGACGACTTCAATCTTTTCTCTGTTCATAAGATTTTTTTGTTGTTGTTGGTCCAGTGGTGAAGATTTTTGTTTTCTTTACATTGAGATATAATCCATACTGAAGGCTGTGGTCTTTGATCTAGTGATGATGAAATTGAAGAATTCTACCAACTTTTTCACTATGAAATTGATCAAACATGTAATCAAGATGTATTGATAATTATTGGAAATTGGAATGCAAAGGTTGGAAAAAGAAGTTGAAGGTTCAGTAGTTGGAAAATATGAATTTGGTGATAAAACTGATGCTGAAGATCGCATGATAGAATTTTGCAAGATCAGTGACTTCTTCATTCCAAATACCTTTATAGGACACCATAAAAGGCAATTATACACATGGACCTCAGCAGATGGTATGCACAGAAATCAAATTGACTACATTTGTGAAAATAAATGTTAGAAAAGCTCCATGTCATCAGTCAAAACAGGGCTACAGGCACTGTGGAACAGGCCATCAATTGCTCATAATGCAGGTTCAGGCTGAAGCTGACAAAAATTAAAATAAGTCCATGAGAGCCAAAATACGACCTTGAACATATCACCCCTGAATTTACAGACCATCTCAAGAAGAGATTTGATGCATTAAACACTATAAAGACTGGAGATCAGAAGAGTTGTGGGATGACAATCAAGAACATCATTTAGGAAGAAAGCAAAAGGTCATTAAGAAGACAAGAAAGAAGGATAAGACCAAAATGGATATCAGAAGAGACTCTGAACCTTGCACTCCAGAGTAGAGGTGCTAAAGCAAATAGAAGAAATGAGGAGCTAAAAGAACTGAATAGAAAAAATTTCAAAGGTCAGCTTGGGAAGACAGAGTCACATATTATAATGAAATGTGCAAAGACTTGAATTAGAAAATCAAAAGGGAAGAACATGCTCAACATTTCTCAAGCTGAGGGAACTGAAGAAAAAATTCAAGCCTCGATTTGAAATACTGAAGGAGTCTGGTAAAAATATTGAATGATGCAGAAAGCATCAAAAGAAGATGAAAGGAATACACAAAGTCACTGTACCAAAAAGAACTGGTCAATATTCATCCATTTCAAGAGGGAGCATTTGATAAAGAGCCAGTGACACTGAAGGAAGAAGTAAGTCCAGGGTGTTTTGAAGACACTGGCAAAGAACAAGGCACCGGGAATTGAAGGAATACAAACTGAAATCTTTCAACAAACTGATGCAGCACTGGAGGCAATCACTTATCTATGCCAAGAAGTTTGAAAGCTACCTGGTCATGTGACTGAAAGAGACCATATTTGTACCCATTTCACCAAGGTAACCCAATGGAATGCAGAAATCATCGGCAGTATTACATGTAAGCAAAATTTTGCTAAAGCTGTTTTACAAAAACAGCTGCAACCATATATTGACTGAGAACTTCCAGAGATTCAAGCCAGAGTCAGAAGAAGATGTAGAACAAGGGATATTAGTGCTGATATCAGATGGATGACATCTAATGTCTGGAAGCAGAGAATACCAGAAAGATGTTTACCTGTGCTTTTATTAACTATACAAGGGCTTTCAATTGTGTGTATCATGACAAACTATGGACAACTTTGTGAAGAATGAACATTCCAGAACACTTAATTGTGCTTATACGGAACCATGGGGCAGTTGCTTGAACAGAACAATCGAACACTGAATGATTTAAAATTAGGAAAGATGTACACCAGGGTTGTATGCTGAGCAAATAATTGGAGAAGCTGGATTATATGCAAAAACAAAAAACAAAAAACAAAAAGTGGCATAAGGATTGGAGGAAGACTAATTAACAACCTGTAATATGCAGATGATACAAAAGTGAAGAGGACTTAAAATACTTACTGATGAAGATCAAAGATCACAGCCTTCGATATTGCTTGCACCTCAATGTAAAGAAAACAAAAATCCTCACCACTAGACCAATAAATTAACACTCTTAACAATGGAGAAAAGATTGAAATTGTCAAAGACTTGATTTTGCTTGGATCAACCATCAATGCTATTGGAAGCAGCAATCAAGAAATCAGACGACATATTGCATTAGGCAAATATGCTACACAAGATCTCTTAGAGTGTTTAAGAGCAAAGATTTCAGTTTGAGGACTAAGGTGTGCCTGCCCCAAGCCATGGTATTTTTAGTAACCTCATAAACATGTGAAAGTTGGACATTGAATAAGGAACACCATAGAAGAATTGATGCATTTGAGTTACAGTGTTGGAGGAGAATATTAAAGTATCATGGATTGCCAAAAGAACAAACCAGTCTGTGTTGGAAGAAGTGCAGTCAGAATGCTCCTTGAAAGCCAGGATAGCCAGAATTTGTCTGGAAGGACTAGTCCCTGGAGAAGGATGTCATGATTGGTAAAGTGGAAGGTCAGAGAAAAAAAATATCCTCATCAAGATGGATTGGCCAATGATTGTGAGGTTGGCGCAGGACCAGGCAGTGTTTCGTACTGTTTTGCACAGGGTCATTATGAGTCAGTATGGATTCAGTGTTACCTAACAACAACAAATCATCATAATGTGAGCCACTCTCCCCAGGTAGGTCACAATCATTCTGTTGTCTGTCTGAAATTAGTCTGCAATGTTGCTGCAGATCCAGATTTAGAATATATTTCAGTACTAGTATCTTTTACTTTGGTAACATAACAGAGTTGGGCGTTAATGTTGGTAATGATAACATTTCAAGTTTGCTAAAGTTTTTAAAATATTTTTTTTTTCCTTCCAATGTTTGTCGTTTTCATGTTTCAGAATCTTCTCTTAGAAATCTACAGAAGTATAGGAGAGCCGGATAGCCTGTATGGCTGTGGTGGAGGGAAAATGTTACAACCCCTTACTAGGTAAATTGCATCTTTCTAGATAATGGTGTATGAAGGAATTAGTGCATGTAGAACTAAAAAATATTTTTAAAATCTTTCTTCTAGAATACGAACATATGAGCATGAAGCAATGTGGGGGAAAGCCCTAGTAACATATGATCTTGAGACAGCTATCACCTCATCAACTCGCCAGGCTGGAATTATTCAGGTGCTTTTATCCTCTGCTTTCATGATGTCATCATTAGTGTGATGCTGAGATTGTTTCAGAATATGATTGACTGTTTACACAATTACTTAAACTCTAGAGAAGGGAATGAAAGTAATCTGTTGTTCACACTTGTTTCATCAAGATATATATCAAAGTTGGACAGGACACTGATCTAAGAGACAGTATAAATGTGTTGATCATAATCTTGTTAGCTAATAGTAGGTGATATTTGTTTAACCAGGTGCCAATGTGTGCTGAGTGGTTTTTCTGGAAATTTGAATTCTACTTCTTGTCGTTTGTATTACAGTGGGTCCCAGAAACTGTCACTGGCTAATACTCCTTTGTTATTACTCCATCAGATATGACAGATTAGTGCCTTTGACTTCTATTTACAAGGGGGCTTTAAGAAGTTCAGAGGGAAATTTCAAAATTTTTTAATTCCATTTTTTCTCAAACTTTTGAAACTCCCCTGTATGTTTCTTTTGGGGGAACATACTAAGCAATATTTTATGATTTTAAGCAAAATTTTGAACTACTTGATTTTCTAAAAGTTACTTTTAATGTTTTTTTGCTGACTTTGGTTTCTTGAGTTTTCTCTTAATACTTTGGATTACTTAGCCTTTTTATTTTAAAAAACTTTTGCCCAGGCGCTGCAGAATTTGGGACTCTGCCATATTCTTTCCACCTATTTAAAAGGACTAGATCATGAAAATAAAGAGTGGTGTGCTGAACTACAGGAGCTTCACTACCAAGCAGCATGGAGGACTATGCAGTGGGACCACTGCAGTTCTGTCAAGTAAGGAGAAATCAGAAATTTGTTTCATTGCCCCTTCCCTCCCTAGTTCTTTGCATTCCTCTATCAGTGTAACAAGAATTGTGCTTTTATCTGTTATAGATGCTGCACGGTAAAAGTAGACCTAAAAACCTAAGTAGCAATTAGCCTTTAATATACATTGGCTTGAATTTCCTACTCTTGCTCCACTAGGGAAATTCCATCCCCATCTCCAAGATAATTGTTGAAAATAGAAACACAAAAAGCACTTTCTTTATAGGAATTCTCTCACTTACTGTTTATAGGCCCGAAGAATCCAAAGAAAGACACAGATATTTTGTTTTGTACTCTTACTGGCCGATGATACACAAAGGGCTGCTTGCTTTTATTTATGAAATTTTTTCTTACAAAAAAAAAAAAAAATCTGCTAAATTAGTAACACAGGAAGATACTATATAAGACCACTAAATTTTCTGAGTAAAAAGCCAAACACCTAGTCTAACAAAGGTTTCATATTTGTGTAGTCTTGAGGTATAAACGCTAAAAAAATTTAATCATGTTAATTAATTATATATTTAATTACCTTCAATGGAAAAAAAAATCTCATTAATCAGCATGTCTTTCAGATTTCAATAAGATTGCTATACATTAGAGATACACTTTAAAAGTTTTAAAATATTGTGCTCTGTGTGCTGGTACCTGCTTACCTATGTGAATCATCATGTGCCTCTCTTCCTTTGCCTGCACAGCCCTTCTCTCTTATTTATTGTCCATTTTCTTCAAGCCAGAATTATAAACACAGGGAGAGTAGGAACGTGATCAACTTTTCCACTAATGGATCCCCTTAATCTAGAATCTGGTTTTTAATCCCTGGCACGTAATATGAGGGTAAGTCAGAAATTACCCACACTCAGGATTTACTAAAACGCCCACCTATGTCCATGGCTGATGACAACATTGAGCGT
Source organism: Chrysochloris asiatica (assembly GCF_000296735.1). NCBI lineage: Eukaryota > Metazoa > Chordata > Mammalia > Afrosoricida > Chrysochloridae > Chrysochloris > Chrysochloris asiatica. The sequence goes on from NW_006408526.1 coordinate 17,226,846, forward strand.
GCATGTGAAGTGATTCTGTCGAATAGACTGGTGACAGTGGATTGTGTAGCAAGTCATTTGCAAATCAGCCATGGCTCTGCCAATGAAATAATCCACGACAGACTTGGGTTTCGAAAAGTTTGTGCAAAGTGGATACTGAAACAACTCACAGAAGAGCATAAACAGAAGTGTCTGGACATCTGCAGACTTCTTGTGTGGCACTGTAGGATCTGCACTGGACGGCTAACCACAAGGTTGTCATTTCAAGTCCAAGCTGCTCCACAGACACCCTGTACAGGGTCGCTATGAGTTGGAACCAACTGTATGGCACTTAACAACAGCAACTTGAAGGAAGGTAAAAGTTTCTCTACAAAAATAGTCACTGGTGACAAGAAATGGATTCATCACTATGAACCTGAGAGTAAACGGCAGAGTATGGAATGGAAACAGCTTCAATCTCTGACCAAGAAAAAGTCCAGAAGTCAGCCATCAGCTGGACAATTGATGCTTAGAGTTTTTGGGATTCTCAAGGGCCAGTATTGAAACATTATCAGGTAAAAGGTTCAACAATCAACAGTTCTCTTTACAGTGAGATGCTCACTGAAGAGCCGAATAAAGCCTAAACTTCTGATTAAATACAGAGGAAGCTGCTGTTCAAGAGTGTGACAGGCAATGTCCTCACACCTCTGCCCACAGTGTTGACACTCTACAGAAACTTGGTTTTGAGGTCTTAATGTATCCTTCCTATAGTCTTGATCTTGCTCCATCAAATCACTTGTTTGGTCCCATGAAAGCAGCCCTTCGAGGACAAAGCTTCACCTCTGATGAAGAAGTGAAGACAGCTGTGCATTCATGACTCGCAGCTCAGCCTAAAACATGTTTTTAATAAGGAAATACAAAAGCTTGTTGACAGGTGGACAAAGTGTACTCAAGGCGATTATGTCCAAAAATGATATATTTGTCTTTTCTAAAAGTTGATTAAAATACATTCTACAGCTATAGTGCAGGTAATTTTTTTACTTATTCTCATAGTATTCAGTAAATAAGAGTATGCCATGTTTAGGACCAGTCAGAAATCTGAGATATTTCCATATTTTCTGCTTACAGAATTTAAGTGACCAACAAAATTCTCTCAAGTTTTTACCAATATTTCTTGAAATGTGTTTTTCTCTCGCTTTTTTTTTTTTTTAATGTTTTATTGTGAATTATGTGATAGTTTATATGGGAGAACATTAATTTTACATGCATCCTATCATATATCATTTCATTGCCATGGTTACAATCCCCTCCATGCATCATCAACCAACCAAAGGGTATACCCTGCAAGCCTGCCACCGCGTGTCCCTCGGTTGTCAGCACACAGCCCCTCTCCCTCTCTGAGTCTAAAGTCCCCAACTGCTCCATCTCTCCACGTCATCGTCTCAGCCTTCATCTCAGGCATCACTGCTTCTCTGTGTAGGGTCCCACTCTCCACTCTTCTCCCTTGATGGTCCCAGGGACCTCCACTCCTAGACTGAAAAGTTAATCACTCCCCTCCTTGCTATAAAACGTCTACCTTTACATTTCCAACCCTCACAATCAGTCCTGATAACAATTATTCACTATTGTATCACAAGAGACCTATCTGCATTTCCTTTCATCAGCCCCACCTGGACAGATTTGCTACTACTCAGTGGAGATTCTACCTTCTTACACACCCTCTGAATATTGGTTCCCTCTTGAAAGCTTGTAAGCCAGTCACTTCTTGCCTTTGTAGCCTCCCACTTTGGGTAGCCAATGTCCAAGTTGCCCATCCCTATCTACTCTGTGTATGGAGGGGGTGGGAGAAATGTGTGTTTTTTTTTAAATGGAGAAATCTTCACTTTAGTTTTAGAATTTTGTCATTTGTCAAGTATCTATACACACGTTAGGATTCTCTGTTTTTCAATACCTTTATTTTTCTTTTAATTATCTCACAGCAAAGAAATAGAAGAAACCAGTTACCACGAATCTTTGTACAGTGCTCTGCAGTCTCTAAGAGATAGAGAGTTTTCCACATTTTATGAAAGTCTCAAATATGCCAGGTATGGTAAAAAGTTAAAGTAGTCCATTGTATTTTAGCATCTAACATCTTGTTTTCTTTTCTTGAAACTTGATGATTGGTGATGGGATGATGATGAAGTGGCTAGAATATTTCCTTGTCATTCCCTGTTCTTACCCCTCAGAAAATTCTCTTTGAGTCTCCAGGTAAGTTTTTCACTTTGCTGCCTCAAGGAAGCCTTTCCATTCCTTCTTTTGCTTCTTGGGACAGTTGCCTGAAAATTCTTATTTTATTTCATCTATTTAATAGTTACTTCTTTTAACATTAATGTACTAATTTATTAAATGGTGGCTAATAGTCAGTACTTAAGTTCATTTTGAGAAACAAATGTGATAATATATAAGGAAATTCTTAACTCTATAAAGAGTTAATTGAATATAATTTGTTAATTTTTGTTTGTCGTTAGTTACTGACCTAATATCCTATCTTTTATCGCAGAGACAGTATTTGCTACTGTTTAATTACTTGCTGTGTGCTAGCGACTGTTAGATTGTTTCCATATGTGTTCTCTAATCTTCAAATAACTCTGAAAGTGAAAAAACTTAGGCTCAGAGAAATCTGGTAGTGTATTTAAAGATACCCAGCCAGTAAATGACAGAGCTGGGATTTAGATCTAGATCTGTATGACCTAAATGTTTGTATTTTGTTTTCCACTGTGTTGTACTACCATTTGTGAACATTAGTAGTTAATAGATCAACAGCAAAGCCTGTAAGTACTCCTTAACAACAAACTTGAGTTTTCATCTCCTTGAAAGCCTTTTTTCATTGCCTTTTCTTTCTTGCCACTAGGGTGAAAGAAGTAGAAGAATTGTGTAAGGGTAGCCTTGAATCTGTGTATTCACTCTACCCCACCCTTAGCAGATTACAGGCCATTGGAGAGCTGGAAAACATTGGGGAGCTTTTCTCAAGGTGTGTGATCCCTATAACTTGGTAATCAATCCTAAAGTGCTACTTTTGTGTTTTACAACAATGCTTTTAAAAACTAGAAACTATGTAGAGACCATGGGTTGAAATCAGCTCGACTCCACGACACACTTAACAACAACAACAATGTAGAGACCAGCTATAGGTTCACTTCCTTGATCAAAAATAAAAGTTGACTAGCCTAGTGATCTGTGGTCTTATTAAAAGAAACAATTTTTTTAAATCTTTATTGTAAAAATGTGTTTCTAAAATTCAGCCTGATTGCACCTTTTTTCCTGTTTTACCAAAGATAAAGTAATTTCCTCATTGTTCCTTGCTTGTAGTACATTGTACCCCATTCTGTTTTACAAATTACAAATGGTTCATTTTACATAGATTCCACCATGCTAGCCCAGGAATATTCTCTTGCAAATTATACCCCCAGTGTCTTTCCTGGTGGCTGATGGTTAGGCTAATAATCTGTGTATGTGTATCCAGTGAATGCCAGGTGTTTAGGGACCTGTTACAAAAGTGAGAAGAAAGAGAACCAGTGACACAGAAGATGAGTTAGAGCAGTTACTCAGGATGTTGTAGATCTAAGTTACTTTGAAAAAATCACTTCACTTTTTAGGGCCTCCGTTTCTTCATTTCTGAAATAAGGGTTTTGTACTTCAGGATCTCTGGCTGACTGGCTGTGTGCCGTGGAGTGGGTTCTGACTCATAGCGACCCTGTACAGGGTTTCCGAGGCTGTAAATCTTCATGGAAGCAGAACGTCTCATCTTTCTCTTGCAGAACAGCTGGTAGTTTTGAATTGCTGTCCTTGCGGTTCGCAGCCCGATTCGTAACCACTACGCTACCAGAGCTCCTTGTGCTTTAGGAGTAGGGAGAAGGAAAAACTTTCCAAGTCCTAAATGTTTTCGTGCTTGTTTTTTCCAACGTTGTATTACCAAAGAAAAGCCATTGACATGGTTCTGGTGTGCCTCGAGAGTAAGATCGAAAATGCTTTCTATTCTCATTGATAATTACTAAATTAGCAGTTCTTACTGCCAGAATGTATGTATTTTTCCTTTAAATGAAAGATTTTTTTGTACCAAAAAAGAATATAGAATTCCTCAAAAAATCTCTAAACACTAATGCCAGCTCTTTTTCTGGTGGACAAATTAAAGGCCAGGGGAAAGTTTGATGAACTGGTGAACTAATGCTTATGTTCTAGGGCTGCGGTCCTTAACGTTCTCTTAGGGATTTCTGTGCGTCCCCATGACCTATTCGGAGTCCATAAAACTATCATTAAAATTACATTGGTGGTGGTGGTATGCCGAGGAGTCAGTTCCGACTCATAGTGACCCTATATAGGTTTTCCAGGGCTATAAATCTTTACAGGAGCAGAAAGCCTCATCTTTCTGCCACCGAACCACCGGTAGTTTCAAACTGCTTACCTGGAGGTTAGCAGCTCGACTCATAAGCACTATGCTAACAGAGGTCCTTGTAATTACCTTAATTTGTTATTTATTTCTCATTCTCATCATTTGGTTGAGCTGTTCAAGAAGAATATCCCTAATTCTCTGAAAAGCCTATTAACAGACTCCCCTCTTTCTCAACTACATATCTGTGTCTGGCTACACCTTTTAAATAAATTTCAGCCAGAACATCAGCATATCACAAACTGAACGTAGAAACAGAGATGAGAATCCAGCTTGTTTTTATTAAGCCAGACTTTAAAGAGACTTGCTAATATGTAAAACAGTGCCACACTTCGTACCAAATGTTTTGATTGTGGAAATTATTTCTTTTTCTTAAAGGGTGGTATTTGTGATGTGTATAGTAGATTTGGAGTCCTGATGTGGCACTCTAGGATAAACACTATACTGCTAACTGCAAAATTGGTGATTCAAACCCTCCAGCTGCTCTTTGGAAACCTTACACAGGGTCACTATGAGTTGGAACTTATCAATGGCACTTAACAACAGCAACAACATAGTAATTTACTGCTTTTTAAAATATATTAATCAATTTTAGCTTTTCCTCAGTTGTAATTTCTAATATGGTAAATAACAGTTCTTTAGAATGCTTTTAAAAGTGTAAAAGTTTTTGGAAACTGAAAGGTTGAGAACTACTGCTCTGAGTTCATTTTAGGAAGTTTTGCTTCCTGTGAATTTATTTTTGTGTTTTAGCTGTTCGTTGTAAATTGAGTGAAGGTTTACAGAGCAGACCATCAGTTTTGCATTCAACAATTCATACTCATTTTGGTTTCTGTCACTGATTGCACTCCCCTCAGTGTAACCTCACTTATTGTGCTTCGTCTCTGTTGTTTCCTGTTTCCATCCTTAACCCTGCTGAATTTGTGTTATAGTTTCCTTCTCTCTCAAGCAATTGAAAGTGCTGTGGTTTCCTTTCTAGTCACCACCTCATCTTCTTAGTCTCCTTGCTTCTTTATTTTTCTCAGCACAGTAGTTCTGAAACGTTGGATAGTATTGCTTGGTAAATGGTTTTTTTGAACATCTGGAAGGCATATTCATATATACTAGCTTTACAATATGCACTTTCTCTTTCTGTAGTAAATAATGTTGGTAAAATGACACTTGGAGCAGTTTCCAGCTTTTCCTTCATTGGGTTACAGTTTAAAGACACTGCACTTATACATACTCTGCCTGATGGGCAGAGTAGGGAGTTTGTGAATTTATTTCCTTGCTAACACATCCTTTTGTCCATAGGAATCTTTATAAAGTAGACCTAGAGGCATAGTCTTCTGTATGATAGGCCTGTGTTATGACTGACTATATTCTCACTTCAGAAGAAAACTTATTCACAAGGGGTGCTTTTTATAAGGTTGAAAAGTTTTTCTAAAGGAAATCTTTAAACATGTTTATTATTCGGCATCTTTTACTGACCCACCGAGATCTGACCACATCCTCATAGCAATTTGTAGTTTTCTAAAATTTGGTCCATATTTAAGAGTATTTAGAAGTTCCAGTATTATTACTTTAAAATTCCTTTGTGCTTTGACTTAAGTTTCAGAACTCACATAATAACGTCATCCATTTTTTTAATTTTCATTTTTCTTGTTTGCATGAACTAATGAGTTGGCCTTCAGATCAGTCACGGATAGGCAACTCTCTGAAGTATATTATAAGTGGCAGAAACACTCGCAGCTTCTCAAGGACAGTGACTTTAGTTTTCAGGAGCCTGTCATGGCTCTACGCACTGTCATTTTGGAGATCCTGATGGAAAAGGAAATGGAAAACTCGCAAAGAGAATGTTTTAAAGATATTCTAACCAAGCACCTTGTAGAACTCTCTATACTGGCCCGAACTTTCAAGAACACTCAGGTAATAGGATTTGAAACTGTTTCATCTCACTGCCTTACTTCCCTTTTTTTACTCAAAAAACAGGAAAGCATGAGTTTAAAAGAAATGTCATGGAGAGATCACTATTAATATATTGTATAATGTAATTGAAATTTCCTGTTTTAGAATTAGACAGACATGGATATAAACCATGGGCAAGGTATTCATGTTTTTTAAACCTCAATTTCATGATTATAAAATGAGAAGAAGCCTAACTCACTATATTGATAGCAGTTTAGTTATTTTGATGTACTCTGTGTGTGAATAGAGACAGATAAATAGGCATGCAGGGTTAGGGGTGGAAGGCAGGCAGAGATGCTTAACACAGTTCCTCAAAAATAGTAAGTGCTTACTGAATAGTAAATAGTTGGTATGGCCCTGTAGGATAAGCACTGGACTACTAACCGCAAGGTCAGTGGTTCAGAACTACCAGTCCCCCTCAGAAACCCTATACAGGGTTGCTATGAGTTGGCACCTACTCAACGACATGCAACAAGTGAATGTTGTTATTAAATGCCATCGAGTTGGTTCTGACCCACAGAAACCCTGTAAAGGGTTTGCGAGGAGTGGCGAGTGAGCTTGAACCGCCAACCTTGAGGTTCAAATGACTGCAGTCCGGTGCATTAACCCGCAGCTCCACACCAGGACTCCAATAATTGAATAGTAGTTGGTATTTTCATTATTATTAGGAGTAGTAATAGTAATAACATTCACTCCCATATGTCATTTTCATTTCAGCTCCCTGAAAGGGCAATATTTCAAATTAAACAGTATAATTCAACTAGTTGTGGAGTGTCTGAGTGGCAGCTGGAGGAAGCGCAAGTGTTCTGGGCAAAAAAGGAGCAGAGTCTCGCACTGAGTGTTCTCAAGCAAATGATCAAGAGATTGGATGCCAGTTGTACAGAGGTTACTTTCTTTGATTGACACTGCTTTAGCATATTAAAGGCTTAAAATGATGATCCATGAATAAGAATTTGCCAAAAAAAAAAGAGTCTTGAAAATTAATACTTATAAAAGAAGTTTAGAAAGCATCTGTTTTCCCTATTCTCAACAATTCTATCAGTTTATCATATCTTGTATAGCATTGGGATAAATTTAACAAATTAAAATTTTTTCTGTAGAATTTAAAAAGGATACGTGGGAAGCATAAAATATGGAACAGCTATTTGTGTCGTTGGTCATGGTGATTATGTGCTTTGGAGTTGGTTTTGACTCATAGCGACCCTGTACAGGGTTTCCAAGGCTATAAATCTTCATGGGAGCAGAAAGCCTCATCTTTCTCCCATGGAACGGCTGGTAGTTTCGAACTACTGACCTTGAGGTTAGCAGCCTAACTCATAACCACTATGCTACCAGAGTTCCTTTTATGTAGCACGAAAAACATGGAAGTGTGAATACATGAGAAGATGAAAGTAAAAATCAGAAATGAAGTGGGACAATTAAATTGTCAAGCCAAAATTGAATTATATATTTTAAATTGTACCGATGATGTATTATATGTTTTAAGTTTTGTTTTCCTTACACAGTATGAACCTACCCAAAAACTGTTATATGCAGAATGTTTGAGGGTTTGTGGGAACTGGCTAGCAGAAACTTGCTTAGAAAATCCTGCAGTCATCATGCAGACCTATCTGGAAAAGGTAAGCTTTGGAGCAACCCTTGAGGTATTTGTTTAATATGAATACACTTAGTCTTTTCCCAAGGCCAAATGTATTTCAGAAGCAAATAAAAATAGGAATTCCTTTTCATTTCTGTGGTGGCTCAGCATAGTCTTTAGGTCAGAATGAAACAGAATGCTACAGAAGAAGGGACATATTTTGAAAGTAAGTTCAAGTGGGTATCCTCTCTCCTCCCTATCTCCCCCCACTACCACTAAGTACTCTTTCACTTTGATCATTTCTCTGTGTATTCATGTAGAGAAATAGCTGACTAAAGAATATGTTTCTCCCTCGTAATTCTTTTTAGTAGTACTAATTTTGGAAATAGCTACTATACTAAATAGTATAACAAGCAAAGCATAATGTGATTGCCCTTAAGTTTTAAAGAGGACCTTGCTCCGAGATAATATTTAAACCTTAAACTAATAGTATCCCCTTAAACTCTTCTTGAAACTTAACAGTAGGTTAGTAACCAGTTGAAAAGGTCTGCCATGAACATTATACTTTTTTGTTGTTGTTATGTGCCGTCAAGTCAGATCAGATCCACAGCGACCCTACGCAGGGTTTCCGAAGAGCAGCTGGTGAGCTTGAACTGCCAACCTTGCAGTTCAAACAGCTTTGCAGTCTGGCACATTAACCCACAGTGCCACACCACACACAGTTCCTTAGGAACTGCTTACATGAGATCAAATTGGCAACTTGAAAGGTTAGGTAGGAAACTCAGTGGGGCAGTGAGTTTATATTAATCGTTGTGGGTTATTTCTTCACTGTCAGCCATTTTGAAAAGTTGAGAAAACACTGTACTTCATAAAGTTGCGCTACGTTGTTGCTGTTAATTGCCATTGAGTTAGTTCCAACTCATAGCGACCCAGTCTAGGGTTTCCGAGGAGCAACTGGTGGGTTTGAGCAGCCAACCTTATGGTTCAAACTGACTTTGCAGTCCAGTTCATTAACCCACAGCGCCACACCAGGACTCCATACATACACATATATTTATGAAACCTTAATGTGGGCATAACCTTGATCTAGGGGACTCTTTACAGTCAGATCTATTTGGTATTTGTAACTGAAGTATAAATGGGTTATGTTTTCTTGAAGGCAGTGGAAGTTGTTGGAAATTATGATGGAGGAAGCAGTGATGAGCTTAGAAATGGAAAAACGAAGGCATTTCTCTCATTAGCACGGTTCTCAGATACTCAGTACCAGAGAATTGAAAACTACATGAAATCATCAGAATTTGAAAACAAGCAAGCTCTTCTGAAAAGAGCCAAAGAGGAAGTGGGCCTCCTTAGGGAACATAAAATCCAGACTAACAGGTAACTGCTTATCTAGAAGGGACAATTTTTCCATGTTCACCAATTAATTGACTGACTACATGTGAACTTGTAATGTAGAAAACTAAAGCTTGACATAAGTACACATATTGCCTTGGGTGCACAGTGCTTAATCAAGGCTTAAATGAGGAAGACATTGACACGTGCTGTTTTTGAAGAATCCTTGTCCACTTCTAAGTTCATTGTAGAGGGGTCAGCTCTATTTTTCTTGTTGTTTTTTATTTGTTTTTGTTGGTATCAGAGTTCAAAAGAAATATTGAAATCAAATACAGAAAAATTAGCTATTTGCATGTAATTACATCCCTTTATTCAAGTTTGCCTTTATCTATTTTTACTGTAAATAGAGATAAAGTTAACTAAATAGGTAGAGTAGAGCCCATTTTGTCTTCAGTTGCCTAGGGTGACTTGTGAATTGCAAAGTTCATGAGAAAGTCAAGTTTTTGTCTTATTATTCAAATTTACTTTTCCTCTTGGGCACTGGGATGGATTATCGAACTATCAAGTAAGCACAGGTTTACTTGTGCTTGCTTGCTAATTTATAATTTTCACGAATTTCACGTGTTTCAACGTATCCTTGATCTGGTGAAAACTTGACTACTGACTGGTTGTTAAGTTGTTGTTAAGTGCTGTTGAGTAGGTTCCAACCCATAGCGACCCTGTATAGGGTTTCCGAGGAGTAGGTAAGCATAAGTAATCTGTGCTTTCCTTGCTTACTGTGTACTCTGCCCCTCTCAGTAATTGTAAATTTGAAAAGTGGCTTTGATTCTGTAGGAAGGTACTGTGGAGTTAGGAAGAGAGGCAGATGCCAGATTCTAGAAGCAGAATCTTTGATATGGAGAAAAATGTGAAATTGTTCACTACAGATTAGTTAAGTAAGCACAAGTAAATCTGTTATCCCTGTTTATTGAATAATCTGACACTGGGTAGACATCTGAGTTTTCATTTATGGTGTATATCATGTATGATTTTGTAGGTCTGTAAAATTTATGACTTTTGTGTTTTGCTTTAATTATTCATTGCAAGATACACAGTAAAGGTTCAGCGAGAGCTGGAGCTGGATGAATGTGCACTCCGCGCACTGAGAGAGGATCGTAAACGTTTCTTATGTAAAGCAGTAGAAAATTACATTAACTGCTTATTAAGTGGAGAAGAGCATGATACGTGGGTATTCCGACTTTGTTCCCTCTGGCTTGAAAATGCTGGAGTTTCTGAAGTCAATGGCATGATGAAGGCAAGTCTTTTCATTCAACTTACCATTCTACCCTTTGTTTTAAAAGATTGGACATACACCCTTCAGGGTCAGGAATCAACTCACCTGCAGGTGGTTAGCTGGTTATAGCTCTAGTATTTAACTCCTTGCTCTACACATAAGTACTTAATAAGTTGTAATGATGCAACTATGTATGGAGGTGAGAAAATTTCTGTTACTTTGTAATTACCGTAGGATAGTGAATTATGAATGCTAGATTAGAGGAATTGTAAAACACTGCCATCGAGTGAATTCTGACTGTTAGTAACTAGTCCCTTAGGACAGAACAGAGCTGCCCCCACAGGGTTTCAGAGACAGTAACTCTTGATGGGAGCAGACAACCTCATATTTCTTTTGTGGAGTGGCTGGTGGGTTCTAACTGCTAACCTTGTGGTTAACATCCCAACTCAGCCTGCTGTACCACCAGAGCTCCTTGGGGAATTAGAAAGCAATTAAAACGATGTGATCACACATACTTCACCCTGAATTACTTTTGTAAATGGAAAATATGTATATATTTTTAAAGAGAATACCAAGACAGAAGTATTTCATAAATATTTAAACTTTATTTTAGTGACAGTTTACTAGTTGCCATCGATACTGACTCAATGCAAGTCCGTGTGTGTCAGAGTAGAATTATGCGCCTTAGGGTTCAGGGGCAGGAGATTTGGAAGTAGACCATCAGTCCTTTTTCTCAAGGTACCTGTAATAGGTGGATTTGAACTTCTAACCTTTTGATTAGCAACAAGTAGTTAAAATCATTCATCTGTGTTAATTGTTTATACTGCCCAGAGACTCCAGTCCTAGACTACCCAGTGTTAATACACCAGTGAAAATGGTGTTTAAACAATCTATAGTATCAGTCAGCTTGAAGCTAAAAAGTAAAATGATTCTCCTGGATGCAAAAAATTAGTGAACTCAAAATAGGAACAATCAGTGTCTCTGCTGCTTGCACACACTAACGTCTGTTACTTTTGGCATATAGGGAAAAGATAATGGTCCCATTTTAGTGTGCAACAACTTCTTAGGAGTCAAGGTCAAATAGTCCTCAGACCAAAATCTGTCCTCCTTGTACTCATAAGGATACAATATTCAGCTACTCTGAATATGGTTTAATTTAGGACCAAATACTTTGGCATACCAGTAAATCAATCTGGAAAACCCATTAGCAAGGATAAATGACAATGAAAAAAATATAGCTAATGAAGTTTTGTGAGCAACCACTAGATAGTTGTATAGCTAACTTATAAGTTGCATGGGTGTGAAAATATTTGAAGTATTTTGTTTCTTAACCCCGTTTGGTTTTTCTTTAATGATAGAAAGTTGGAATGAAGATTCCATCATACAAATTTTTGCCTCTTATGTACCAATTGGCTGCTAGAATGGGAACTAAGATGATGGGAGGCCTAGGATTTCATGAAGTCCTCAATAATGTAAGTAAACCTGAAAATCAAAATCTAACCATTACTTTTCTATTACTAGCTGTAGTATAGTACTTACTACTATTCCAGTCTAACTGGAAATAATTAATAACAATAAATTTTCTTTTGTTTCATTTCTCTCCACATAAGTTGTTCATTTTCTCTCTCTCTCATTTATCCTGTGCCTCTCTGTCTCTCTCAGACAGGTAACAACCCACTACAGTATATGATACCTTAACACATTTTCATGTTAACAAAATGAAAGAAAAAAGTTTCCATTCTCGTGTAGATTTTGTATTTTTTGTTTATTTACATAAAACTAACAGTTCTTAATTTTCTGACAGCTCATCTCTAGAATTTCAATGGATCACCCTCATCATACTTTGTTTATTATACTGGCTTTAGCCAATGCAAATAAAGATGAATTCCTGACCAAACCAGAGGCAGCAAGAAGGAGTAGAATAACAAAAAATGCACCCAAACAAAGCTCGCAACTTGATGAGGTATTTGGATTAAGCATATCTTTTTGAATTGTGGTATTCATTGTTTCCCAGAATATTCTTTTCTTATGCCTCAGAGAGTCTAAGAATCTGTGTTCCTGACAGTATTCAGTTTTAAAATTATTTGTTATGAGACTAACTAAAATTATTTCATGATTTTTGAATACTTCTGAAAACATTTAAAAAATCTGTTGCTGTTGAGTCAATTCTGACTCTTTGTAATACTATAGGGTGGAGCAGACTGCCCCACGTGGTGTTCCCAGACTAGAAATCTTTACAGGAATTGACAGCCTCATTTCCCTCTGTGGAGTGGCTGGTGGGTTAGAACTGCAAACCTTTCTGTTAGCAACCAAGCACTTAACCACTGTGCCACTAGGGCTCCTTCACAAAGCATAGGAATACAAGTCGTATTTTTTTTTCTTTATAGCAATGGACAAAGAGGGAAAAAAAAGATTTCAAGGCATGTAAATCCTTGACACTTGACACAATCATACTTATGATGTATTTCACTCATAAGGTGACTGTTTTGTTTATATCTGAGGAATTACAGTTCTTATTTTCCTTAGATCTGTATATAAATCCTGGTTTTTCATTTATTACAACTAGTTTAAATGTTGTATATTTCCTTGTGTAATAATTTTTTGTTGCTTTTTTTTTTGTTTAATAGGATAGAACTGAAGCTGCAAACAAAATAATACATACTATCAAAAGTAGGAGACCTCAGATGGTCAGAAATGTCGAGGCACTTTGTGATGCTTATATTCTCTTAGCAAACTTAGATGCCACTCAGTGGAAGACTCAGAGAAGTATGTGTTTGAAAGAATGAGTGTTGTTGTGTTATTCTCTATAAAGAATTTGAGAGTCTAATGTGTAAATCTGTTTAAAATCAGACAGTGTTATGCTGCACATATGAAGGTTCTAATGAGTACATGATCCCCAAACTTGATATTTACCTAATTGCTTCAACACCTCTCAGTTACTTTTTTACTTAGTATCTCTTGGCAACTGATAGGTGAGTTTACTCAAGGAGCATTGGTGGTTCCATGGTAGAATTCTCGCCTTTTGTATGAGATGCCCAAATTCGATTCCTGACCAATGTACCTGCTGAAGCCCAGCTACCATTCATCTGTCACTGGAGGCTTGCCTGTTCCTATGATGCTGAACAGGTGTCAGTGGAGCTTACAGACAAAGACAGCCTAAGAAAGGCCTGCCTATCTACTTCCAAAATAAAAGCCTGTGAAAACCTCTGGGTTACAGCAGTTTGTTCCCATTGTACATGGGGCCATCATGAGTTGGGGGCCGCTAACAACACTAGGGGAATGATTTGATTTCTCCTGGTAATCTTCTGATACAAATACTTGTTTCAAAGAATTGTATAGTGGGAAGTTCATTAAATAAGTAACTGGATAATTAAGAATTTCCAGGGTTGAAGGATTTTTTGTTTTGTTTTGTTTTTAAATGACATTGGTTATTCACTGTGCTCTACAACTCAAATTGACATATAAGGTCTAATAACCATTTTCTCCTTAGGTGCTAGCATTTACAGTTAACCCATGTCTTTTCCTGTTGTCTTCTGGTCAAATTATTATAAGCTGTTATAATATTTGGTTATGTGGCTAGTCTCTAAATGTGTGTTGACTTAAAACTATCTCGTTCCCATACTTTTAATAAGCTTATTCCTTTTTCTGTTCAGAATCCTATATTCAAGTTTGAGTTCTCAATTACTTTAAAATAAGAATGAGACTTCACATAGTGTTTCTTGATGAAACAACGAGTATCGTACATCCTATAATCAAATTAATGGTAACGTGTTGGGAATACATATCCATGTGCTATGCAGATTCTCATGTGGTCTCTCCTTTGCACTCTGACCTAATTGCTAGTGCAGATGATCTACAGATTTTATCTGTGGCCCATGTTTACCATTGCTGTGCTTTGACCCAGAGCTACCTAGTGTTCCAAGCCCTGGTTCTTTATTTCTGAAATCAGGGACTAAACCACAGATTTAAAAGTTGGGGCTTACAGCATCTGCTGAATACTCCTGCTTTATGTAATCATCATTGTGTTCCTCAGTTTGCAAATGTCACTAAAATCTCTTCATTTTAAATGCAGAAGGCATAAATATTCCAACAGACCAGCCAATTATTAAACTTAAGGATTTAGAAGATGTTGTTGTCCCCACTATGGAAATTAAGGTAATGTAATACTAGCTGTTTGATGTTTTAAAATATTTTCTTCTTCATTTAGTTGAACAGTTTTTTTTTGTGGTAGGTCAAAATTGGTTAAATATTGGCAGTTTCTTATGGTTCAGCTTATAGGTTTTTTCTTTATTCGAGTCCTTTCACCTGAGCTTTAAAATACTCAGAGACCTTTCCTGATTTCTTTTTCTTTTCCTTTAGTCTTATACCTCCCACCTCTCTTATGAAAGAAGGTCTAGGTGACTTGGCTAGAGGAACCATATGCTTATGCCAATATTCATTTTTACTGGCAAGAAAGTTTCTAATTGTTCTATATTGGTTTTAAAAATTTTATGTGCATTAAATTGACTGTGTTGTTGTTGTTGTTATGTGCCATGGAGTCTGTAGTGCATACAGTATTGCACTATTTATATAGGTAGTCCTGGTGTGATTGGTGAAACATTAGTTGGTATTTTCTTTCTGGTTTAGTTGAAACTTTATTTTTATTTGAATTATTACCAGTAAGGAAAATATATAGGAAGAAAAACAGTTGCCCATTTATCTATTGTAATACTTGTGTGGTATTGTAGGATAAGTACTGGACTGTTAACTGCAACTTTGGTGCTTCAGACACACCAGCCACTCCTCAGAAACCCTACACAGGGTCGCTATGAGTCAGAACCGACTTGACAGCACTTAACAACAACAACGACTTACAGACATGATCTATTTAGCTATGTCATCATGATTGTTTACTGCTGTAGAAATACCATACTAGGAAGAATATGTATAACAATAATTATTTTAGTTGAGAAAAGTATCACTTTACCTACATCACAAATCTCACCTTTGCAGTTTAGTGTTTCCTATCTGTAGTTATTTGATTTGAATGTAGCTTCATTATATAGATTAACATCTTTTCAACTATATCAGCTAAGTTACTTAGCTGAATATTTCCTGAAAATGCCTGGTTTAGCAATTAGGACATTGAAAACTCCCCTTTACCTTTCTCCAAAATTTAACTGGTTAATGTTGTTGAGAAGAATTTTGCTATTTCTCAGATGACACAGTGGCAGTAATTGGCAAGACCTGGATCTTGTTTTTTCAGTAGCTTTTTGGCAACTCTATTCTAACTCTTGAGGCTTTCTGCTCCCATAAAGATTTATAGCCTCATAAACCCTGTACGGGATCGCTATGAGTTAGAACCGACTCCAGGCACATAACAACAACAACAACATTCTAACTCTATATATCCTGGCTTTAGTGAGAGATTTTTAGGTTGTGTTATTTATGTATCACTTCTTAAAACCTTTCCAATGACAATTTTATATCTTTTATTTAAATAAGATAGTAAAATTATAGTTCCAGTTCTTATCCAACACCATGTTGCCAGTTATTTCCCTGTTTGAAAATTGTCTTATATAACTAATTTGTCTTTAAGTGCAAATAATGTATCTAACCTTTTATTATATTTATACTTGCTATTAGGTGGACCCCACAGGAAGGTATGGAAATCTGGTGACTATACAGTCATTCAAAGCAAAATTTCGTTTAGCAGGAGGTTTAAATTTACCAAAAATAATAGATTGTGTCGGCTCCGATGGCAAGGAAAGGAGACAGCTGGTTAAGGTGAGCTTCTCTCTTTTCTAGTGTGGTTCTTAGAGAGTTAATGACTTTACTGTCAAAGGGAAACGTTAATTGATATTTTCTTCCTGCTTTATTTGGATCTTGATGTTTATTAGGAATTATTATCAATAAGGAAAACTTATAAGAGGAAATACATTATTTTCTAGAACCAGAATACTTGCCTTCATCTTTTTGTGTCTCTCAAAAGATCATTATTGTGATGATTGAAGTAAAGGAGTACTGTTAGAATCTGCAGGCATGATGAGATCAATTATCAGTTTCCTTGCTTTGAAGTATTTTGGTGGTTGGTGCTTACTTCCTTGAATAGCACAAGGTGAAGGCCCTTGGTTCAGTATAGTGAAGACTGTGCTAAAGTGCTTATGAATATACCAGAAAAGGACAGCATTCCTCCTTTCCTGACTTTTCAGAAGCTCTTTTGTTCCCTGCTGGGGAATAGTGAAGGAGCCCTAATGGCTCAGCAGATTTAACATGGGGCTACTAACTGAACGGTCAGCAGTTTAAAGCCACCAGCTGCTCTTCCAGAGAAAGATGAGGCAGTCTGCTTCAATCAAGTTTCTAGCCTCAGACACCCAATGGGGCACTTCTACTCTGTCCTATGAGCTTTTTGAGAGTCACAATTGACTCCCCAAAAGTGGATTTGGTAGAGTAATAAAAAGATACCGTGCTGCTCCACCCTCAGGTGGGGGAGTTCCCATTGTCTAATTCTAAAAGCAGGTAGAGGAAACCTGTTTATTCTAAATCAGTTGGCCTACCCAAAATTAGTTTATTCTAATGAAAGTGTAACTGTCAATCTTTTTTATTTAAGAGACTGTTAAGAGGAACACAGATGCACAGATTGATTTTTTAGTGCCTTTTGTTATTCTCAAATTATTCTAATCCAGAAAGTGAACTGTGCAGTTATTCATGTTTGATTATTCTAAAGGGCCGTGATGACCTGAGACAGGATGCTGTCATGCAGCAGGTTTTCCAAATGTGTAATACATTGCTGCAGAGAAACACTGAAACCAGAAAGAGGAAATTAACGATCTGCACATATAAGGTAACATGTCTATACTGCTGCTGTTTGAACAAGAACATATAAGAGATGTGATTATTTGGAGCAGAGGTCAGCAAACAAATCTGTTAAGGATCAGATAGTAAACATTTTTGACTTTGTGGGGCAATTTAAAGTTTCTGTAAAAAAATATTCTTAACTCACAGGCTGTATAAAAACAGGTTATAGCCAGGTTTGATCCAAAGGCCATACTTCCAACCTCTGAGTAAGCCAATATAATTTTTGTTTTGGTTAGTGCACTGGACTTGCAGAGTCAGTTTGCAAGGTCAGCAGTTCAAGCTCACCAGCCACTCGGAAACCCTATACAGGGTCACTGTGGGTCGAAACTGACTCGACGGCACTTAACAACAACAACAAATTAATGTACAGTTAGATGTTTCTTACAATCATCTGAAGTATTTTTTTCCCTATCTTTGACCATTTGGACTATTTCTGATCTGAAAGTGCACCTAAGAAGAAAAGTGGTGTTGGGAAGAAACTGATTCAGTGCAAAAATACAAACATAAAACAGGCTACATAAAAATTAAAGTAGTTTCTGACTAGGTAATTTTCATGGTTCAAAATCCAGCACACAGCCTTTCCCTTTCCATGAGTCTAGAGTCCTCAGCTGTTCTATCTTTCCACATCATCACCTCTGCCTCCATCTCTGGTGTTGCTGCTTTTCTGGTTAGCATCCCATATTCCGCTCATGCTCTTTTCTCTTGATGGTCCTAGGGTCCTCTATTTCTGGATCGGGAAGGAGCACTGGTAGCGTAGTGGTTACGAATATGGCTGTGAACCTTAAGGCCAGCAGTTCGAAACTACCAGCCGCTCCGCGGGAGAAAGATGAGGCGTTCTGCTCCCGTAAAGATTTACAGCCTCGGAAACCCTGTACAAGGTCGCTATGGGTCAGAACCAACTCAAAGGCACTTAACAACAACAAAGATTAACTACTCTCCCCTTTATGTTTCAAAACTCCTACCTTTACATTTGGGGCAATAGCAATTAGTCATGATAACAATTACTCACTATTGAATCCAAAGAGTCATATCCCATCTCCTTTTACCAGACCCATCTAGACAAGATGAAAACTAGTCAATGGGGATTCTACCTTCCCCCTCACACTCTGAAACAGCTCCCTCTTGAAAACTTGTAAGTTAGCCATTTTGTACCTTTATTGTCCTCTCCCCCCTGCCCATTTTAGGTAGCTAATGTCTAATTTTTCTGTCCCTATCAACCCTTGTAAGGAGTTCTGGTAGCGTAGTTGTTATGAATCGGGCTGTGAACCTCAGGGTCAGCAGTTTGAAACTACCAGCTGTTATGCAGGAAAAAGATGAGGCTTTCTGCTCCCATATAGATTTGCAGCCTCGGAAACCCTGTGCAGGGTCACTATGAGTTGGAACCGACTCTACGGTACTTAATAGCAACAACAACATCAACTCTTGTATACTGAGGGGACAGGCTTTATCCTTGAGGTGAAGACTCCTTCCCTCTCATTTGGTATTTTGTGCTACTACATCCGTAAGAATAGGTCAGGTTCATCAAATTGTAGCAAGTTACACTTGCTTTATCAAATTTCTTTATCTTCCTCTAGTCGAACTCTGTTTGATATCCATTGAAGCTAGGTCCCCTATACCTCTTTTGGCCCTTACATTGAATATTCATTTATAATGTCTTCATTTTGCAAATAATACTAAATCATCATTTTGAAAAACCTGTTTTCCATAGGGTTCTTATACTGTTTCTTTTATGGTTTAGTACTTTATCTCGTTTTCTTCTCACTTGTTTTTTCTGTTTGTATGCAGATATAAATAAATTAAGAAGAGTATATAGCTAATTCACTGTGTAGTAGAGAAGTAATAATCTAATGAAGATGATTTTATAGGACAAATCATAGCCAGTGATGAGTCTTGGCTTTATACCAATACAATTCAGAGAGCAAAGTCCAATCAAAACAATGACTTCTGAGGGGATCTGCTGGGCCAGTTAAATTCAAGGCAGAGAGCTCAGCTCAGCGACTGTTTTTTGGGATCCTAAAGGGGTAATGTTGGCAGTTTTTCTCAAAGAACACAAGGCAGTCACAGGGATTATGATGAAGACATTTTTAAGAAAATTTAAAACTACATTGGTGAGTAAAACTAATGTTCTCCCGTGTAAACTATCACTCAATTCACAATAAAAACTTAAAAAAAAAAAAATGACATTGGTGAGAAAAGAACCTGAAAGGTTGTGCTGAGGAATTTTTTTCCATCACAATAGTGCACCTGCTCATTCCTTGAGGGTTTTAAGAGCTGTCCTGTGAGAATTTACTGAGCAACCTTACTCCATCCACCTACAGCTCTGTTCTTGCCTCTTCAGACTTCTTTTGTTCCCCAAACTAAAAAAACATTTAAAAGAACACCATTTGAGTCCGTCAAGGATGCCAAAACTGTCAATTTGATGTGGTGTAAATAGAATAGTGTCGAATTCTTCAGGAAAGGACAATCTTCAGAATTATAGTGTAACGACATACATGGAGGCTATGTCGAGAATATAGACCTACATGGAGGATACTGGGTATTTGTGCTTAATAAAGCAGTCTCTTCATTTTGTAGCAATACTTTCTGACTTGCCCTCATATTTGTGCAGTAGAGTACTATATAGCTGTTAAAATGTGACTTAGAGGTAAATGGGCTAACATAGCTAAAATTAAAACAATGTTGAGTGAATAAGAAAATTGCAGAAATAAAATTTACAATTATCTATGTATGTATAGCATTGAAACAACTATATAGAAAAATGAATGAACATAATAAACAAATTATTAGTAATCTTGGTGAGAAGGAGGGCTTTGTCTCCTTTCCAGGAATTGTTTCTCATATCTTGACTTGATAAAGCTGTACAGTGAGTAAAAGACATTTGTTTGTATCACTTTTATACTTTATGGTTTCTGACATCTGATGATTTTTTGAAAATAACTTCATCTTGTGGTTAATGTATCATAGAAATCGAGAGATGAGCAGACTCTCGCAAGTTTAAGTTGCTGGCTAGAAAATGAGATTCTTTGAGCTTAAGTTTGTTTTCAGGTTGCCTTTCAAATTCCTTTGGATACTTAGTGGTACCATGGTTAAGCACATGGCTGCTTACTGAAAGGTAGGTGGTTCATATCCACCAGCTGTTTCGTAAGAGTGGCAGTCTGCTTCTGTAGAGATTACTGCCTTAGAAACCCTGTGGAGCAGCTCTCCTCTGTTCTCCAGGGTCCCTGTGAGTGGGAATTAACTCAGTGGCAGCAAAGTTTCTCAAAGGATCATTATCTCCTGTAAACAGAAATATTAACACAGATGTGTAAAAAATGTTTTGCACTGGTTATAATAGTTAAATGATCAACAGATGCCCTTTAATATCTTTTCATAATCAAAAGGTATTTAATTTGTAACTTCAGGTTGTTCCCCTGTCTCAGCGAAGTGGTGTTCTTGAGTGGTGCACAGGAACTGTCCCCATTGGCGAATTTCTAGTTAACAACGAAGATGGTGCTCATAAAAGATACAGGCCAAACGATTACAGTGCCTGTCAGTGCCAAAGGAAAATGATGGTAAGTGTCACTAAAAAAGTCCTTGCAAGACTATTACTACTTACTACAGCTGACAGTTCTTAAATACTATAATACAAAAAGATTTAAGTTTCATGAGGCATAAAGATACTAAATAAAAAAAAATAAATGCTCCAAAATGGAAGTGTGTGTGAGTGAAAAGGGAAGGCTATTAAGTGTCTGTGTAGAGTGCCAACCTACACACTTAAAGTGTGTGCTAATTTGTTTCTTGTTTAGTTAGGCAAGATAAGATAATTTTTGTTGTTGTTAAGTGCCATTGAGTTGATTCCAATTCATAGCTACCTTTTGATGGGTTTTAACTGCTGACCTGTGGTTCACAGTCCAGTGCTGGTCCAACAGCACCATACCAGGGGCCATTTGCTAAAACAAACACTCAATTATGAAATAATTTTATAGGTACGCCATGTCACATTGGCTCTCAGACCTGACATTCCCCAGCCCAGTCAGCATCTTTTACTGAATGCCTCCTGTCTATCAGACCAAAACCTCCTTTGCAAAAGTGGGCAAGATGCCCCAAGTCTTTGAGGCTGAGCTTCCGGAGTCGAGCACTGTAGCCTCTGTCCCCAGTTTGCCAGGGATGAGAAGGTGAATGTCCCAGTCTGATGGACATTGAGTGTTCCCAGTTAGTAGCCTGGAGCCCTTGCAACAGGGACCCAAGGTCTGCACCCAGGAACCCAGAGACCAGGGGGAAGGTAATGGGGAGAGGCACTGTACAACCAACCCCTAGTGGCTGGTCTCCTGTGAACAAGGCTTCCGCTGCATGGTCTGCTGCCGTGTGCTTGCGTCCCAGGAGGCCCTGATTGAGCATGTGGAGCACGGAGTGAGCCAAGGCTCCAGCTGCCGTGTTTTTAATGAAGAGCTGCTGGAGAGGCGGCTGCCAGCCTCAGCCCCTCACACTCTATCTCGCTGCAACCAACTTCCCATGCATCCTGAAATAGCCACCAAGAAGAGGCAGTCTTCTGGTCTCTAGATGCCTGAAGGAGCAGCTGGAAAAGCAGAGAGAAGCTGAAGATGCTGAGGCACCAATTAGTGGGACTACAGAGGCAAGAGTCTGACTGCAGGCAGCACAGCCTCAAGGCCAGAGGGGAGCACCGAAAGACCTGTTAGCACCCTTGGATTGGGAGGATCAAAACGTAGCAGCTACCCCCAAAATTTGTTGTTTGAATCCTACTAATGATGCTTGGTGTCCTGGTGTCACACTACAGGGTAATGCACTGGACTGCAAGGTCACCTTGAGCTGCAAGGTCACCTTGATCCACAAGGTCAGTGGTTCAAACCCACCAGGCACTCCTTGGAAACCCTATACAAGGTTGCTATGAGTCAGAAGTGACTTTATAGCACTTAACAACAACAATCTGCCAGGTACTGTGTTGAGACTTCACACATATTACAGCTAATCATCACCATAATTATTCCGATTTTAAGATGAGAAAAAAAAAATCAGAAAGCTTAACTTGTTCAAGTTAATCAGCTAATAAATGGTGGAGTGAGGATTTGAACTTTGTTGAATTACAAAATCTTATTTTTCCTTTTGCTTTCTGTTGCATGTTTTTAAAGTGTGTAATAAATTGTTTTAAGCATTGTGACTAAAGACTTTACTGGTTTTTGAGGCAGACATAGAGGAGACAGTGGCTAGTTTTACCTGGAGCAAGATGTGGAGTGAATTAAATTCAAGGAAGTCTTCATAAAGGACATTGACTTTGAGCTAAGTTTCGTAAACAAGTTGGTGTGCTAGGAAGAAGGATCGTTCAGACTAAGGAAAGGGGTGTGAACAAATGGCTGAAAACAACATGAGCTTCGTATCTGAGAAACAACAGATGCATTTGGAGCAGTTGTTGTTGTTGTTAAGTGCCGTCGAGTCGGTTCCGACCCATAGCGACCCTGTACAGGGTTTCCGAGGGTGTAAATCCTTACGGGAGTAG
>NW_006408526.1:17253387-17253918 GCF_000296735.1 Chrysochloris asiatica
GATCCGCCATCTTGTTTGTTCTCAAACTATGCTATTCTTAAAGCTGAAATTCATTCTCTTTCTAGCTACCATTTCAAATTATGTCCCTGCATGTGGTATTGATTACAATTTGCCAGTGTTCCTGAGTAAGAATAAAACATAATATGGATACCTCAGTGTAGATAAAGTATAAAATCAAACAATCTTTTTTTCTTTTGCATTTTTAAAGTAGTAAATCTGCAAATTGATTTAAGGTCCACAAAAGTTAATGCATTCCCCATTATTTTATTCTGCTCAATCTCTGTTAAAAGAATTTTTTTATGAATGAAGTCAATTTCATAGCTCCTTCAGGATCTCCAGTTTTACTAGTTCATTGGAGATCACTTATTTAAGCTTCATTCTATAGTGGGTGAGATCAAGTTAGACAAGTAACAGTGCTGAGACCACACTGGATGCTGCACCATTTTAAGGACTTTGGATTATACTCTGAGTGACATGGAAGCTTTTGAAGAGTTTTGAGCAGAGAAATGACTCATAGCACCATCTACGTTA
>NW_006408526.1:17254018-17264002 GCF_000296735.1 Chrysochloris asiatica
GTAGCATTATGAAATGCTAGCAAGTTTGGATTTTCTCCGGTAGGTACTAGAGAACCATTGAGGAAGAGAGGAAATTCAAATGTACAGTTTAGATATAAAGATAACTGACAGCACTACAGGGGTTTTTTTTGTTTTGTTTTGTTTTGTTTTGTTTTGTTTTTTTAAGAGAGCCAACTGTAGGCATGAGGCAAAGGTTATGAACTAAGAGAGTTAACAGTTATAGTAATGGAGAGTAGTGGGTTGTTGACTCATAGAGACCCTATACGACAGAATAGAACTACCCCATAGGGTTTCCTAGGCTGGAGTCGCTATCAGAGCGAGAGTGCCAGGTCTCTTCTCCTGAAAGACAGCTGGTGAGTTCCATGGGTAGTGGTGGTGGTTGTTACGTGTCGTCGAATCGATTCCAACCCATAGCGATCCTGTATAGGGTTTCCAAGGAGTTCTGGTAGACACAAATATTAATGAGACAGGACTGATAGGATTTGGTTGCTGATTAGAAGTAAAACAGAGAAAAGGAGTAGTCAGTGCCTTCTGGTGTTTTGGTTGGAGTAACCGGCTAGATGATGAGGCTATGTACCTAATGAAGGAATAGTGGAGGTGACTGAGGATTGCCAGGGATGAGAAGGTGAATTAATTTGGATTTGGAGACGATCCAAGCGAAGATTATGAGTTAACAGAGAAGTACATCAAGCTCAAGCTTAATAAATATATTTAGGCCAGAGATACAGGTTTAGAAGTCATTAGCATATAGATGGGAGCTAAGCCCATTGAAGTAGATGGATAAGCTTGGACTCAGGTGAGTGTGTATGGTGAGAAGATTAAGATCTGAGATGTATCATCTGCTCTGCCAGCCACCAGTGATTCTTTCATTTTGCTTCTTCTGTTTCTCATAGCATCCCTAGTCTTGTGATGCCATCTGATAATATATCCGGAGCTACCACTTGACATTTCTGTTTATGTTTACCTATATTACAGGATTATTCAAATTAGAACTTAAATATTTAAGTCACTGTTGGTATGCCTTCTCCTAAGACGAATATAAAAACCTAAGGACAATAACACTTGTAATTAATGACTTCCCTGGTTAGCTTCTTGTGAGTAGACATGATATCATGTTCATCTTTTTTTAATCTTCCATTTACCTGGTGTGGCACTGCGGGTTAATGCGCTGGACTTCAAGATTGGTTTGAACTGCAAGATTGGCAGTTGAAGCTCACCAGCTACTCCTTGGATACCCTGTACAGGGTTGCTTTGAGTCGGAACTGACTGGATGGCACGTAACAGCAGCAACATACCTATCGTGAGGAACACAGTGATTCCAATAGGATGAGCACTAGACTGTGAACCACAAGGTTGGCAGTTAGAACTTACCAGCTCTTCATGAGAGAAAGATGAGGCTTTCTACTCCTGCAAAGATTTACAAGTCTCAGAAACCCTATACAGGGTCACTGTGAATCAGAATCGACTGGATGTCACTTAACAATAACATATCTATCATGAACACTGTAGGATAAGCACTGGACTACTGACCACTAGGTCAGCGGTTCAAACCCAACAGCTGCTCCTCAGAAACCCTATACAGGGTTGCTATGAGTTGGAACCAACTTGATGGGCACTTAACAACAACAACATGCCTATCATAATATATTCATATAGAAATGCTTAGTATTAGTTGGATTAGTGGGCATATAGTGGGAAAATAATTTTTGTGTTCTATTTAAAGGATGTGCAAAAGAAATCTTTTGAAGAGAAGTATAAAACCTTCATGGATATTTGCCAAAAATTTCAGCCAGTTTTCCGTTACTTCTGCATGGAAAAATTCTTGGACCCAGCTGTTTGGTTTGAGAAACGACTGGCCTACACCCGCAGTGTGGCTACTTCCTCCATTGGTAATCCTCTTGCACCTCTTTGTATTTGGATCCAGTGCTTTCCTACATTCTGATTGCTGGGGGATGCTGGTAATCGTCAACCCAGAGTCATCGTTAGGGCATTGTGTTTCTTCTTCATAATTCTTAGGTTCTCAAGTTGACCTTTATGGGAAAGGAGTCTTCTACTCAGAGAATGGAATTACAACTAATTATTCTACTTTGATTTGTAGAAAGTATGTCTTATTTTCTCTTTCCTTAATATATTATTTCCAGAGATTTTCTTTGGAAAATAATAAAATCTGTGATAAACTTTGCTTGATTAATTTTCTTTCATTATTGTTGTTTTGCATAGAAACGCTATACCATGATACTATTACCCAAATATTGATTCTGTTTAACAAAATTTTGTTTAGGGAATACAAATCATGATTTATATATACTTAAATATTCAATGTACAACATATATTCTGACTTTTTTTTTTTAATTACTAACAGATTAAAGAGCTAGATAATTAACAAAATACTAGAGTATGAGAACTTAACATACTGGTTTTTAAAGAAAGACCGCTCCTTCCACTACTATGTACCATAACCCAATGAGGCAGGAAATGCATATTTTGAAAAAGGTTCCAGATTGTTGTGCAACAGTCTTCTATACTGAGAATCACTGAAATGATTGAGCCAACTTAATTATGAATTAGAAAGTAGACCCAGTTAATCAGAGCTAATCAGGAAGTCAAACATCCAAACTTCCCTGTCAAGTATCTTCTGTAATACCAACCTCTGAAGCAGCAGAGGTTCTCCAAAGAGTTCAATAAGTATTCCAATTTGAGTACACATGATGTGCTACTTTGGCCCTGCTAAAATATGGGTCTAAACTTTTACGACATTAATTTCTGAGGTACTTTTAAATGTGTACCTCTTAAAGGGTAAAAAAAAGAAATTTTTTTCTTTTTCGTAAACTATCTAGAAATTGTAAAGTGTAATACATGTAAAAAATTATTGTTAAAAGTTGACTTAGACCTAAAATGGCCATTTATATATGTAAGTTCCCTGTAAGTAGACTTAAAAAGCCTTAAGTACTGAAAAAATTATGTAGAATTGGTGGTATTAATTGAAATTATGACTAAATGCATTATAAAGCTGAAATCAGTGATTTTGTGTTGTTTTCCAGTTGGTTATATACTTGGACTTGGTGATAGACATGTGCAAAATATCTTGATAAATGAACAGTCAGCAAAACTTGTACATATAGATTTAGGTAAGTAATACAAAGTTTATTTTTTACTAAATTTAGCAAATACTTGATCATTAAGAAAAATTGTTGGCCTATCAGGATATTACAAGTATGAGGGAGACAGACAAAACAATGAACACTTTTTAAAAAGACATAAGCAAGATGATACTGGGAGGAATTGCTAACTCCTCATCTGGGTTAGTGAGTGAAACTTGCTAGAGGTTGTGTCATTTGAGTCAGGCGTTAAAGAAAAAAGAAAAGATGATGCAGACAAGAAGTAGAGCAGATTAGAGAGAAGGATTAATGAAGGTGCAGTATGTTGAGGGAATGAGGAGACATTAATGTAGCAGGAATGATGTTAGTTTGCCTGTTGAGTAGCTTGAAAGATAGGTTGTTGTTAAACTCAAAAACTAGGCTAAGGAGTTTAGACTTTACTTGGATAAGCAGTGAGAAGTAAATGAAGATATATTTTAGCAGGACATGATCATATTTGATTTTTAGAAAGGTACTTTCGGGAGCTATGTTAAGGGAAATTTAATAGTGTGGATGAGAGATGATGATATGTACAAAAGTTGTAGAGAACAGGAGATTAGATTTGACAGACATACAAAAAGGACAAATAGAATGAATGCTTTAAATAGACTTATAATGATGATGTCTTCCACTAGACGTTTCTTTTCCAGTGTCACGGGTTCATTAGCAATTTCAGGGGTTGGAATTTTTTAAAACTATGCTAAGGTTCCTAAGAGCACTTGTCTCCTTCCAATTTATCTTCTTCCTAAGGTGCAGCATTCCAAGTTCCTAACCTAGTAGATGAGAGGGATTTGTCAGCTGGCTTCCAGCTTTTATACTCATAACCTAACAAATCTGCCAAAAGTACTGTTTTACCTCTCACTCAAATCATCTGGAATATAGGAAAATGCCTTTAGGATAGCCTTTTAACAAATGTCACTGGAGAAGTTGACATTGATAGACAAAAAAAAAAAAAAATCTTGAACTAAATTTCATATCTTAGCTCACAAAAATTAGCTCACAATGGATCTTTGACTTAGATACAAAACTAAATTTTGTAGGCAAAAAATGTCTTCCACATCTAGGGGGAGGAAAAATCACAGTCCATAAAATGGAGAAATTGATAAGCTAAACTTTATAAAAATTAAAGATATTTCCTTTACAAAAGATCCTGTTAGAGAATGAAAAGGCATGATATACACTGATGGAATGTTTTTATAAATCTAACAAAGTACTAGTGTCTATGATTTATAAATAACTTTCAGAACTCAACAAAGTCCTGATGTGGTACTGTAGGATAAAACCAACTGCTAGCTGCAAAGTCAGCGATTCAAACCCACCAACCACTCCTGAGAAACTCTATACAGGGTTGCTATGAGTCAGAACTGACTCTCAACAGAACAACAAACAACAACTCAAAACTCAACATTAAAAATAAACTAAATAATCTAGTTTAAACTGTGGGAAAAACTTGAATAGACATTCCGCCAAAGAATGCATACAAATAGCAAATAAACACACAGAAAGGAAATACAAATTAAAACCACAATGTGATATCACTACACAGCTGTCAGTGGTTAAATAAAAATAGTGGGATCACCAAATGTTGGCAAGGATGGGAGAAACTGGGTACATTGCTAGTAGGGATATGAAATGGCACAGCCACTCTGGAAAACAGTTTGGGAGTTTCTTAAAAAACTAAACATATAACTAGTATTTTGTTGTTGTTAAGTGCCATCCAGTCAATCCCAACCCATAGCGACCCTGTATAGGTTTTCTTAGGAGCAGCTGGTGAGCTTGAACCACCAACCTTGAGGTTCAAAGCTACTTTGCAGTCCAGCACATTGACCCACAACACCACACCAGGATACAACCCAGCAATTTACTCCTGGGCATTTCTTCCATAGAATTGAAACTCACACAAACCTGTACTTGTATCAGCTATATTTGTAATAGATAAAAACTAGAAACAGTTGAGATATCCTTCAGTGGGTGAATGGTTAAAGTGTGGTATATCCATACCATGAAATATTGTTGTTGTTAGTGCATTTGAGTCAGTGGTGACTCACAGTGACCCTGTATACAACAGAGTACAACACTGCTCGGTTCTGTGCCATCCTCAGCCATTGCTCTATTTAAGCCCATTGTTGCAGCCACTGTATCGATCTTACTCATTGAGGGTCTTCCTCTTTTTCACTGACCCTCTACTTTAACAAATCTGATATCCTTCTCCAGGGACTTTTCACTCCTGATACCATATACCCAAAGTACATGATACAAAGTCTCACCATTCTCACTTCCAAGAAGCATTCTGGCTATTCTTTGGCAGTCCATGGTATATTTAATATTCTTTGCCACATTTCAGGATTATGGAATACTTAGCAATAAAAAGGAATGAATGAACTGTCAATACACTAAACAACTTACATAAATACCCAAGAACTATGCTGAGTGAAAAGAGAAAATACCAAAAGGTTATGTACTTTCTGTAGGATTCTATTTATACAATACTTGAAATGACAAAATTAGAGAACTTGACATCAGATTAGTGATTAGCCAGGAGTTAGGAGTAGGGGAGTGGGAAACATGGGAGGAAAGTGGTTTGGCTATAACAGGACAGCATGATTAGCAGTGTCAGTATCCTGGATTTTGTACCATGGTTTTTTTTTAACAAAATGTATGCTATTTTTAAGTGTACAATTTAGTACATTATTTACATCCACCATGTTGTGCTACTACCTTCAACCACTAACCATTTTTCAAAAGTTTTTCATCACCCCAAAGAGGAACTCAGTACCCCTGTAGATATTCCCCTCCCCCTAGCCACTGGTAACGGCTAATAACGCTTTCTGCCCATGCATTTGCCTGTTCTCTATATTTTAGAGATGTGCCTTTTGTGTTGCATTTCTTTTACTCAGCATAATGTTTTCACAGCATGTATTAGCACTTGATTTCTCTTTTTGGATGAATAATATTGCATTGTGTATACAAGGTGGTTTCAGAAAGTTCATGGAAAAAGTGAAATCAAAGATAATGAAATTTTCCATGAACATTTTGAAGCATCCACATGTATACCACATTTTGTTTATCCATTCATCTGCTGAGGGACACTTGAGTTGTTTCTACCTTTTGACTAATGTGAATAATGCTGTAGTGAATGTTGGTGTACACATCTGTTGAGTCCCTGTTTTCAGGGCTCTTGGGTATATACAAAGGAGTGGAATTTCTGCGTCATATGGAATACTGCTGTGGTGCTGTAGGATAAGCCGTAAGGTTGGTGGTTCAAACCAACCAGCCACTCCTTGAAAACCCTTTACATGGGGTCATTATATTGGAACTATAACATCATGGTAATTCTACATTTAAGTTTTATAAGGAAGCACCAAATTTTTTTCTATAGCTACTGTACCATTTTATACTCCTGCCAGATGTTACCAGTGGAGGAATTATATAAAGGTATATGGGATGATGTTTCTTACAACTTCATGTATATCTATAATTATCTCAAAATAGTAAAATGTTTCAATTTAAAGTTAATATGAATATATATTCAATGTCTACATTTTAACTTCTACCTATCACTATTTTTAAAATTACTTTTTAATCTAGATTTTAGTTACATTATAAATATATTTTTTAATTAGAAAAGAATCAGACAATCATGGAGATGGTAAGAGCATGCAGAACAGAATAAATAAATTATAGAATAATGTATATATATTTAATTAATATAGAATAAATTCTAGAACAATTTTAGTAGAGTATAGGGGACTGATTATGCCTTTGCACGTTGGGAGAAAAGCAAATTGGTTGTCAAACCTCCTAATCTCACTGTATGTTTTACTCTAGGGGTTGCTTTTGAGCAGGGTAAAATTCTCCCTACTCCGGAAACAGTTCCTTTTAGACTCACCAGGGATATTGTGGATGGGATGGGCATCACTGGTGTTGAAGGTGTCTTCAGAAGGTAAGTGATGTAAAGGAAGGGAGACTAAGGGGTCTGGGTGTCAACATGTGAATCATAGCTTTCTACACATTCACATTCTAGATTGTCTTAGTGCTAGGGTTACTTTCTAGTGCTTTAGCAGCACTAAGAAAAAAGACCCCTGGGTAAAAGCACTAATAATAATGAACATTGGTGTTTACGTATCTGAGTCTCTGCTGTCAAGTCTCTTGGGTATATACTAAGGAGTGGAATTGCTGGGTCATATGGAGTCCTGGTGTGTTGTAGGATAAGCACTGACTGCTTATTCCCCTTTCAAGCCACCTGGAACCTAACCCAGTATAACACACCTACTCTGATTCTGGAAGCAGCACCCCTGTGCCCTTAAACCTGTGTCCTAGCTAACTTTTCTTTTTACTGATTAGCATTACAGTAGGAATCCTGTGTGACGCTGCAGGTTAATGCACTGGACTGCAGGGTCAATGGTTCCACCTCACCAGCTGCTCTTGGGAAAGCCTATACAGGGTCACTCTGAGTTGGAACTGACTCAACAGCACTTAACAACAACAGTTACTGTAGGGTGTCATTGTTGGGGCTATGAAAGACTATATTTTTGTTTTGAGCATATATTCTTCTACAAAATCTTCCTTTAAAAATTTTTGGTAGTTCCTTATAGTTTTCCTAGCATAACTCTGTGTGCTCAGCTTTTTTTTTTTTTTTTTTTTTTACAGAGCAGATCATCAGTTTTATATTCAACATATCATACACTTTGTTTCATTTCAGTAATTGCCATCCCTCTGTATAACATCTGTTATCTGGCTTCTTCCATGTGATTCTTGTTTCCATTCCCCCTTCTTTCCCAGCCCTCTGAATTTTGTCCTTAGGTAAATGCTGCCTTTTGATCTTGAATGGTTGACCATTCTGTGGTGTGCGTACCTCACTAGTGTTATCCCCCTATGTATCTATTTACTGGTTGACTGAAAACTGATGTGTGTATGTGTGCTCAACTTTTATTGGGACAGATTTCAAACTAGTAATTGTTACAATAATCAAAGACTCATATGCTTTATAGTAGTATTATCTTTATAAATGCTAAGCCTATGAAGTATTCACATATATATTTGTATTCATTTCAGAAACCAAGTACTATACTCTTGTTAATAATTCAAAAATGTATAAATGAGATACACATTTGGGAATTCTTAACAAGAATAATTTCAGCATACTACACATGAGTATCTTGGTGTGGCGCTGTGGGCTAATGCGTCAGACTGCATAGTCGTTTGAACTACAAGGTTGGTGGTTCAAGCTCACCAGCTACTCCTTGGAAAACCCTATACAGGGTTGCTATGGGTCAGAGTCAACTTGACGGCACTTAACAACAACAACAACAACACACATGAGTGTATATAAAGATATGTTGAAAATGTTGGTATGCAACAGAATCTATAGTTATAATGTGCTTGATTTTATAGATGCTGTGAGAAAACTATGGAGGTCATGAGAAACTCTCAGGAAACCCTTTTAACCATTGTAGAGGTAAATAGATCATATAAAGAAATCTCTATTTCTCTACCCTGCAGATGTTTATCTTGTGGAAGTCACTGATTAAAACATCACTACTTCACTTTAGGAGCCCTGGTGTGGCACTGTAAGTTAATGCACATTGGGCTGCAAGGTCATTTGAACTGAAAGGTTGGTGGTTCAAGCTCACCAACCGCTCCTCAGAAACCCTTAACAGGGTAGCTCAGAGTCAGAACTGACTCGAGAGCAACTTCACTTTAGTGTGATGGGACGATGCAGGGCCGCAGGAGAAAGGAGGTTGTACAACTACATTCACACATCATTAAGTATTGGTTTTGAAATGCGCTCAGGCCCCTCACATTTTTTGGAATGTATCACATAAAGTATTTGCTCATCTTTAATACATAAATCAGGACTTTGACTTCTTAGATATATATTATATTATTTCAGTATGGTTTCCATTGGAATTTAAAAGAAATCAGTAAGTTGCAGCTTCGTTTTTCCTAACCAGGTTTAGAACCATTTAGACAGCTGGAGATTGGAGGAGTGTAGTTTCAGAGTGAGGGCCAAACTGACTGGCTGCTGTAGGTGTTCCCTCATTGCCTCTCTCCTGTCTTAATTTTGGGACAGTCTACCTGAGTGGGCATTTGGGCCTGCAGAGCCTGTACACTTAGTCAGGGTCACTGCCTCATGTTGTTCAGGGCAGAAAGGGGAGAAAGACATATTTCCAGTGCTTATGACTTAGTTCTATGCAAGCTTTATGAACCAAAGCCTCTATAGATCTACTCTGGGCTGTTGGCAGTCATAGAGATTTTGCTACAAGAAGGCTTTGAAATGGGTCTGAATAATATGTTGAAAAATTAAAATCTAAAACTATGCTATTCTTTTTTTTTTATTTTTTTTTTTATGTTTTATTGTGAATTATATGGTAGTTTACATGAGAGAACTTTAGTTTTACATTCATTCCATCGTATCATCTCATTGCCATGGTTCCAATCCCCTCCATGCATCATCAACCACCCAAAGTGTATATCCCAGAAACCCACCCCTTACACTCCCCCTTACACTCCCCTCTTCCCCCCCACCCCCCCTCGCAGTTTTCAGCCCATGGTCCCTTTCCCTCTCTGGATCCAAAGTCCCCAGCCACTTCATTACTCCACATCATTGTCTCTGCCTCCATCTCAGGCTTCTCTGTTTGTTACAAAACGTCTACCTTTGCATTTCCAACCCTCATAATCCATCCTGATAAGCATTATTCACTACAGTATTACGAGTTACCCATCTGTATTTCCTTTCATCAGCTCCGCCCAGACAGATTGAATAGTACCCACTGGAGATTCTGCCCTCCTCCATGCTCCCTAGCACTAGGTTCCCTCTTGAAAGCTTATAAGCCAGTCACTTCT
>NW_006408526.1:17265909-17282959 GCF_000296735.1 Chrysochloris asiatica
ACCATTTTAAGGACTTTGGATTATACTCTGAGTGACATGGAAGCTTTTGAAGAGTTTTGAGCAGAGAAATGACTCATAGCACCATCTACGTTAACTGTGTCACTTTAAACTTATTCTCTAGTTCGTATTTGTATATTTTACACTGATGTTCCTGACCTTCCCTCTGTAAATTTTCCAAAATTTCCTGGAATCATTTTTTTAGTTACTGATTGTGATTTGAGTGAAAGTTTACAAAGCAAATTGATTTCCCATTAAATAATACATACACGTTTCAATTTGTGACACTTTATAAAATCCTCACCATGTACTAACACTCTTCCGACTTCTTCCCTGTGTTGACCATTTCCTTTGTCCTTTCCTAGCCTTTCCTGCCGTCTGAGCTTTATCCCTGGACAAATGCTGCACCTTTGATCTGGTATTTTTGATTGTTCTAAGGAGTATGTACCTCCTTGGTGTTATTAGTCACTTTCTAGGTCTGTCTGTTGTTTGGTTGGAAGTTGAGTCGTGGGGAGAGTTCCATTTCCAGCCTGACCAGTGTAACTAATAAGAGCAGTAGTCTTATTAGACTACTAATAAAACCAATCTCTACCACACTAGTAAGTGTAGGCCTTTTTATAATTTTGAGTTTCGTTCTACAGTTTTCTCCCACTCTGTCTAGGACATCCTAGTGATTCTTTTCAAAATAGTCAGCAGTGGTAAGTGCGTACCACTAGTTCTTCTAATTATTTCTGTGCTTCTCTCCCCCTCACCCCCCACCACCACTTTTCTTGGTTCCAGACAGGGAGAGAGCAATAATTGCACTTTAGATGCTGCTTACAAGCAAGCTTTTATAAGACCCCAGTGAGTACTCAGCAAAGTTGATTGTAGAACACTGTCTTTGTTGAGTCTATTATGCAAATTGGCCTGGTGCTCCCCCACTCCCCCCAGTCTATGATCCTGAGCCCCAGGGCTCAGTGACTCATTCCTCCTAATTGTCTGGTTACAGCTAAGAAATTCTCTTTAACTGCCCCCTGTATGTTCTACTATATTCTTGGATTTTTAAAAACTTTTTATTGTGACTTGAGTAAAGGTTTACAAAGCAGATCATTAGTTTTATATTCAACAAATCAAACACTTCATCTCTCGTTCAATGCTTGCTCTTAAGGTAACATCACTTACCCGCTTTCTCCTGAGCATTTTTGTTTCTCTTCCTTCTTTTCCCATCCTTCTGAGTTTTGCCATTAGGTAAAGGCTGCCTTTTTATCTCAAATGGTGTGTGTACCTTGTTAGTATTGTTGTTATTCCTATATTCCTATCTATTGCTTGGTTTAATCACAGAAGTTAATTTAGTTCCAGACCTGAGGAGTGACAAAGGGCCATAGACTTGGAGTTCCACCAGTCTATAGAATCATTTTTTATGGCTCTCTCAATCTTTAAGAATGGTTCCTCGATTGATCTTACTGTGGAGTTTGTTTTCAGATTGTCTTCAAATTGTCTCAATAGGCCGCAGTCCCTAGGAATGCCATCCTAGTCTCCTCGCTTGGATTCTTTTTTTGTGTTAGATTTCATTGAGCAACACTCACTGGATCTGATACACTAACAATTCAAGTATGTTCCCATTTCCTAATTTCTTCTTTAAAAGCATTTTGGCGTGAGTACTTTCCCCCTCCAATTTATTTTTCTCTCATGGCCTTCAAGATCTCATTTTCTTCATCATAATGGGCCATTCTACCCTCCAAGAGCTCATCCATTCTATTAAGGAAATATTTTATTACCTCTAACTAAGTGATTCTTAACTAAGAGCAGTTTTGTCCCTCAGAGGAGATCTGGCAAGGTCTGAATTTTTAAATGTTATGCTAAAGACATTTTATAGTCATAGCCTGCAGACTTAACTGAGAAATCCAATAAAAGCAGCAGCAGCAGCAAAAAAAAAAAAGTTTCACCCTTATGATGCTGGGGTACCCTACAGAATCACTCTTCCCAGTAATATGATGAACTTTACCTAAAACCTGACTATTAAAGAACTAAAAAAGTCAAAACACCAGGGGCAGTTAGCTGTTCTGAGTTTCCAGTCAGAAATCCCACCCCCAGTGACCTCACTTACTAGCATTTGAGACTGCAAGCTTACTTGTTTGGGCCATACCAGTTATTTTGGTAACCAGATCCTTAGGTCCATCTCAAACCTCAACCATGGTACCAGATCTCAGGGTTTTCAGTAAGAGACTTGTGTAGAATATGGCTTAGGAGTGAGGTTCCAATAGGTTAATACTCTCCAGTTCCCACTACCTGTTCTATACCTTGTGGCGCTGTGGGCTATAATGCGTCAGTCTGCAAAGTTATTTGAACTGCAAAGGTCGGTGGTTCGAGCTCACCAGCTGTTCCTTGCAAACCCTATACAAGGTCGCTATGGGTCGGAATCGACTCAACGACACTTAACAACAACAACATTCTATATCTTCAGAAAAGTCCACTTGAGAGAGAATTGGGGCCTGCAAAGCAGATGCCTTTACCCCAGCCTTCCTAGTCAAGAGCAAAGAAAGAAGGAAGGAAAGTGATTAGTAGGTCCTCTTAATAGAATTGGTTCACCTAGTCAGGAAACATGGACCAAAGAATGTTGCTCACCAGCCATGGAAGAATGAATGTAGGATGAGGTAAGAAGCCCAGAACATTCCACTAGTATAGTTCCCTTCACAAGGAACTATGAGGCACATGTGACACGGTCTCCCAACTACCAGTAAATTATCATGTGAATGACCTCTCTTATTTTATAATAGTGGTGGTCCTCTCTTTTCTAAACACATCTTCAAGACACACATTGTTCTTAAATATGTTCTCTCTATTTAGGTCCTCCTATATGATCCTCTCTTTGACTGGACCATGAATCCTTTGAAAGCTTTGTATTTACAGCAGAGACCAGAAGATGAAACTGAACTCAACTCCTCTCTGAATACAGATGACCAAGAATGCAAACGAAATCTCAGGTGAGCAGTATTTTAGGACGGACCTATTGTCAATAGTTTTCTTATTTCCAGAGTCCTTTTAATTGTTCCACATCATTGAAACATTTGTGTTTTTATCAATAGTGATATTGACCAGAGTTTCAACAAAGTAGCAGAACGTGTCTTGATGAGACTGCAAGAGAAGCTGAAAGGAGTGGAGGAAGGAACTGTGCTCAGTGTGGGTGGACAGGTGAATTTGCTCATACAGCAGGCCATGGATCCCAAAAATCTCAGCCGACTTTTCCCAGGATGGAAAGCCTGGGTATGAATTACCCTTCAGTTCCACCATTTAGGAATTCTATTTTGACCTTATTTTAAAAGCCACCCATATACTTTGAACCTGCAGCAGGTATTAATATTTAACTAATGAACTGTTCTTTTTTTCAACAATGCATAGTATTTTAAAACTACCCAGGATACTTGGATAGTCTCAAAGAGTGTTTCTTCTCTCATACTTTAGTAGTTTTCATTCATGTTGTGCTGCTAGACTAAGCTTTTCTATTTCTTCTTAAATGTATATTTGTATCATTCTCAGGAGAATCACTGACATATATTAGCTGCAAACAGTGGTAGGAGGAGTGCAGACATATCAGTGACAATTTTTTTTCTTTAGTTTCAATCAAAGCAAGTAAATATACTGCTGGTTTTGAGGTGGCTTTTAATTAAACTGTTCTCCACATATCACATATGAACAATAAATTTTTTTATATTAAATATAAAACAGAGGGGGAACTTGAAGATTATAACCATCTACTTTGTATCATATTATATTAATCACCTATATTAATAAGAAATAATGTTGAAACTCATAGTATTTCAGAAATATGTTTGGATTTCAGTAGCAAGATCACTCAGCATAGTTAATAATCAAGTTATAAACAAGTTATTATAAAGAACAAATTTCTGAACAAATTTCTGACACCTTCTTATTCTATTCTTTTTTGAAATGTTAAGGCCTTCTATTTTTCTTTACTTCATCTGTCTGTGATTCTGTTCATGCATTTATCTGTCTTCTACTTCATAAATTGTGTCTTCAGCTGTACATAATACCCCTTTTAACTAATGTATTGGATTTCTTTGTCCAAAGTGTGTTCTTTGAATTTCTAGCTATGTATCATTCTTCAGATCTGCCTATTACTTGTTTCTGATGTCTAGCTTTAGCTTTTCAGTTCCTTCATTTGTGTCACATTTTAAGCATATTTATCCATGTTTTTTAGTTGCTCTATCAAATGATGTGTTCAGGGGTTTAATCCTACCATTTTAATCTGTTGATTCTTGCATTTGATGGACTGGTTACACATGTATTTTGTAATTTTGAAATGTGAGCTTATTTTCAGCTGGTTTTGTATGGAAATCTTGAGTAATTCCTTCCAAGTAAGCTTTGTGTCTGCTGTGTCATATACCTGCTCTTTTAATATCTTGGCTTTAAGGTATCCAGGCCTCAGGAGTAGTATGAATTAGAAATTCAAATCTCCTAAGAGCAGATCTTTGATAAAAGGTTGCTAGAGGAGGAGGTCTTTCCAGGCCAATGCAGACACACAGTCTTGCCATCTCCCTATGCTAGTGGACAGTACGTTCTGTTGATTGCCCTTTCACTGAGGGTGTAAGCCTTCAGGTTTCTTACCTTTATAGCAGGGGTGGGTGGGGAGGTGCATTTAACTTCTGCGCTCGCCTTGTGCAATTCCAAGGTTTCATCTGTCCCCAGGTAGATGTTAAAGCAGAAACTCATAGGGTAATGAGATTGGCACATTGTCTCAAGACAACAACATCAGCTCACTTTTCAATTTACTTCTCTGATTTCAATTTCCTTTATTTTTAGCCTTAGGATTTCCCTTACTTTCCTATAATTCCATAGACCATTTTAAAAAGTACTTGTAACATATATATGGGCTTTTTTGGAAGGGGAGTATTTAGGTTATCTAGTCTGATATGTAGCTAGAAATTGATGTGTTTTCCTGCCCCCATACTCTCATCAAATAAACAAGTAAAGCTTGTTTACTAATAAATATTTTGGTGTATTAGTACATAGAATCCTTTTCTATCCAAGAAAAATAACAATTTTGCAGAGATTAAAAAAACGGATGAATGAGCCTTCCTTATAATTTGTACTTTAAAGGTTACTGAAATACATGTTTATTGTCAAGGGTTGGCATTTCTTTCTACTGGCAATGGCAAGGACTCACTCACACCGATCTTCTCACTTTCACTGCCACTTCCCATCCCTCACAATTGCCAGAACTTCTTGATGATAAATTTCTAGGTGTGTTTTCAGGAAAACTTGTTTAAATCATTTTATATTTTAAATTTTCAAAAATGATCTTGATTTATCCTTTTCTTATTAGCTATCTAAATGAATATTTTTCATATGCTGGAAATTTTGTTACTATAGTTAA
The DNA here is from genome assembly GCF_000296735.1 of Chrysochloris asiatica. Classification (NCBI taxonomy): domain Eukaryota; kingdom Metazoa; phylum Chordata; class Mammalia; order Afrosoricida; family Chrysochloridae; genus Chrysochloris; species Chrysochloris asiatica. The sequence continues at coordinate 17,271,281 of NW_006408526.1, forward strand.
TAAGAAAATGCAGTAAACTGAGAATACTTTTAAGAAAAAACAAGAAAGAAAGCCTAGACATCTTCATGGATAGAATGGGAAATTATCAGCTGGATGATTGTTGTTGTTGTTGTTAAGTGCTGTCGAGTTGTTTCCAACTCATAGCAACCCTGTGTAGGGTTTCCAAGGAGCCACTGGTAAGCTTGAACCACCGACCTTGAGGTTCGCGCCAACCTTGCAGTCCAGCGCATTAACCCACAGCGCTGGTATAGGTAAATGAGTTTGTAGCTAATTCTAGCTACTTGCTGCATTCAGAGAGGTTTGAGTAACAACAGCTCATTCATGAATCCACCCTCTAACCTTGAATGGCATACCATAGAGCTCCTGTCTAATGTCAACTTTCTTATCACAATTTAGACAAGTCACACCAGGTTTGCACATAACAAGCCTAAAAGGAATAGAATGCCAGTTAAGATTCATAAGGATTTTGGCTAGCTGGAACACTGTTTAGAAATGAGTAAGACAGACATTTACCAGGAACACATGAGGGATTGCTGGGTTTAAAAAAAATAATTAATCATAGCTTCTTTGCTGTATATTGAGTACCTGGCATGCATTATCTGCAGTATCTCTAGTCATTACAACAAAACCTTACAAGATTATTATCCCATTTTACAGCAGGAGAAATTAGGTAATACAAGCCTACAAGATAGTGAATTGAAAGTACAAGTTTAATGTAGACTGTTTCTAATTTGAGGTTATTTCAAGTGAAAAGAATCTAGAATTCACTGTCAATTGACCGCTACTAGGTCGATGAAAACCAAGTAGAAGAGCTATTTGAAGAGGTAATAAATTGTAGACTGCGTGAACAGTTGTATTCAGATTAAGGAATATAACAGTCTTCCCACTGTGCTTTTGCTGGTCAGACCATCCCAGTGTGTGTTGTCTTTTGACCGCAAAAATATTATTGATAGACTGGTTACCAGCTAGTACTGAAATCTATGATGCATTCAGTGCTCTTTGGGTCTCCAAAAATGTTAGTACAAGAATAATTTATTTAAACAAGAGAAGCACAAGACTGGTCCCTATGAGTTGGAAGTTAAAGATATCCCAATGTCCAATTTTTTTAACATGTTCCACTCCATAGTTCTTGATACCAATTACCACTCCACCCCTTCCTCAAGTCCCAGGGTTCTGAAACACACTGCAGTGCTTCACAAAATTCACAGCTGTGAAAACTATAATGGCTCACACAATTGTGAAGGCTGGCAAGTCCTAAATCCATAATGCAGAGATCAGTCTGGAGGAATCTTCTCACCCATGTAGTTAGTCTCAGGAGCTGAGGAACCCAGATCTGCAAGGTAGATGGCAGACACTTGATGCATCAGGCCGCAGGAGCTGCTGAATCAGGTCAGTTCAGGTCAGGCTAAAAGTCCCACAAACTGGAGGTCAGACATAATGAGCTACATGCAAGATCCAGGGCAAGAGAGTGAATTTTTCCAACGCAGTCCTATAAATTGGAGTCAGACCATATCCCCAAGGGAAACTAAGGGTGGTGACTTGAGTCACAGCTTCTAGTAAGGCGGGGGGGGGCATCCTTACTCCTTAATTCCACTGTAATCCTTACTCCTTAACCACACCTTAATCTTTGTTGTTAAACGCTGTTGAGTTGGTTCCAACTCATAAGGACCCTGTATGGAGTTTCTGAGGAACACCTAGTGGATTTGAACTGCCAACCTTGTGGTTCAAAGTCCAGTGCTGATCCTTCGGCACTACACCAGAAGTTTTTACTCCTTAGCAGCTCACTTCAAAATGAGTCTGTGATTATAGGCACAGAGACAAGGATTTACAGTACATCACAGAATGGAGAAATTTGACTAGAAGGACCATAAGAATGAATGAACTGCCTGCACTTGGACTATGCTATTTTTAAAAAGCTATCTGTGGGAGCTATTACATAGAAAATTATATTCTTGAATCTTTTGTCATCACCTACAGACCACAAATGGCTTTCTTAAGATGCTTCTAGATTAGTTGGAGTTTTGTATGAAATTAGTTTTTCGTATCAAATTTCTCATCTGTGCCTGGTTGGGGGAGAGAGGTGGCTAAGAGTTTGGAGAAAATAAAGACTAAGGAAGATAATGAGGATGTTACTCCGCTACCCGAGGGTGACTTTATATTTTGGGTTGTAGATTCTGAGCCCATGCTTAATTTCTTAAAACCAGTAGGTACATGAATCCATGGTCATTATAAAATAGCCTGTTTTAAACGTTAAGATGACAAAAAATTTTTCTTCTCTATTATCTTTTTTTGTTGTTGTTGTTAAGTGCCATCGAGTCGGTTCCGACCCATAGCGACCCTGTACAGGGTTTACGGGAGTAGAAAGCCTCATCTTTCTCCCGCGGAGCGGCTGGTAGTTTCGAACCACTGACCTTAAGATTCGCAGCCCGATTCGTAACCACTACGCTACCAGAGAGCTTATTATCTTTAGACCATATTTAAATTTTTAACATTTTGAAGGCTATTCTTTTAAGAAACTAGTATGTGCACTTCAAATACAATTATGTGTCATTTCACATTTTTAATTGCACCTTAATGAAATTGTGTATTTTATATTGATTTATTTTAATATTGTTGAATGTATTGCCTACAGTGTTACCTGAATTCACTGTAAATGCACTTTGAATAAATAATTCTAAAAGAGTGTCTCTGAAGACTCATTTGTTTTATTCAGTTAGTTGTGTTGTCCTGTGCCAGGCATGGTGTGGAGACAGCACACAGACGGCAGGCAATGGCCAACTTAAAATGCAGTGTGAACGTGACAGAGCCAGCCTGCTTGTTGGGTTGCAGCTCAGTCTAAATGTTCTGACCGGTTTTTTTTGGTGTTTGTTTGTTTTAATTACCCCATGACAAAAAAAAGCAAATGAATGCTCTTTGTTAGAACCTAGAAAGTGATCTTGTTGACCTTCCTAAAATCTGGAAGCTCTATACTAGATGTGAAGTTTGCAAGCCATGTGTCTTAGCCTGGGTTCGCTACGGCAAACCCAGTGAAGCTGCAATACACTACAATGTCTCATGGAACTCAAAAAACTGTCAAGAAAATGGCTCACACGATTTTGGAGACTGGCAAGTCGTAAATCCATAGTTTAGAGGTCATTCTGGAGGACTCTCCTCACCCACATAGTCTCAAGAGCTAAAAATCAGCAGGTCAGATGACAGGTTGTTGATGCACATGGCTGCAGGAACTAGTTAATCAGGCCAGGTGGTAGGTCATGAGTCCAACAAACAGGAGGTTGAATAGGATGAGTCAGATGCAGGAGCCAGAGCAAGAAAGTGATCTTTGCCAAAACACTCTTACATACTGGGTTCAGATCATGTCCCCAAGGAAAACTAAGGGCCATGACTTGAGTCACCCCTCTAGTAAGTTGTTATTGTTATGTACTGTCGAGTCTGTTCCAACTCAGCAATCCTGTATAGGGTTTCTGAGGAACCACTGGATAACTTCTTGTTAAGTGCTGTTGAGTTTGTTCTGACTCATAGTGACCCTGTGATTGGGTTTCCAAGCAGCAGATAGTGGGTTTGAACAGCGACCTTGTGATTCAAACCGACTATACAGTCTAGTACATTATCCTGCAGCGCCACACCAATTCTTAAATTCCACCTTAATCCCACCTCGTCTCTTTAACAGCTCACTTCAAAATGGGCCCAAAATCACAGGTCTGGAGGCTAGGATTTAAAATACATCACAGAATGGAGGAATATGGCTAGAAGGCTGTAATAAATAATTAGCTGCCTTGTAGTCACTCAGGGAATTCTGACCTTCAGAAACTATGATATAATGTTTGTTGCTTTAGATGCTACATGTTTGGGGTAATTTATTATACAACAATAATAATTCACTCTTCCCTACCTAGAGACAGGAAATAAGAATCTCAAGAGTTGTATTGGGTACAAAGTAGGAATGAGATGTGACTCTACTAATTACTAGCAAGGTTGGCATCCTGGTGGCACAGAGGTTGAAGTGCTTGGCTGTTAACTAAAAGATTGGCAGTTTGAACTCACCAGCTGCTCCACAGGAGAAATGTGGCAGTCTGCTTCCATGATGATTTGCAATCTTGGATATACTTGGGGCAGTGCTCTGTTTTATAGCATCTCTATGAGTAGGAATCAATGGCAGTGGGTGTATTTTGTGTTTGTTTTTTGTTTTTTTCATTACTGGCTGTGTAATTGGGGGCAAGTTACTTCTATGTTTCCTCATCTGTAAAACAAAGTTGATAATAGCGTCTACCTCACTGTTTTTGTGAGAAGTCAAATTGTAGGGCTCCAAAAGAACTGTGGTTAGGGGAAGAATCCGGAAGGGAAAATGGAAGAAGGAAAGAAGAATATGTATGAAAGCAAGGAAGGAGAGAAATGTAAACAAGGAAATACGAGGGACCTTCAGAAAGTTCATGGAAATATTCTAATCTTTTAATTCTAGTTTTTCATCAACAGTTTGAAGCCCCCTTACATAAAGAGTATATTAAAAGAGGAAAATTAACTATTAAACAAGCAGGTTAAATAATGACTAGGAGAGAAATTGAAGAAGGTAAAGTTGAGTATCAAGGAGCTCTGGCAGCAAAGTGGTTAAGAATTGGGCTGCGAACCACAAGGTCAGCAGTTCAAAACTACCAGCTGTTCTGCGGGAGAAAGAGGAGGCTTTCTGCTCCCATAAAGATTTACGGCCTTGGAAACCCTATACAGGGTCGCTATGAGTCGGACCTGACTCCACGGCACATAACAACATCAAAAACAAAGTTGAGCATCAAACAAAAACCAAACCCAGTGCCATTCCATTGATTCTGATTCCTAGTTACTGTATAGGGTTTCTGAGGCTGTACATTTTTATAGGAGCCTCATCATACTCGTTCGTATGGATCACCTGATGGGTTTGAACTGCCAAACTTGTGGTTAGTAGTGCAGTGCTATAGCACCACACGAGCTCCTAAAAATTGGCTAAGCAGTCAGAAAATCAAGAAGAGGAAAAAAAAAGGGCACAGTGGAGAAAAGTGGGAAAATGAAAAGATATGGCAACGAGAGAGGCAAGGCACATTGTATATATGGGATAAGTAGGAAAAACAGCTGTGTCTTACATAATGCACTAAATACATCAAAGAAAGAAGAAAGTGATCACTCTGAACATCTTTTGCACCTGAGTCATAACTTTATTTAAGTATGACTTTAAAAAAACTAGTTTTTCAGAACAGCATGGCTAAGTTCTACATTTCCCATAACCACTCTACTGAATTCCACAGTCTATTTTTGCTCAATCTTCCTTACTTTTAATTGGGCTAGGTTCTGTGCCAAAAATATACAAGTCATTCCAGTCAAAATAAACTATGTCTTGCTTATAACTGCTAAATGCAGGGCTTGAAAGGGTCAGGATGAAATACAAAGTCCTGTGCTTTTACATTCCGTAAGTGGATTCAGGCGTTACTGTAGGAAAATGTGATCTTCCGTAAGTATTGTCGTATGAATCTGGTATTTCCATCTGATTTTCTGATTTATCTTCATATTCATATATATTTTGTTGTGCTTGTTCAAACCTGAAGCCTGAGAGGAATGAAAAACAATTACATGCCAGATGTAACAAAAGAGAAGCTCATTCACTACCCTATGTTTCAGGAAAGGTTTAGTCCACATTCCTTGTAATGAGTTTTATGGCAGATATCTGTATATCCTGCTTTATCAATTATGCTCCTAAAATATTCTTCACTATGAAAGGCTGCAGAGAGGGTTTAAGAATTGACTCTAGCTATGTAACCAAGGGCAAGTTACTTCTGTAAGTCTCCACGTCCTAACCCATAAGACAGGAATAATAATGGTACCTACCTCCTTGGATATTTGTGAGAGTTCATTGTGATGGTGCATGTTAAGAGCTGAAGTTTTCAGATCTGCTTGGGATTTGATCTCCTGCTTCATGAAGAAGGGGCACCCATTCTCTTTCCCAATGCCAACATCATCATTACCTTCCAGTGGCACTGATGATAATGATGTCCTCCATTACTTAAAACAATTCTTGTGATTAAGCTCCTTCCAATGCCCATCCTACATCTTTCTTCCTTTTCACAGTACCGAACAACCAATCCATCGCCGCTGAGGTGATTCCAACTCACAGCCACCCTGTAGGACAGAGTAGAACTGCCCCATACGGTTTCCAAGGCTGTTATTTTTATGGATGCAAGTTGCCACATCTTTGTCCCATGGAGCAGCTAGTTTCAAACCACTGTCCTTTCAGTTAGCAGCTGAATGCTTAACTACAGCACCACCAGGGCTCCCTTTTTACAGTTGTTAAGTACAGTCAATGCTTCTGACTCATAGCAACCCAATATAGGACTTTCAAGGAGCAACTGGTGAATTTGAACTGCCGACCCTGCAGTCTGCGCTTATCCTACAGCACCAAACCAGAAGTCTCTTTGTACAGTCACTCCTTTCAAATCAGTAATTTATGTGCTCTGCTTACATTTTTGTGCCTGTCACTCCTTTATATCCTTTTATCTGCATTGAGAACTACTATGTGCTATACATTGGGAATTTGTTGTTTATTGCTGTGTACCATCGAGTCAGTTCAGACTCACAGCAACCCTGTATAGGGTTTCCAAGCTGTAAACCTCTACAGGAACAGAAAGCCTCCTAGGTCTCCTGTGGAGTGGGTGCTGGATTCAAACTGCTGACCCTAAGGTTAACATTCCACCAGTGTTCCCAAATTGCGAATTTAGTAGTGAACAAAAACAATAACTCCCTGGCCTCTAAGCAAAGACAGTTATCTGAAACTTCTCTGAAGTTGATAAACTCCATTATTGTTGTTGTTAAATACCATGGAGCCGCTTATTGAAATAGAAACAGTTTGGAGTGTTTGAGGCAAAGGCAAATAGCCACTGGTGTTGGATTTCTCTGAGTTAGGGTGAGAGTGGAACATGAGGGTGTTGGAAAGATAGAGCAGAGTCAGATCCGGAAGACCATGATAAAGCACTGCAAATTCTGAGAAGCAACAGAGTCATGGTTAAGAATCTGAGTTACAGAGCTAGCTCCCTGACAGTACTGACCGTGTGTCCTTGAGCAAGTTACTTAGCCTCTCCCTTTGTACTGTAAAATACCAAGCCAAACCTGACTCAGCAACCTTATGGGACACAGCAGACAGCACCATGTTTCTCATCAGCAACAGTTGGTGGGTTTGTACTGCTGACCATGCAGTTAGACACCCACTGCCTAGCCCACAGTGCCACCAGGGCTCCTTTAGGACAGTACTTCCACATAGAAATTGCTAAAAATAACTTTGTTAAATAAATTGAAGTGTTTTGAAATCAGGGAGTGTCTGAGCTGATTTACATTTTTAAAAGACCCCTGGCTGTTGGGTGACAATGCCCTGGAGCCCATGTGTGGAGCCCGTGTGTGTGTGTGTGTGTGTGTGTGTGTGCGCGCGCGCATCTATGGAGAGGTGGTGGCAGCTCTGTGTGCTGTTGTCAATGAGCTGGAAGGAAGTAGGTCAGTTACTGCTAATGATGGCTACTACATGTGTTGGGTATTATGTGTCAGGCATTTAATCAGGACTTTACATGTATTACTTCTAACTCACTCACAAAAACCTATGGATTGAATTGTGCCCTCCCAAAGTAGGCACTAAGGAGTTCCGGTACTGGAGTAGTTACGAATCGGGCTGCTAATCTCAAGGTCAGCAGTTCAAAACTACCAGCTGTTCTGTGGGAGAAAGATGAGGCTTTCTGCTCCCGTAAAGATTTACAGCCTGAGAAACCCTGTACAGGGTCACTATGAGTCAGATCTGACTCCATGGTACTTAACAACAAAAAGTAGGCACTGGGATCCTAACCCCTATACTTGTGGATTTAATCTTGTTTAGTAATTGGGTTTTCTTTGTTATGTAAATGAGGTCATATCAGGATAGGGTGTGAGATTTTAAAAGAGCAGATTAAACCACAAGCCAAAACCCACTTTCATCAACTTTATTCTAACTCATGGTGATCCTATATAGGGTTTCTAAGACCGTAAATCTTTATAAAGGCAGATGCCTCATCGTTCCTCCATGGAGCAGCTGGTGGGTTTGAACCACCAACCTGATGGTTAGCAATCCAGTGCTTATCCCACAGTGCCACCAGGAGCCCTAGATAAAGCACAGAAATAAGCAAGCACAAATGATAGATGCCACATGGAGACTGCCTAGCAACTAAGGGACCTCAGGGTTACAGACACTAAGACAAGGATTTTCCTCCAGAGCAGAGACACTTCTCCAGAGCTGGTGCCCTGAATTCATATTTGTGCCTTCCAAACACTGAGAAAACTCCTATCTGTCTGTGAAAGCCACACCCACTTGTGATACTTCCTGTAAGGGCAGCACTCAGAGATGAACATTGCTGTTGTTGTTAAGTGCCTTCAAGTGCATTAACCCACAGCGCCAGACCAGGACTCCGGAAACTAAGATAGTTGTTGTTAAGTGCCATCAAGTCATTTCTGACTCATAGCAAGTCTGAATATGGTTTCAGAAGAGCAGCTGGTGAGTTTGAACCGCTGACCTTACAGTTCAAACCCACCTTGAAGTCCAGCGCATTAACCCGCAGCGCCACAGCAGAACTCCAATGGGGGCAGTGCCAGTCAGCGTGTACTAGCTCTAGAATTACCACAATTACACAAGTAGGAGAGGAGCAAGCAACCATAAAGAAACCATAACTGATTTAGTGACCCACTGTGTGTACCTGTAGTGCTCACTTAGACATGCAAGACTTAATCTTTGAGACAAGCATATGCTACTGGCAGGATCAACCAGGTAAACAAAGACAGTTGTTGTTAAGTACCGTGGCATCAGTTCAGACTCATAGTGACCCTGCACAGGGTTTCCGAGGCTGTAAATCGTTATAGGAACAGAAAGCCTCATCTTTCTCCCGTGGAACAGCTGGTAGTTTTGAACTGCCGGCCTTGAGGTTAGCTGCCCAATTTGAAACCATTACGCCACCAGAGGTCCTTAAACTAAGATAGTAGATATTGTTATTTCCATTTTACAAATGAAACCAAGAGAATAACTTGCCCAAGAGCATATAGCTAGTAAGTAGCACAGCCAAAAATCAAACCCAGGTCTTCTGAAGCAAGACCACAATTGTAACATCTCCGACAGAACTCATACACTCAGAGTATACAATAGCCATATGCAGGGTTTGGCTACATTGGAATCACTGATATTTCTGGTATGTGATATGGTATCATGTTCATCTTTTCTGTTTTGCTAACCACTGACGGAAGAAAATAATAGCATAAAACAAAAATGTTTCCAATATTTTGAGGCATTTACTTTGCTAAGTGACATTTGTGCATGTAAAATTATTACTGAAACCATGAGGTAAATAACTTTTTTTCAAAAAAGGATTCATTAAAAAGTTCATCTAATGCTAAATAAAATAGAAATTTTTCTTGTATTCCCAAATAGCAATACCACATAGAAAGTCAAAAATGACTTGGAAAATTCATCTATATTTAAACGTCTACACAGGGTGCTGAAATATGAGATGCTTGGAAATGTCTAAATCTGCAGGCTGTATCATATTCCTCACCATTTTTTTTTTTTTACTGTGGCAAAATATATATAAAAAAACACTTGGTAATTCAACATTTTTTACATGTATAATTTATTGACACTGATTACATCCATCATATAAAATCATCACCAATTTCCTCTTCCAAATTACCTCACCACCATTAATATTTTATTTTTGTTCACAAGAATTTCACATAAGTATTGCTAAAAATCACCTACCTTTGAAGTTAGCTGAAGAGTTGCTTGTTGCGATTTCCTTCCACTTGGCAAGATACCTAAGCATATTATATGGGTATTCGTTAAATTAAATTGATTCATTAGACAGTCTTAAATTGACTCATTAGTCATGCTTTTTAGACTCCCAAAATTTCACTAGCTCTAAAGAATCTTAGATTACTGGTGACAGTTTCACTCATCTAAACTTTTCATTCTCATGACTTTCCCACCTCCTAGGATTTCTGGTGTGGTGCTGTAGGATCAGCACTGGACTGTGAACCACATCGTCAGGAGTTCAAACCTACCTGCTCCTCGGAAATGCTGTACAGATTCGCTATGAGTCAGAACTGACTCGATGGCACCTAACAACAACAAGAAGGAGTTTTCAGTCATCAAAGGCAAATCCTAGGCCAAGAAGATGAAAGAGGTAGAAATGCCTCCAGCACACCTCTCCTCATTTCAGCCTGACTCATTCCTGCAAACTCATATCCTCAGTCAAGTGTCTACTAAGATGCTAGCTAATAACTTCTAAATTAATAGTATGGGTAGAAAACTCTGGGAGAAGGAAAAAGTCAGGGGGGAAAAAGACACAGCCTTCTCCTTGGTTCTGGATTATGAGATCTACTTTCTTAGACATGGCAGTGGAACTTTGAAGTGTGTGGTTCATGATCCTATTAAAGAAATGGGGCTACTGCTACTGCGCTGACTCTGCAGTATTCCATAAGCAGAAAAGTTTAGAACAAATGCAGCTGACATCAGCATCCTAAACAGAGGCTGAAATAGGGGGAAAGTGGAAAGGCCAGGGTAGTCTGAGAAGAGGTAGAGTACGGAAGGGCACGTGCGTTAGGATGAACTGGGAGGATGAGCGACAGCTCCGAGGGTAGGTTTCCTAACCTTTTCCATTTCATCTTAGGCTTCAGTCTCCCTTACCCAAGTGTATTTCCTTTCAACTGCATTCAGTCTCAGCAAGAAATCAGGTAAGGAGTGGTCATAGCAGATGCTGAAAGGCAGCTAGCAGAGAAAAGATGAGGCTCAGAATTATCATGTAGTTCAGAAAATTGTGATATTTCATGTGTTTAGTTATTCCACTTATGTTATTCTTACTTTTGTTAAGATTGGACTCCTGACGTTTTCTGTTATCAGAAAGATATACTGTCCAATAGTATATAAAACCCAAAAACAAGCCTATTGTCATCGGTAGACTCTGATTCATGGCAACCCTAGATACAGGTTCAGAGACTGTAAATGCTTACAGGAGCAGACAGCTTTGCTCTTGACGAACAGCTGGTGGGTTGGAACTGCTGACCTGTGATTAACAGCCCAATGCCTAACCCACAGCACCACCAGGTGTTCCAATGTAAACACCACCAGGGTTCCAATGTAAACTTTTATTCAATTCACAACAAAGACTTTGAAAAAGAAAGAAAGAAAAAACGGTTCACCTGAGTGAATTCTCTATCCTGCTCTTAAAAACTCATTCAAAATGGACCTTCTCTACCTTCTTTCCCCTGTCCTCCCTTTTTGGCCCCAACTCTTTTGCTCTCAGGACAGGAAGCAGAAGTAAGAAATTAGTTCATTTCTTCCACCATTATTACTATCCTTAATTTATTCAACCCTAGAAGGCACAGATGAGCTGTCTCTGTTGCTATTAGGTGCCATGGAGTCAATTCAGCCTCATACCATCCCTACGTACTACAGAATGGAACAATGCCAGATCCTGCATCAGTCTCACAATTGTTGTTACGTTTTAGCCCATTGTCGTAGCCACTGTGTCAATCTGCATCCTTGAGAGTCTTCCTTTTTTTCTTTTTTGCTGACTTTCCACTTTAGCAAACATGTTGCCCTTCTCCAGGACCCCCTCCTGATAACATGCCCAAAGTACCATGAGACAAAGTCTCACCATCCAT
>NW_006408526.1:17284194-17299430 GCF_000296735.1 Chrysochloris asiatica
AGAGCTCCTATGGTACTTTAGTAAATATTAAATATTTTAACAGCTTGTTGATCAACATTAAGAAAACCCCACACATTTCACTCATTTACAGTGTATAATTCAATGTCTTTTAGAATATTCACTATAAAAGTTGTGCATACATCAGGACAATTCATTTTAGAACATTGTTGTTGTTAAGTGCCGTCAAGTCGATTCTGACCCATAGCGACCTTGTATAGAGTTTCCAAGGAGCAGCTGGTGAGCTTGAACCACCAACCTTGCAGTTCAAATGACTTTATAGTCTGATGCATTAGCCACCAGCACCACACCTGGACTCCTTTAGAACATTACTATCCGTAAAAGAAACCTCATGAGGAGGGCACAGGGCTGGGCAGTGTTTTGTTCTGTTGTACACAGGGTCATTATGAGTAAGAACCAGCTCAATGGCACCTAACAGCAACAACACCACCAAAACCCACACTCTTCAGCCATCACTTCTCACCATTTTCCCAACCCCCAGTCCTTGGCAACAACTAATCTGTTTTCTCCCAACACAGATTTGCTTTCTCTGGCTAGTTCATATAAATGGAAGCATACAATATATGATCTTTTGTGACTGACTTTGTTTACTTAGCATCATGTTTTCAGTGTTCATCCATGTTGTAGTATGTGTCAGTACTTAATTTCTTTTACTTATCCATTCATCAACTGATGGATATTTGGGTTGTTTCTACATTTTGGTTATTATGTTGCTGCTGTGGATTAAATTATTTCCCCAAAATATATATACTGAAGTCCTGGCCCCTGTACTTATGAAGAGGATCCTATTTGGAAACAGGACTTCTTTGTTATGTTAATGAGGCCATACTAGAGCTGGATGGGTCCTAAACCTAATCACTTCTATGTTATAAAAAGAGCAGACTATCCAGAGGGGGAAGACGCCACAGGACATACATCTATAAGCACAGGAACACCAAGAGTTGCTGGCAAAAGACAAAGAAGGACCTTCCCCTCTGGCCATTCTTTGGATTCAGACTTCTACGAGAAAACAAATTTCTGTTCTTTAAAGACATCTACTTTTGGTACGTTTTCATTCCAGCTGCATTCGGTAACTAGGACAGCTGCTATGAACATCCCTGTATGAGTTTTGTGTGGACATATATTTTCATTTCTTTTGAGCATATATACAAGGTGTCTTAAAAAAATTTTAATGGATAATGGAATTAAAAGATAACAGAATTTCCCCATTAACTTTTTGATGCCTCCTCATACCTACGAGTAGAACCTCTGGATCACATGGTAACTATGTGCTTAACCTTTTGAAAAAATGCCAGGTTGTCTTCCACAGCTATTTCATATTCCCATTAGCAGTGTATGAGGATTCCAATTTCTCCACATCCTGCCAGCACTTGCCTTTTTAATTATAGTCATCCTAATGTGTGTGAAGTGGTATTTCATTGTGGCTGTGATTTGCATTTTTCTAATGGCTATCTTAGCTATTTCTAATTTCTACCACATACACACAAAAATACTAAGAATGTTATTTAAAGGACATAATGTGTCACTGAAAGTTTTAAACTTTAAAAAAGTATCTCTAACAGAATGATGAGGGAATATAGATTGAGAAAATTATATATATTACTAATTTCACGTTCTTAGGGTTGTTTCTAACCCCCAAAGTTAAAAATAGAATAAAGACTATGGTATGAGAATAGTCTGAAAATTATGAACATCTAAGTTGACATTGTCCCCGTTTTTAGATTATTCCTTTAAAATTTTTCTTCCTTATTTCCTCTTCTTTTCTTTATAAACAATAAATATTCATTTTTGGAAGATTATGTTTGTGGTAGGTATCAAGATTTAACTTGGTTCCAGAAACAGAGGATCCTAGGACCATCAAGAGAGAAGAGCATGAGCTGACCCAAACCAGAGAAGCAGTGACACCAGATGTAGGCAGAGGTGAAGTCATGGAGAGATTGAGTAGCTGAGGACTCCAGACTCACAGAAAGAGAAAGGCTGTGTGTTGGCGGCCAGGAGACTGGCTTCCAGAATATATAGCCCTGTGTGGTTTTTTCAATATATGTACTAGAGGGTAGACATGCATTGACATGGGTGATGAGGCAGGCAATATACAACCAGAAGGAGGTTGGTGGAGGAAAGATAGGGTGGCAGAAGACACAGGAAGGAATGCAGTGGTTAAAGTGAATAGAGGTCAATGCTGTCAACTGTTGGTGCATGGAAGGAATTGCAACCATGTAATGAAGCAAAGTATATGATTTGTTGAATGTGAAACTGATGATCTGCTCTGTAAACCTCCACTCAATTCACAATAAAAAGTAAAAAATTAAAAAAAAAAATTAACTTGGGAGTGGAAAATGTTAGGCAGAAAGTACATAAGCTGATGGCTGCCCTTGTTCGCCAAGAATAGGAACATATACTTACTCATCAAAGTTCAGTGCATTTGTCCAGTTCAGTATTTCATCCACTTCCCATTCCATCACAGAATTGATTCCACCATCTTCAATAGCTCTTAGCAGCCCTTTTGTTGCTGTGTGAATTAAATCTAGAGTTTCACGATTTGTTGACTTAGCTGCTAGACTTCCTGCGTAGTACCTAAACAGAGGAAAGCAAAGGAGGCATAAACTCTTTGAAATCAGTGATTACCAGTAGATGTAATTGATATATGTTATGGCACTATTTAATTATGAAATTAAGTTTTTATCCTCTACCACTCAGATGTATCTAAACTAGTATCTCTCTATGTGACAGGATATTAACCACAAAGGAATCATTTCAAAATCATCTCTTAATACTTACATTTTAAGGATACAAAATAAAAGTAAGTTATGAAATCACTGAATCTTAGAATGCTAGAGCTGAAAGGATCAATTAGCTAACCAATGAACTTTATAGGTGAGGAAACTAAATCCTGGAGAAGTTAAGTAACTTTTATAAGATTACCTGGTTAATGGCTGGTAGGAAGAGGGAAGGGAAGGGAGAAAAGAAAAAGATAGAAAGAAAGAGTAAAGAGAAGTACAATAGTAACACCTTCTTTGTGCCAGATGTTTTTCATACTTTGTCTTGTTTAATTCTTTCAAAGGGCTCCCTTTGTGGCATAGATGCTTTAGCACTGGATTACTAAGCATAAGGCTGGTGGTTGAAACCAGATACCCAGATGTGTCTTGGAAGACAGGACTGTAGATCTGTGTCTGAAAGCCCTCTGGAGTGCAGTTCTACTCGGCACACACACCAATGAACAACTTCTGAGGCAGTGCTCATAGGAGGAATCACTTCTGGTCATGTTAGGAGGTCTTTCCCTTCCTGCTGGTTGGAACATGAAGTATTCCTAACCCTGTGTGAGCTCCAAGGATTGTTTACCTGATCCTTTCCCCTGGTCTCTCTCTTGCTCAGGTGGTTTCCTCACGTGCATGTGCTCAACTGGAGACTGGCAGGTAACCTGCAGATTTCCAGAGCTATTGATCACTGTCGTGTGCATGTGCTCGCTCACTCTGTCTCTGCAGCTTTTTCCTTTTTGCTCACCTGTTCTGTGAATTTTAGCCACTTGGCCTCCACAAACTCTAACCTGCCAACTCAGTTCAGAGAGGCCTTTGGGTTCTGTTTGGATACCCCTTCCTGCACTGCAGCCTAGAAATTTTCTAAGTAGCAAGATGGAACAAATCTAAGGCTCATTTCTTTCCAAAATCGTTGTCCTGAGTTCCCCATTGTCCAGCATCTAAAAACATTTTACCTTATCTGTTTGTTTTAAAATTTTTATTTAAAGTTGTTGTTGTTAAGTGCCGTCGAGTCGGTTCCGACCCATAGCGACCCTGTACAGGGTTTCCGAGGGTATAAATCCTTACGGGAGTAGAAAGCCTCATTTTTCTCCCGCGGAGCGGCTTGTAGTTTCGAACCGCTGACCTTAAGTTTCGCAGTCCGATTCATAACCACTACGCTACCAGAACTCCTTTTATTTAAAGTAGGTGGGTAAATCTAGCCCTGATACACTATCAAGGTCTGAAACAGAAGTCCTACAAATCTTTATTTCTTCTTCTCTTGTGAAGTTCAGACATGATCTTACTTAACTGCCTGATAGTATTATTTTTAAATTTTTAAAAATTTCCAACACTTGTCTGTCAGTTTGTTGTACTATGGTAGTTTGTGTGTGGCTGTGATACTGGAAGCTATGACACCTGTATTTTAAATACCAGCAGGATCACCCATGTGATAGAAATGATGCTAGAGATCATATGAGAGAATTTTGCAATATGATATTTACCTTTTCCCTGTGTATACTACTTATAACCATAAGAAGAAGTGAAGTTACTCTACAGACTTTATAATCAATATTGATGTCATAAAGACTAAGTATCTCTGTCAGTCATCCAAAGCCTTGCCTGCCATTTTCATTTTGCTTTATGCTTCCATCATTCATAATCTGAGTCATCATTATGCCACTACAGGCTATGGATTATGTGTGTCCTATTACCCATGTAAGAAAATTACGTATGTTTTTAGAATACATAACTAACCCAAGTCCAGATTTAAAATGATATTTCCTGGGGTTCTTACCTGATACCTATTACTACATCAGCTAGTGTCTCAATAAGAAACAAATGGCATGCTCAATGTAGGCTAACTCAAGGAAAGTTTACTACTTATAAAAGTCTGGGTGCACAGGAATCGCACATCCAGAAACTCACTGGTGTAGGGATAATGCAATAACCCAGAGTGAGTATCACTGAGCTAGTACTAGCTCTAGGTCTGAAGTAATTACTGAAGAAAACAGTAACCAGAAACTAAAAGAGCAAGTCATTGAGTCAGTTAAGAGGTGCAGTATCTTTGATTAAGAGGTACAGTCAGTTCAAGTTATCATCACAGTAAAGGAACAGAGGAAAAATACCACTCAGATACTTTTCTCCCCTTCTCTCATCTCTTACCCATTTGATGAACCGAACTGAAAACTGAGGGCACAGAAGACCCTTGTTATAATCTATTAAGGTCAGTCTCTTGGGGCAGAAAGAACAATGGAGAAGGGTTTAGGGTGTGTCTAAAGGAACAAACTGAAGTTATTTAATGCATAATAGTAAACACGTATTTTCTTTTTTGACATTCCAACAGATTATCATTTTCTTGATGTCAAACACTATACATTTTCCCATTTATATCACAGAGATTAACAGTGTCAGGCACCTAGTTGTATTTAATGTGTATTGAATGTTTGCTTTGTATGTATTTTTTAAAACATAACTATAATATGTTTTCTTTTAAAACTAATATGTAATTATTTTTTTAAATTTAAAATATTGGGTAAATCACTAACTAGAGGGTTGTTGTTATTTTCAGGTGCTGTGGAGTCAGTTCCAACCCATAGCGACCCTATACACCACAGAATGAAACACTGCCTGGTCCTGCTTCATTCTCACAATCATTGTTACACTTGAGCCCATTGTTGCTGCCCTGCCATTGTGCCAATCCATCTCATTGGGGGTCTTCCTCTTTTTCGCTGACCCTTCACTTTACCAAGCATGATATCCTTCTCCAGGAACTGGTCCTTTCTAATAATATGTCTGAAGCATGAGACACAAAGTCTAGCCATCCTAGCTTCTAAGGAACATTCTTGTACTTCACCCAACACAAATTTGTTTGTTTTTCTAGTAGTCCATGGTACTTTTAATATTCTTCTCCAACACCATAACTCAAATGCATCAAATTTTCTATGATCTTCCTTATTTATTGTCTAACTTTCACATACATATGAGGCTACTGAAAATACTATGGATTGGGTCAGGCACACCTTGATCCTCAAACTGATATCTTTGCTCTTGAACACTTTAACGAGGTCTTGTACAGCAGATTTGCTATTGCAATACATCATCTGATTTCTTGACTGATGCCATAGTGATAGTGGATCCAAACAAAATGAAGTCTTTGACAATTTCAACCTTTTCTCTATTTATCATGATGTTATTTACTGCCCCAGTTTTCTTTACATTGAAGTGCAATCTATACTGAAGGCTGAGGTCTTTGATCTTCATGAATAAGTATTTTAAGTCTTCTTTGCTTTCAGAAAGCAAGTTGTATCATCTGCATAGCACAAGTTGTTAATGAGTCTTCCTCCAATCCTGTTGTTCTGTTCTAAAAGCTGCCTCTTGATCTATATGCAGGTTCCTGATGAGCACAGTTAAGTGTTCTGGAATACCCATTCTTCATAATGTTTTCCACAGCTTATAAGGTCGAAAACCTTAGTCAATAAAACACAGGTAAACATCTTTCTGGTATTCTCTGCTTTCAGCTAAGATCTATCTGACGTCAGCAGCACAATAATATCCCTCACTCCACGTCCTCATCTGAATTCCACTTTGAACTTCAGGCAGTTCCCTGTTGGTGTACTGTGGCAATCGTTTTTTAATTATCATTACCAAAATTTTACTTGCATATGATATTAACGAGTCCTGGTGTGGAGTTGTAGGTTAATGCGCTGTACTGCAAGGTCAATTTGAACCACAAGGTTGGTGGTTCAGGCTCACCACCTCGGAAACCCTATACAGAGTCACTATGAGTTGGAACCAACTCGGTGGCACTTAACAACAAGAACAATGATATAACAATGTTTTCTTATGATTTCTGCATTCTGTTGGGCCATCTGTGTTTGAAATGGACATAAATATGGATCTCTTCTAATCAGTTGACCAGGTAGCCATCTTCCAAATTTGTTGGCATAAATGAAAAGTGTCTCTAGGGCTGCATCAGTTGGTTCAAAGATTTCAGTTGGTTCAAAGATTTCATCAATTACCAGAGTCTTGTTCTTTGACAATGCCTTCAGTTAACCTTGGACGTCTTCCTTCAGTACCATTGGCTCTTGATCACTTGCTACCTCGTAAAATGGTTGAACATTGATCATTTCTTTTTGGTACAGTGTGTTTTCCTTCCATCTTCTTTTAATGCACCATTCACTATTTTGTCCATAGAATCCATAAATATTTAAAGTCAAAGCTTGTTGTTGTTTTTTTTTCCTTCAGTTCTTTCAGCTTTTGAAATGCTGAGCATGCTCTTCCCTTTTGGTTTTCTAATTTCAGGTCTTTGCACATTTCATTGTAATACTTGACTTTGTCTTCTTGAGTTGCTCTTTGAAAAGTTCTGTTCAGCTCTTTTACCAAAATAAATTAGAGGGTAGACACTTAGTAACTTGGGTGAAAAGAAATACATTATACAATAAGGGGGAGGTCTGCACAAAATTATTAAGGCAGACACTGGGAAGAGCACAAGAGTTAAAGGTAAATATTGTACACACACAACCCTGCATTAACAGTAATAGCTGTGATCTACAAGTGGGTACATAGGTAAACATGCAAGCTGAACAGGGGTGGGAAGGTGAATGGGACTATATTCATTCAGGAATGACAGAGAATATTCCTCCATAGGTGCTGCAAATACATTCATGAATATAATAGAGAATACAGTAAGTAAAGTTATGAAAACTTTTGAGTCATAACCAAATACCTAACGGAATTAGTCACTGGGTTTTGGAGCTCAGAACCACAGTTTCAGGGGATACCTAGGTCAATTGGCAGAACACAGTCCACAAAGGCAATGTTTTAAATCGTACTCTGGTGAGTAACAACTGAGTTCTTAAAAGCTTTTGAGTGGCCATCTAAGGTAAAACTATTGGTTATCCCCTGTTCAAAGCAAAGAAGAGTGAAGAAAATAAAAGATGCCTGGAAACAATCAGTACAAAGGACTAATGTACCCATGAACCTCAGCCTGCTTGATCCTGAGACCAGAAAAACTAGATGGTGCCTAGCTACCACTGCTGACCACTCGGAAAAGGATCACAATGGGAGGTCATGGACAGAATGGGAGAAAAATGTAGAACAAAGCTCAAAATTATAAAAAAGACCAGGCTTACTGGTCTGGTAGAGACTGGTGAAATCCCTAAGACTATGGCCCTTGATCACCCTTCAGGTCTGGAAATGAATTTACCTCCATAGCTCACCTTCTACTCAAACAATAGACAGGCTAGTTTTTAGGTGAGCAATAAATAACTCCAGGGAGGTATTTACACCTTAGAGCAATCAACCATAAGAGGTCAAAAGGGCAGCATTTTGCCCAGGGATAAAGTTCAGAAGGCAGGAAATGATCTGAAAGAAGGAAGAATGGAAATGGTAAGTAAACACAGGAAGTAAGTCAGAAGAGTTTTGTTACATTGTGGGCAATTGCAATCAATGTCACGAAACAAAATGTATAAACTGTTGAATGGAAAATCAATTGGTTCTGAAAAAATTCAATTAAATTACAATAAAAATTATTTTAAATTTAAAAATACTCTATACTTCATTAGCAAATATAACTATTTCATCAACTTACATATGCTGCATCCATTCTATTTTTCTAATTTTTCTTTTCTTTTCCAAATCTTTCCTTCTCTTTAGTTTAGAGAAATGGAATTTGCTTTCTCTTTTGTCTTCCAGCATAACATCTTCACTAGGCATCCAAAACTATTGAGAAATGAAAAATTAATGTACAAAAGTTTGAAATACTGCTTGTGAGGCTACCTGGGTATAGAAAAGAACTTCTGTGCAAGAAGATTTCAGCCAGAACATGACAGGATGTAAACAGAGGGGAAGATAAATTCATTTAATGTATTTGTAATTAAGTGATGAGTAAGTAGTACTTTGAGCCCTCAAAGGTAAATGTCTCCCAGAAAGAAGATACACATGCCACAGAGATATTTGCAAAGTACCAGTAAACTGAAATAGTTACTAAATATTTTTTGAACAAATAAATCAACATATTTTAAGAGATTGTCACATTCTCGATACTGTAGTGAATAATGCTTATCAGGACTGACTATGAGGGTTGGAAATGCAAAGGTAGAAGTTTTGTAACAAGGAAGGGAGTGATTAAATCTCCAGGATAGGAGCGGAGACCTCTGGGACCATCAACGGAGAAGAGCCGAGAGCGAGACCCTACCTAGAGAAACAGAGATGCCTGAGATGGAGGCAGAGATGATGATGTGGAGTGATGAAGCCACTGGGAACTTTGGACCCAGAGAGGGAAAGGGACTGTGGGCTGAAAACTGGGAGAAGGAGGGGGAAGTGTAGGGGGTGGGTTTCTGGGATATACCCTTTGAGTGGTTGATGATGCACGGAGGGGATTGGAACCATGGCAATGAGATGATATACGATGGAATGAATGTAAAACTAAAGTTCCCCCATGTAAACTATCATGTAATTCACAATAAAACATTAAAAAAAAAAAGAGAGAGAGAGAGACTGTCACATTCTCACATGAACAGACCTTACTTAATCTTAGTGGTATTGATTCTTGAAGACCCTAATTCTCAAGAAGTACAGACACTCTCCAGAAACATAAAAGTCCCTTCATTATGCCCTGAGATTTTGTGGGTTTGCTTGTATGGCCTAGGGATTCTAATTTCACATTCTGAGGGGACCTCGTGCAGTTATGTTTTTAGTGGAACTTCTGTCTAAAACAGGAAGGAAGTACTGGCTATTTGAAATCAGAAGTCTCAGGATGGGGGATTGTGAAACTATTTCATTCTTCGATTCTTTCATAACTTCCACCACAATGCTTTTAACACTCAGGGAGGCACCAGTACTTCCATTTCGCCCCGCCTTTGGGTCTTCTTCTTCCCATTGCCACCAGTAACATTACTTCCTAACTGGTAGATTATTTTCCCACTTCCAATTCACTGCTCCCTCTACCCACTACCCACTCCTTCCATACACACACATACACACATTAGATCAGTCTTCCTAAATAATATTTTTTCATGTCTGCTCTCATATCAAATATTCAATTGATCTCTACTGTTTTGTTGTTATTGTTCTGACTCATATCAACCCTATATAGGGTTTCCAAGGAGCAGCTGGTGGATTTGAACTGCCAACCTTGTGGCTAGCAGTCTAGTGTTTATAACGCCACACCATGACTTTAAATTCTTTCATTTGGCACTTTACATTCTGGCCATAACCACTATTTCTTGATACAAATGTCCTCAATGGTATCAATCTATTCAGCAGACTCTATAATAGGCATTCCAGTCTCCAAAATTTTATTCATGCTATTCCCAGGTCCCCTTGCCTCCTTCTTCATCTTTTCAAATTGTGCATATCCTACTTAAAGTATAATTTAAGTCTTTATTCCAAATTCATTCATCTCATTCTCTTCTGAACTTCCATAGCATTACAGAGACCATTGCTTTTAAAATGAACAACAATCTTTTGGGGTGATGGCTTTGTGTCATGGAGTTGATGCCAACTCATAGTGACCCTGTTTAGGGTTTCTGAGTTTGTAAATCTTTACAGGAACAGAAAGCCCCATCTCTCTCCTGTAGAGCAACTAGTAGATTCAAACTGCTGACCTTGTGATTAGCAGCCCAACTCCTAACTCACTATGCTACCAGTGCTCCAACAATTTTCTAGGGAAAATAATATCTTTTGAAGTCTACTTGAAGGTTGTGATAGTAGAAAAAATTAGTAATTGTTTACATATGCATGCTGGGGTTCTGTGGGGAGTGCAGTGGCTCTGTACAATAAGCACTGGACTGTGAACCACAAATTCAGTGCTTCAAACCTACTTGCCATTCTGCAGGAAAAAGATGAGGCTTTTTGCTCCCACAATGATGTACAGCCTCAGAAACTCTATATAGGGCTGCTACGAGTCAGAACTGATTCGATGACACCTAACAACAACAACTGGTGTTTTGCAAATACTTTAAAATGAATATAAAACTTGGTATTGTTAGTTGCCATTGAGCCATCCCCAACTCCTGGTAACCTCATACACAAACAGGAAATGCTACCATCTTGGGTCATTCTCACAATCAGTGGTAGCTCTGCCATTGGAGCCATAGGTTTTCACTGGCTGATTTTTGTAAGTGGATTGTCATATCCTACTTCCTAGGCCATTTGAGTCTGGAAGCTCTGTTGAAACCTGCACAGCATCATAGTAATACACAAGCCACTACTGACAGATGACCCATGAGGTGTGTTGGCAGGAATTCAATCCCAGGTCTCCCACAAGGAAGGCACAAATTCTACTATGGCATCACCACTATCCTCTGCTACTTCTGATGATCTTTAAATTAAACCAAATTAAAATACCCAGTAGTTAATTCATTTCAATTCTGCTGGAGCTCAGGTAGTCACAGAAAGATATTGATGTTGAAAGATGCTACATTTCAAGATGGCAGAGTTACATCAGATTTCGCCTCAGAGCTAGCATACAGACCTCACCTTCTTATTCAGAGAAGTGGTAACTAGACTGCTCTTTTTTTTTAAAAAGTAGATACATCAACTGAGCAACTGACTTAAAGGAAAAGTGGTCCTATACCCCCTACAACAATGCTATCTAAGTGGAGAAACACTCAGGATAAAAAATAGCTTCTGAGACTTGGTGTCAAAGCAGAAGGAGTCACAGTGTGCTACAGAATCAATGAAACAAACAAATACAACACTCTGCAATACTTTCCAATGGCCAAAGAAAGTTAGGAAAATATAAATGTTTGTTCTTTGTCTACTTCAACTTCTAGACTAGCAATTTTACTTATATAACAACTGGCAGACCTAGAAAACTATGTAGTCATAGTTTTGAGTATGTGTTTTATTATCTTGTCCTCTGATACAAGATATATGATAACATTATGTATAATCCAGTTACAAATGTAAATTCATGGTGAGGATAATTTTGAACTTATTGATAATGGTGGTTTGAATGAGCAATAACAATAACAAAATATTTCATCACAGAGTATGAGTGTGAATATGAAGATATATCAGCTATGAGCTTTTGTAAAAAAAAAAAAGTTTGATTCAAGAATAATAAAGCATAAAATCATTCAGGCATTGCATTGACCATCTGAAAACTGTACAATACTAAGGTCACGTTATGTATTTTTTTTTAATTCAATTTGAGATAGAGTACCAATTAAACATATAAAATTGATATTAAGAAGAAAGTCTTAATTCTTTCAAGTACTGAATGTTTATTATGCACCAGGTACTATATTAGGCATTAAAGAGACAATGACCCACCATCAAGAAGCTCTCGGTTTAGTATATTTGAAAGTTGTCTGGGGTCATGAAACCATGAAAGGAGTTAAGTAAGCCAAAAGACAAAATACAGAGAATTCAGAGGCAAAAACCATGATACATAGTTATCTGTATAAATCACAAGAAAAGAAACCAGAAAATTAGAGGCAAAAAGGTAAAAGGAGACCGGAAGGTCATGAGAGTCTGGAGAAAGGAATGTTTGGCAATTTCAAGTGCTTTGGAGGTACCAAGAAGAATAAGGCAAGGATTCGGTACCAAGACACCATTGATGACCTTTGAAACAGTAGCTTATATAGAATGGGACGAGTGATAATTAAGGTTTTGTGTCAACTTGGCTGGGCCAGGAATCCCAGTGGCTTGGCAATTGAGATAGGGTTATCCTCATGGTGAAACCCAATATAGGCATAGATAACTCTATGATGACTGGCTATAAGCAGCCTGCTCCCAATAAATGGACATGCAAGATCTGGATCTTCCATCTGGGTCGCTCTCCAACCTCTTGTCCTTTGAACCTGAACCTGTGGCCTACTCTATTGTTTTTCTGCTCATCTGCTTGCTGGGCTCCTCTGCGGATAATGGTTCACCTGGTCTGGGCTTACGATTCTCTCACCTCTATAACTGTGAGCCATTTACTTGATATAAACTTCTTTTTAAATATATATACCTATATAGGCTTCACTGGTTTTCCTTCTCTAGAGAACCCAGCCTAAGACAGGACCACTGAGGCTAATAATAGAGAATTGAGAATTGAGTGGATGGAAAAAACAGAATTAACATGTGTCATAATCAATGCAATGACAGTGGGTTTTGGGGTAGGAAAGAGAAAACATGGCAGATATAACTTTTGCAGGTCCAGGGATAATTACTGCAGGCAGGCAGGAAAGGGCTAGTGGGACGAAATAAGAAGTGACTATTGAGAGAAACAGTTGGGAGTGCTGAGAAGATACGGGATCAGAAAATAAGGAAAAGATATAGCTGAGCAAAGGAAAAAAGACTGGTATAAGAATTCTGAAAGTGTTTTTCACTGAGGAAGCAAAGCCATCTGGAAACAGTAAGGAAGTATACTACTATTTTGGAATTATAGAGGATTGAAAAGTTTTGGAATAATTAATGAGGGTAGAATGAAAAAGAATAAACCAGGAACAAATAAATAAACTACTGAATTTACAGTAAGATTTCCCATAGGCAGTAATAGCAAGGTTAAAGAACAGAAAGATTAAGCCATAGGAATCTAAGGTAGGGAAGAAGGCCAGAAGAAAGCTCAGGTATAATAACTTAAAAAGTTGAAATTCTTGATGAGAAGGGGGAAGACATGAAAAAGAAACAATACATTGGGAAACATGGAAAATTCTATTATTTACATTTTTGTCTTTTGATCTCTGACTGTACCTCCCTTAAAAGATATGTTAGAAAACATCAATCTAGTGGGAAAGACAGAGCAGAGGAGGAAGAGAGCAAGAAGCATCTTTTCTTTCTTCACACAAAAGTGCTAACCTCTTACCAAGCCATGTTCTCAAAGAACTGTGTCCAGCAAGCGAGAGCACCTCTTTTGAATTTGCCTAGAGAGAGTATTTTTACATAAATGGTCCATCAGGAGGGGTGCTTTTGTCTAATTTTCATAAAGATGCCTGTAAGAAAGCAGCAGGCCTGTGGCTAGCACAATGTCACTTAAAATTGTTAAAAAGAACAATGATTACTGATGGTGCTCTATATAGGAAGGGCTAGTGGCAGAATGGAATTGGAATATGTATCAGAGACTATTTTTCTCCAATGTTTGTTCTCCCTTTTTTTCCATAACATAATCATTCCCCCCTCCCCCGCGTTTTTAAGCTAAGCATGTGTCTGTTGTTGGTTGTTGTTGTAAATTACTGTTGAGTTGGTTCCAACTCATAGTGACCCTGTATAGGGTTTCCGAGGAGTAGCTGGTGGGTTTTAACCTCCAACTTTTCGGTTAGCAGTCCAGTGCTTATCCTACAGTGCCACAGGCATATTTAAATGTTTGACTATTTCTTTCTTGCTGGCTGTAATGTGACTGTAATGGCTAGAGGTGGAGCAGTCAAGGTCTCCCAACACATGGCTTTGGGAATGGAAATTGAGTCCCTGAACACCAGGAAATATCATGTCAGTTCTGGACCAGGTAGCTTCAGACTTTTATATGACTGGTAAGCATGGGTTAAGCAACTATTACTATGGGGGTTTGTTCAGCTGAACTGATTCTAACTATAAAACTGCCGTTTTGACATGGTGTAACTTCCCACGTTATGAACTTTCCATTCTGACACCTGTGTCACTTTCTAATCTAACGTGTTCTGTCCTTTATATTGCAAGCAACCTTCCTATCAGTTGGTCTGATTCATCTCTCTACAGAGATTCTCAGTGAGAGAAAAATATACTGTCTAAACTCTGAAAGGATTTTTTTTCTCCCAATTCTGGACATAGGGGTTTTCCCAACATTAACGAACAAACTTTTTCAACTAAGACAACATAAATATCACTACACCAGGGTAAGTCAAAATGTATTACTATTAAGGTCCCAGTTCATATATGCATGGATTTATTTCACATAAAAACATGCCTTTATAATCAGTGAATGGCAGCAGACAAGTTCTCTCACTAATACATTAGTCTCATTAGAAAGCCTAGACTTCCAAAAAACAAAAGGTCTAATGGAAACAGTGGGTTCTGAGTGGTTCTTCTGAGTCAGTCATATTCAAGGCACAGAGATCAGCTCAGAGGGCAAAATTCCAATGGCGTAATCTTCATAGATTTTCTCAAAGGACACAGGACAAATACAGGGGCTTATTATGAAGACGTTTTAAGAAAATGGAAAACTACGTTTGTGAGAAAAAGGCAAGGGAAGTTGTGCTGAGGAATTTTTTTACCATCATGACAATACAACTGCTTATTCTACAAGGGAAGCAAGGATTGTACTATAAAAATTATAATAGGAAACCTTACCCCATCCACCCGACAGCCCTAATCTTGTCTCTTTAGATATTTTTGTTCCCAAAACTCTCTAGCATAGAGATGCTAAAGCAAATTGAAGCAATGAGGAGGTACAAGAGCTGAACAGAAAATTTCAAAGAACAGCTAGAGAAGATAAAGCCAAATATTACAACAAAATGTGCAAAGATCTGCAGTCAGAAAACCAAAAAGAAGAACATGCTAAGCATTTCTGAAGCTAGA
>NW_006408526.1:17300845-17302648 GCF_000296735.1 Chrysochloris asiatica
GATGGCCAAACTTCATCTCTCATACTTCGGACATATTGTCAGGAGGAACCAGTCGCTGGGGAAGAATATCATGTTTGGTAAGGTGGAGGGCCAGAGAAAAAGAGGAAGACCCCCAGAGAGATGGCTTGGCAAAGTGGCAGCATCAATGGGCTCAAGCGTGGCAATGATAGGTTGACCCAGGATCGGGCAGTGTTTCGTTCTGCTGTGCATAAGGTTGCTATGAGTCGGTACCGACTCAATGGCACCTAACAACAACAAACTCAAAGAACATTTAAAAGAGCATGATTTCAATCCATTAATGATGCCAAAACTGATGTGGTGTAAATCGGAGAGCACAAATTACGTACTGGATGGGTTGTTGTTGTAAAGTGCCTTTGAGCCAGTTCCAACTCACAGTGACCCTGTATAAGGTTTCTGAGGAGCAGGTGGGGAGTTTGAACCGCTAACCCATAGAAACCACCTTTATAAGAGTATAGAGCTAGATGGAGGATATATTGAGAAAAAACAGCTTCACATTTTGATATTTTGCTTAGTAAAGGTTTTTCCGATTTTTGTATAAAAAGTATTTTGTATAAATACTTTTTAACTCACACTCCTATACCATTAAGACTACAAGATGCAACTCCTTTCTCTTATAGAATTTGATAAGGTCCTTCAAGATCTGGTCCCTGTTTAACTCTGCAGTGTAATAGCTTTCCTCTCAGAATGTACACATTTGCTCCAATTCATTCCTGGCATGGCACTGTAGAACAAGCACTGGACTGCAAGGTCCGTGTTAACTGCAAGGTCTCAGTGGTTCAAATTCATCAGTTGCTCCTTGGAAAGGTCTTTATGAGTTGGAACAGACTCAACAGCACTTAACAACAACAACAAATATATATATGTATATATGTATGCATGCATGTACCACCAATCATCTGTTACTTTACTATACTGTGGTGACTTGTGTGTTGCTATGATACTGAAAACTAGGCCACTGGTATTTTAAATACCAGTAGGGCCACCCAGGGAGGAAAAGTTTCAGATGAGCCTCCAGACTAAGACAGACTAGGAAGAAGAACAGACGGACTACTTATGAATACTTAGTCACAGAAAACCTTATGAATTACAGTGGAATACTATCAGCACCAAAATATTGAATATTGACACATGACGAAGAGCACCAGAATATTGTCAGATATAGTCCCGGAGATGAGTTCCTCAGGTTGGAAGGCACTCAAAATATGACTGGGGAAGAGCTGCCTCCTCAAAGTAGAGTTGACCATGATGAAGCCATTGGAGTAAAGCCCTCGGGACCTTCATTTGTTGATGGGACACAAATCAAAATGAAGAGAAACAGCTGTAAACATCTATTGATAATGGACATATGATGTGCGAAGCATAAATCTAGCAAAATTTGAAGTTGTCAAAAATTAAATGGAATGGAAAACATAATCAATATCCTATGCTTTAGTGAGTTGAAATGGACTGGTGTTTGTCATTTTGAGTATGACAACCACATGATTTACTATGCCACGAATGACAAATTGAAGAGGAATGGTGTCACATTCATCATCAAAAAGAACATTTTAAGAACTATCTTTGAAGTTCAATTCTGTCTGTGATAGGATAATATCCATATGCCTACAAACCAGGGTCACTATGGGTCAGAATTGACTCAATGGCATGTAACAACAACAACAACAAGGAAGACCAGTTAATATACCACTAGTATTCAAATTTACCCACCAACAACTAAAGCCAGTGATGATGAAATAAAGAACGTTACCAACTTCTTCAGTCTGAAACTGATCAAACATGCAA
>NW_006408526.1:17303928-17304937 GCF_000296735.1 Chrysochloris asiatica
AACATCCTACAGGAAGAAAGCAAAAGGTCATTAAGCAGACAAGAAAGAAGAAAAAGATCAAAAGTGTATGACAGAAGAGACTTTGAAACATGCTCTGCAGCATAGAGATGTTAAAGCAAATGGAAGAAATGAGGAGGTAAAAATGCTGAAAAGAAAATTTCAAAGAGCCGCTCAAGAAGACAAAGTCAAATATAATAAAGTGTGCAAAGAACTGAAGTTAGAAAACTAAAAGTGAAGAATACACTCAGCATTTGTCAGGCTGAGGGAAGTGAAGAACAGATTCAAATCGCAACTTGAAATTATAAAGGATTCTATGGGCAAAACACTGAATGATGCAGAAAGCATCAAAAGAAGATGGAAGGAATGCACAGAGTAACTATATCAAAAAGAAATAGTCGAAGTTCAACCATTTCAAGAGGTAGCATATGATCAAGAGTTAATGAAACTTAAAGCATTGGCAAAGAACAAGGCCTCAGGAATTGACGGAATACGAACAGAAATCCATCAACAAACTGATGCAGCACTGGAGGCACTCACTAATCTATGCCAAGAAATATGGAAGACAGCTACCTGACCAACTGATTCTAAGAGATTCATATTCATGCCCATTCCAAAGAAAAGTGACTCAACAGAATTAAAAAATCATTGGACAGTATCATTAATATCGCATGCAAGTAAAATTTTGCTAAAAACAATTTTAAAATGGCTGCAGCAGTACATTGAAAGGGAACTGCCAGTACATCAAGCCAGATTCAGATGAGGATGTGGAACAAGGGGTATCAGATGGATCTTGGCTGAAAGCAGAGAGTACCAAAAAGATGCTTACTGTGCTTTATTGACTATACAAAGGCTTTCAACAGTGTGTATCATGACAAACTACAGGTAACATTGAGGAGAATGAGTATTCTAGAACACTTAATTGTGCTCATGTTGTTGTAGTTGTTGTTGTTGTTAAGTGCCATTGAGTCAGTTCCAACCCATAGCGACCCTGTACAGAGTTTCCTAGGAG
>NW_006408526.1:17306844-17316948 GCF_000296735.1 Chrysochloris asiatica
ATCACCACTAACGGAAGCAGCAGGCAAGAAATCAACTGATGTATTGCATTAGGCAACATGGCTGTTGCACAAGATCTCTTTAAAGTGTTCAAGAGCAATGATACCAGTTTGAGGACTAATGTGCACCCGACCTAAGCCATGGTATTTTCGATAACCTCATATGCAGGCAAAGTTGGACATTGAATAAGGAAGACCATAGAAGAATTGATACATTTGAGTTCTGGTGTTGAAGGAGAATATTAAAAGCACCATGGACTGCTAGAAGAACAAACAAATCTGGTATTAAAAGTAGAAGTAAATGTAGGAAAAAAAAGATAAATGACTATACTTTGAACTATTACTAGTTATTTCAGTGTAGTTAATGTAAACAAAATGCATCATTTCAATTTTAAGGATTAATAACTGATTAAAAATAAATTTGAAATTAATTTTCAAAAAGAGAAATGGTTTTCTAAATATATAAGATTCAGAATTTTAACATTATCTTTTCGTACTTTATCAGAAACAGGTCTCCAACCATTGTTTTCAATTCGACGATACCAGCCACTATCATCTTGCTGGGAATTATCACTTTTATCATGAGATGTATGTTTTGGTGGAAGTTTCGTGTAATCTCTTGGGCTGTTAGCACACAGATCTTCAATATGTCTGTGAGTGAAAATTTTATAGTATATACTGGGTGGAAATTTAACCTGTAGGTAGAAGAATTAAAAATGCAGATGCAATTCAATTATAAAATGTTTCAAATATTTTTCATATTTCATACAAAATAAATTTACTAAATAAGAAATTATCCATACTTACTCCACCTAATCTGAATCGTACAATAACACCTGCAGCAGCATCTAGAAGACCAGCCTACGAGAAAAATATATTACTCTTTGGCATTCTCTAATATCAATTCACTGCTTCTCAATCTATTATTGTAAAATTATTTCTTAAAA
Organism: Chrysochloris asiatica; assembly: GCF_000296735.1. Classification (NCBI taxonomy): domain Eukaryota; kingdom Metazoa; phylum Chordata; class Mammalia; order Afrosoricida; family Chrysochloridae; genus Chrysochloris; species Chrysochloris asiatica. Next base: position 17,307,789 of record NW_006408526.1, read on the forward strand.
CCAACTATCTATGAAATAGGCTGACTGAACTAACCTCATGTAATTAATTTTAAATTAGAAAATATTTTAAGACCTAAAGACTTTCACCAAAGTGGACATTCAGGTGGCTAACAAACACATGAAAAGATGCTTATTATGATCATTAGCCATTGGAGAAAGGCAAATAAAAAATACAATGAGATACTATCTCATCTCTGCAAAATTGGCACTAACCAGAAAATCAGAAGACAACAAATACTGACTGGCAAGATTATGGAGAGATTAGAATTCTTCTATACTGCTGGTGAAATTGTCAAATGGTACAAACAACTATGGAAAATGGTATGGCACCTCTACAAAGAGCTACAAATAGAAATACTTGTGACCCAGCAATCCTACTAGGATAGGTATATATCCTAGTGATATGAATAAACATATGCACATTTCCACATAATTCACAACAGCTAAAATATAGCAACGACTTAAATGCTCACTTACAGATGATTGGGAAAAAAACTTGATCCACAGATACAGTGGAATGCTACACATCTATTAAGAATAATGTAGAGTCCAGATAACATCTTATGTTGTTGTATGCAGTCAAGTTGGTTATGATTCATAGTAACCCTGCATAGGGTTTCTGATGGGTTTGGACCACTGATCTTTTGGTTAGCAATCCAATGCTTATCCTACAGCACCAGGATAAGCATTGGGACACCTTAGCATGGATGAATCTGAAGGACATTGTGTTGAGTGAAGCAAGCCAATCACACAAAGACAGATATTGTATGGTCTCACATTTATAAAAAGTTAAGAATAGATACACATATATCAAGTGATAGTGACCAGGGAGGGGAGGGAAAAGGAGAGGGAATCACTTTCTAGATAGTAGACACTTGTATTTTTGGTGATGGGAAAGGCAACACCCAATATGGGTGAAATATGAACAATTTGATCAAGGCAAATTAAGACACTAAGAAGTACACAAGAGTAAGGAACAATTTCAGCAAATGCTGTAACATAAACAATTTTTCAACAATAATAATAACCAAAAATGTGAGTGTAGTTATACAGGTATATATGTATGCACATAAAAAGACATATGTGACTACATGTGCATGCATGTATAGGTGCTACATATATACTCATATATGTAATAAAGTACATAGTTGTTTTTAAGTGCCATTAAGTCTGTTCCAACTCATACTGACCCTGTATAGGGTTTCTGAGGAGCGGTTGTTGAGCTTGAACCGCCAACCTTGCAGTTCAAACCAACCTTGCAGTGCAGTGCATTAACCCGCAGTGACACACCAGGACAGTTATCGAGGCTTCTTAGACATATCCAAACTCCTTGCAGGATTGGTTTACTGAGTTAAAAGTCTTAGAACCATAGTCGCTTGGAACAACTCAGTCAACTGACAGGACACAGTTCAAAAAGATAATGTTCTAAGTCTGGGGTCTTTAATGCTTGTGAGTGGCCATCTAAGATACAACTATTTGTCTGTACTCACCTGGAACAAAAGAGAACAAAGGAAACCAAAGACTCAAAAAGTATTAAAATAATAATAATAATAATATTTAATTAATTGGATATCAATGGAATAATAAGAAAGTCAACCTCACATCATAGACAAAATAAACCCCAAGTAGATTATGAAACGTAAATTAAAAAGCTAGCATAATAAGGAACTCTGTTAGCGTAGTGGTTACGAATTGGGCTGCGAACCACGAGGTCAGCAGTTTGAAACTACTAGCTGTTCTGTGGAAGAAAGATGAGGCGTTCTGCTCCCATAAAGATGTACAGCCTCAGAAACTCTGTACAGGGTCACTATGAGTTGGAACTGACTCCACGGCACATAACAACAACAACAACAACAACAATACAATATAATATGATAAATAATAATAATAACTTTTTGAACTTGGAAAAGTTCATTAAAAAGCATCAACCATACAGAAAAAAATTAACAAATTTCACTAAGAATTCTGTTAATAAACTCTTCCCCCCTAAATTGCTGCAAAATAATGTAAGATTTTGGGAAAGTGGCTAGAGATATAGATTAAGACAGATTGGCCATGAAATGCTAATTGCTGAAGCTAGGTAATGAATACATATTGACCTATTAATCAATTTTTTTCCATTTTTGATTCTGTTTGAAATTTTTCATAATAAAAATCAAAGAAAAGTAAATGGAAGAGAAATGGCAAGCCACTGAGTGAAAACAGATACGGGTAAAACCAATCATTCCTAAAGGCATTGATTGTATACAGAAGGTAAAACGAATTGCTAACATCTATTAAGATCAGCAAAACACACATACACACATATGGACACACACACAAACACACAAAAAGATACAGACTTGAATAAGCACTTTATAAAAATGGTGAGGTTGTAGAGCACCAAGAATTCCCAAAGTTTGCTGGTGGGAGTATAAATCAGTGGAAATTATTTTGGCTACATCTCCTAGAATCAAAGATCTTTAGTTCTAAGTGGAGTAGAAACAAAATGAATACACGTGTCCATCACAAATCCCAAATATGTCCATGGCAGCAGTCTCTGTAACAGCTCCAAATTGGGAATGATAATGAATTTCAGTAAACTGTAGAAATGAATAAATAGTAGTAAATTCATAAAATGAAATACTGACAAATAATACAAATGAATTAAAATGAACTACACAGACTCTCTGGTAGCGTAGTGGTTACGAATCGGGCTGTGAACCACAAGGTCAGCAGTTTGAAACAACCAGCCGTTCCACAGGAGAAAGATGAGGCTTTCTGCTCCCGTAAAAATTTATAGCCTCGGAAACCCTGTACAGGGTTGCTATGGGTCGGAAACCGACTCCATGGCACTTAACAACGACAACAACACACACACTCTGGTAGCATAGTGGTTACAAATTGGGCTGCTTAACCTCAGGATCAGCAGTTTGAAATTACCAGCTGTTCCATGGGAGAAAGATGAGGCTTTCTGCTCCTGTAAAGATTTACAGTCTCGGAGACCCTGTACAGGGTCACTAAGAGTCAGAATCGACTCCACGGCACAGAACCACCACCACCACACAGACATAATGTTGAATGACCAAAGCTGACACAAAAACATATTATATCTACTCTTCCTTTGTCTTTCTCATTATCCAACATTTTGCATTTACAACAGTAAAAAATAATTACTAATATTTTATTTTGTGCATTAACAATGCATGTCTGGCAATAACTAATGCCAAGGTCCCTGGCAGGTTCCCTGACATGGAGAATCCACGTGCACATAGAAAGGAAGCTCATTTATTGAATAGTATTTCACCGAGGGGGTGGAGGGAGGATAACGGGGCATAGGCTCCCTGAGATGCCCTAGTGGAGGGAATGTTTGCATCCACAGGCTGAACTAGGGACAACAGTAGCCACTGTCCTGAAGGTGGGCCACCCTAAGGGCCAGGATGGAAGTGGGCTCTAGGGACCTGGATCCAACTCCTCGCCCAAAAGGGTGGCAGAGATGTGCTGGAATGTGGTCAGAAGAAGCCTTGAGGTGTCGGGAGCCTACAGACGCCACATAAGCTGACTGGCACCTGTATAGTCCCTTATGCTTCCTCAGGACCCCTCTGGATGGACACAGGTGAAGGTAGGTCAAGCTACCTGGGTAAGGGTGAAGTCATTTGGTCAGTGGCCAGTGGCAGCTACAGTTTTAAGGTCAAGGGCAGACTAGGCCTGGCCAGTACAGTCTTAGAGAAAGCTCTAGATTGCCAAATTTCAATTGGACGTGGGGGTAGAGGCAGGCAAGGCTACCCACCCAGAGACAAGGAATGCTGGGGTGAGAGGCCAGCAAGTAGACCCAATAGTTAATGAGCACACTCCCTTCCAACCTCCCTGTAGCACCCAGACCCTCTCACCCTACGACAGGAAGCCTCTTGCTTCTGACAAAGCTACCAATGGTGTTTGGGATCATGGAGAGGATGAACCGGGCCTTCCATTCTGAAAAAATGGTGAGGGCAGGAGAAGAAGGGGACCAGGGATGGAGAGGGAGCTGGTGCTTGGGCCCCCTTTGTTTTGGAAAACTAAGCAGTCCTCCCTTATATGCAGAGTTGGGGGTCAAGCTCTCCTGAGGTGACATGGCAGAGGGAAGGCGGTGGTGGCAGGGGCCTGATAGAACATTCACGGTACAGGTGAAGGGGTGCAGGTCATCCTCCATTTTCACACAGAGCTGATTTTTGCATAACGACCTGGTCTTTGAAACCTAACCATGTTGAGAAGTGAAGAGTGGATATGTAGGATTCTATTCAGAGTTCAAAATCACAGAAGTAAAGTAAAATGTCAGATAACCTTTTGGAAGGAGGGAACTGGCTGTGATTTATAGGACACGTGAAAGGGGTGATTTACAGTATGAAAAGTTGAGTTGGGTGAAGGTTCAACAGGTATTTGCTTTTTGGTAATTCATTAAGCTATACATTTTACTTTTGTAAACTTTTAAAACTTTAATGAAAGTTTTTGTTTTTAAAGAAACAAATATGAGCACAGTGAAATAATAAAGTAACCAAAAATATGTAAGCGGAAAAAAAAATCAATAAGACATGCTCTTACCTCTTTAGGATTAATATACCTCACTATTTGTTGTGGCTCCCCTTGTCTTCGTATGCTTATCATCCTTTTAAAGTGTTGGAATATAGCAACATCCTAGAGGTTCAAACACATAATACTTGATATTCAAAACTGGATTTTTCTAGCTCTAATTGCTTTTCCCTTAGTAGAGCAAAGATAAACACAAATGATAAAATAGATTGTATGCATGTAAGCTAATTTTGAAAATAATATCCACTCAGCGTTGGTGCAACAAGTTAAGCAATATTGATATTGTTTCTATAAAGAGTTTTATCCTTGAGTTTGTAAAAGCATCATTAGCAAATATATATAAAATATCCAGAACTTTGGTTGGGTATATGCTTCAGAGTAGTCTGAGCTCAAATGTTAGCACTCACTAGCTGTGAATAAAGCATTATGAACATGCACAGATAATGGGTTTTTCTAGAAGCACTGTGCATGTAGAAGCATAGCAAGTTGCTTACTCTGTCTGTGATCAGTTTTCTCAACAATAAAATGGGAATGATTATAGCTATCTCATAGAGTTATAATGATGAACAAAGTAATTGATATTTGTAAAGCACTTAAACAACATCTGGAACTAGAAAGCTCTTAAATAAATGTGGTTACAAATCGGGCTGCAAACCGCAAGGTCAGCAGTTTGAAACTACCAGCTGTTCCGTGGGAGAAAGATGAGGCTTTCTGCGTCCATAAAGTTTTACAGCCTTGGAAACCCTGTACAAGGTCGCTATGAGTCGGAACTACTCCACAACACACCACCACCATTATTAGAATAGGAGCGTGGTGGTTCTGTAGGATAAGCACTGGACTATGAACCACCAGGTTGTCTGTTTTGAGGCCACCAGTTGCTCCGTGGGAGAAAGATGAGGCTTTCTGCTCCTATAGAGGGTTGCTATGAGTCGGAACCAACTGTATGGCACACAACCACCACCACCACCAGAAAACCCTACAGAGTGGAGATTGGTTGGAAGTGACTCTTAACAGTGACAATTAATGACAATAACATTATTATCATTACAGCATCCTCCTCAATCTGTAATAATTCCAGTAATTCACAAACCATATCCATTTTTCACATTAACTCAAATTTGGGCAAACGACTCCAAAACAATTTCTTTGTCTTGAAAAAGCCATTGCTTTGGTAACCCTCTCCCTCAGACCTTAAAACCACCCTCTAAATCAAAACACCTGTTACTATTAAGTCGATTCCAACTCAAAGTGATCCTACTAGACAATGTTTCCTAGGGTTTCCAATGCTGTAATCTTTGCAGAAGCAGGCTGGCACCACTTTTTCTTGTGAAATTAACCCAGGTGGTGGTGGTTGTGTGTCACCAAGTTGGTTTCAACTCATAGCGACCCTTTATAGGTTTCCGAGGCTGTAAATCTTTACGGATGCAGACAGCCTCATCTTTCTCCCACAAAGCAACTGGTAGATTCACACTGCTGACTCTGCAGCTAGCAGCCCAGCTGGTAATCCACTAGGCTACCAGGTATGCCCTGCCCCTCAAAATAAACAAACAAAACAAAAACCTTAAAAACTCTTAGTAAACATTTCTTTCCAGTTTCCTTGTGTAAAGTAAGTTCAAATGGAAGTAATCTACAAAACCAATATGATCAATTGAAGAACCACTGCAATAGCCTATGGAAGATAATGCTGCCTACTTGAACATTAACAGTATTCTGTCTCAAAGGTAGATATATTTCCCCCAAGTAAAATCCCAAATTGAGTATCTAGAAATGTTTATGATGGCTTTAAATGTAAAGAGCATCTTTTAAATATGTAGGTTACTGTATCAGAGGTTACAATATCATTTACCTATAACATGTACGAGATCACCCCAAACTTAGTGACTTAAAGCAACAATCATTGATTATTTTTCACTTTTTATGAGTTAACAGGGCAGTTTTGCTGATCTTGTTTAGACTCATTTAGTGGTTGTAGTCAGCTGCTAGGACAGCTGGAACTGGGTGCTTTAATATGGCCTCGTACACATATCTAGGGCCTAAGCTTATGTATTGGAACATCTGAGTTGACTGGACCTCTCTTTACACATAGTCTTTCAGCTTGAGCTTCTTTACAGCATAGAGGTTTCAGAGTTCCAAGAGAACAAAAGTAGAAGTTCAATGCCCCTTAAGGCCTTGTCTTATAAATCATGCATATCACTTATTCCACATTCTATTGATAAAATTTAGGATCTAGCAGACTCCATAAGGTAAAGAACAAAGTTGACCTATAAGAAAGTTCCATACATACTACAGTTCACTCAAGTATGAACCTGAGGAACATTAGCGCTGAGAAATACTTCTAGTGGGCAGCCTCAAGCAGCACCTGTAGCCCACTGCTTTTGAGTTGATGTGACTCATAGTTACACCATAAGACACAGTAGAACTACTCCAAAGGTTTTCCAAGGCTGCAAATCTTTATAGACGCAGACTACCACATATATGATAGGGATGATAATGGCCACCCAAAAGATGTTTCTGGAATCTGTGAATATATTATATTACATGGCAAGAGGAAATTAAAATTCCATGTGAAATTAAGGGTTGAAGCAGTGCATCAACAGGGAGCTGCCAGAAGCTCAAGCTGAATTCAGAAGAGGATGTGGAATCAGGGATAGTGTTACTGATGTCAGATGGATCTTGGCTGAAAGCAGAGAAAACCAGAAAGAGGTTTACCTGTTTTTCACTGACTATGCCATGGTATACCTAAGCCATGGTATTTTCAATAACCTCATATGCATGTGAAAGCTGGACAGTAAATTAGGAAGACTGAGGAATAATGCGAAAGAACAAACAGATCTGTGTTGGAAGAAGTGCAGCCAGAGTGTTCCTTGGAGGCCAGGATAGCCAAACTTCGTCTCTCATACTTCGGACATGTTGTCAGGAGGGACCAGTTGCTGGAGAAGGATATCAAGTTTGGTAAGGTGGAGGGTCAGAGAAAAAGAGGAAGCCCCCCAGCGAGATGGATTGGCAAAGTGGCAGCATCAATGGGCTCAAGCGTGGCAACAATTGTGAGGTTGGCCCAGGACCAGACAGTGTTTCATTCTGTTGTGCATAGGATTGCTATGAGTCAATATCGACTCCATGGCACCTAACAACAACAACAACAAAAACAACATGCAAAGGCATTTGACTGTGTGGATCATAACTAATTATAAGTAACATTGCCAAGAATGGGAATTCCAGAACATTTCATTGTACTCATGCAGAACTTGTACACAGACCAAGAAAGAGTTGTTTGAACAGAACAAGGGGATACTGTGTGGTTTAAAATCAGGAAAGGTATGCATCAGGGTTGTATCCTTTCATCATACTCATTCAATCTGTATGTTGGACAAATAATCTGAGGATCTAGATTATATAAGAACTAGCATCAAGATTAAAGGATTGGGGGAAAATTCATTAACAACCTGTGATATGTAGATGACACAATCTTGCTTGCTAAAACGTTAACAAGACTTGAAGCACTTGCTGATGAAGATCAAAACTACAGCCTTCACTATATATTACATCTCAACATAAAGAAAACAAAAATCCTCACAACTGGACCAGCATCATGATAAATAGAGAAAATATTAAAGCTCTCAAGGATTTCATTTTACTTGCCTCCACAATTAAAGTCCATGGAAACAGCAGTCAATAAAACAAATGACATACTACATTGGAAAACCTGCTGCAAAGGGATCTCTTTACAGTGCTAAAAAGCAAAGATGTCACTTTGAGGACTAATGTACACCTGACCCAAGCCATGGTATTTTCAATCGCCCCACATGCATATAAAAGACCGACAATGAGTATGGAAGACTGGGGAATTGATGCCTTTGAATTAAAGTATTGGTAAAGAATATTGAATATACCATGGACTGCCAGAAGAACAAACAAATCTGTCTTGGAAGAAGTATGGCCAGAATGCTCCTTAGAACTAGGATAGTGAAACTTTGTCTCATGTACTTTGGCCAGGCTATCAGGAGGGACCAGTCTCTGAAGAAAGACATCATGCTTGATAAAGTGGAAGGCCAGCAAAAAACAGACGAAAGTTCTCAACGAGATGGACTGACACAATGGCTGCAACAATGGGTACAAGCATTGCAACAATTTTGAGAGCCATCTGAGACCTGGCAGTGTGACATTCTGTTGTATATAGTACCACTGTGGTTGGAACCAACCTGATGACACCGAACAGCAGCAATCAATCTTGAGATGGGTGAGATTCTCCTATATCATCCCAGATGTTGTGGTTAGGTGCCAGAGAATCAGTTCCTACTCATAGCAGCCTTATGCACAACAGAACTAAACACGGCCCAGTCCTGTGTTATCCTTACAATTGTTGCTACACTTGAGTTCATTGCTGCTGTCATAGTGCCAATCCATCTTTTTAGGGTTTTTATCTTTTTCACTGATACTCCACTTTATCAAACATGATCTCCTTCTTTCAGAGACTGGTCTGAAGCTTGAGAGATGAAGTCTTGCCATCCTGGCTTATAAGGAGCAATCTCATTGTACTCCAACACAGATTTGTTTGCTCTTCTGGCAGTCTATGGTACATTCAATATTCTTTGTTGTTGTTGTTGTTAAGTGCTGT
>NW_006408526.1:17321918-17323665 GCF_000296735.1 Chrysochloris asiatica
TCTGTCTTAGTCTGGAAGTTCCACTGAAAGCTCTCCACCAGTAAAATACTAGTAGCATAGCTTCCAGCATCACAGTAACACACAAGCCACTGCAGTATAATAGTGACAGACGAATGGTAGCATTTTGTGTCGTATACTGTAAGAGAGGATAAGAGGCCAAGAAATATCTCAGACTTCCAAAAGTCAGAAGAGAAAAGAAAGAATTCTCTCAAGCACCCCCACCTCCGGAGCTTTTAGAGAAAGCGTGGCCCTGTCAACAGCACCCTGAATTTGACCATTAGCCTTTAGAACTCTGAAGCAATTAATGTATACTTAAAAGGCACCCACTGTGTGTGATATTGTAGGGCAAGCACTGGACTGTTAACCAAAAGGTCAACCACCAGCTGCTCCTTGGAAACCCTGTAAGGGTCATTATGAGTTGGAACCGAATCAAATCAATGGCACATAACAACAACAATAGCTGTGATACTGTGTTATGGCATTCTGGGGAAACTAACACAAGACTCCAGAAAGAACATAACCTTTCTGACACCTTGGTATTAACCCAATAAAGCCATTTTGAACTTTTAACTTTCCAAACTTTAAGATAATAAATTTGTGCTTATTAGTAGAAAAAGTAAAACTTTACATTTTTCCTCTCTTTTGACTGTAACTTAAATGAAGGTTTACAGAGCAAATTGGTTTTTCATTCAACAATTCATACACATTTATTTTCATGACATTGATTGCAATCCTCACAATGTAACAGCACTTTACCTCCTTCCCTTCTGTGTTTGTCATTTCCAATCCTGTTTCTGCCTGCCTCCTGAGGTTTATCCCTGAGCGAATGCTACCCTTTTGATTTTGCATGGCTCCAAGATCTATGGAGTGAGAATGTACCTCCCTGGTGTTAATATCCACCTTACAGGGCTGTCTATGCCTGACTTCTCAGTTAAAATTATGGACGACAGACTAAGAATATGATGGTATCTAATTTAAGTGCTGAGAGAAACAACAATAGCATGCCAATGGAGATGTCTTTGCATGGTGATATAGTCTTTGAATATAAAAATGAAATAAACGTATTTTCACACAAACAAAAATTGACAGAAATTTTCAGAGGAAAACTACCTTAAAATAAATACAGTATCTTTCCACGTATAATGCACCCATGTAGATAATGGTGTGGCACTATAGGATGAGCACTGGACATCAGCTGCTCCTCAGAAACCCTCTATAGGGCTGCCATGGGTCAGAAGCGACTCGATGGCACTTAGCAACAACAAATAACACAATACATACTTCAATAAAGTTGCAAAACAATTTAAGCAAACTCACAAGGAAACTTTTCCAGGCATGTTGAATGACTCTGGCAGCTAAGTCTTGTTTCTTTAAAACATCGAGTTCCTTTTGAAAAGGCATTTGAAAATCCTAAAACAAATAAATATATAAATGAGCAAAGGGTAATTTTGATAAAATTAAAATTATTTTATTTTGTAAGTTCTGTTATGAAACTGATGTGGCGCTGTAGGGTAAGCACTGGACTGCTAACCACAAGGTCAGTGGTTTAAACCCACCAGCTGTTCTTTGGAAACCCTATACAGGGTTGCTGTGAATTGGAACCAATTCCGTGGCACTTAATAAAAACAAAAAATTATGAAACTATCATATGAACTCAATAAAAATTACATAGAGGGTTGTACAAATGAAATCATGGAAATGACATTTGGTATCTTAATAATAATAAAAATGACAGTCTTTTTTTTTT
>NW_006408526.1:17325105-17326780 GCF_000296735.1 Chrysochloris asiatica
AAACACAAATAGTGTAACAGAAATATTCTATGGGAATTTTAGTATTCTTCCCCAAAATTGTGTTATTTTTATCTCTATGTGGCACTGTGGGTTAATGCATGTGACTGCAAAGTTCATTTCAACCACACAGTTGGCAGTTCAAACTTATCAGCCTCTCCTTGGAAACCCTATACAGGGTCACTATGGGTCAGATCCAACTTCATAGCACTTAACAACATCAGTATTTTAATTAATTATATTCATATATAAAGCAAATTGTGTATACGTAAGTGTGATAGCATTGATGCTGATTAATACAAATTTCATCATTCTCTCAAATTCTATCTAAATTTTGTAGGGAGAAATTTAAAACTTCTTTTAATCTCTTTTAATATACTGTGTGGCACGTTTGAACCAGTTTTATTGGGCACTTTGATTTAAATAGTTTCACCCAGGCTTATTTGCACACACCTATTTCTTCAAATTTTCTGTGATATAGGTTAAAACTTGTGTAGATGTTCACCCCAAAAAATCAGTTAAGCTATCTCCTTTTGAAAGAATTAATATCCCTATTTGTGTATTAAAAATGTTTATTATCTGATTAATCTACCTACAATGTAAGTTCCATCACACTCTTTCTTGTTTATTACCACATACCTCATTTTTAGCAAATGGTAGATAAGCAATAAACAGTATTAGCTGACTGATTGAATAGAGGATTGCTTAAATATATTATGACACATTCATACAATAGAATACTGTGAGGATATTAAGAAAAATGCTGAAAATATATCTATTGATCTGGAAAATTATGTTAAATTTATCTGTAAGACAACCTACTTGTGTTTGTTTCTCCTTTCTATATTAGAACATACATTCATACACACACATAAAAAATATATTATATTACAAGTGATGACAGAAGGGAATTCAAAATATGATTATTTTTACTTATTTCTACAATAACTATGCATTATTTGCATGATAAGGTTTTTAAATCAGTTTGTCACCACTAGGAGAACAATTCATTGGAGGCTTCACCTGAAAAGTTAACAGAGAGAGGGTGGAGGAGGTGTTGGATACGAGAAATGGGGTTGAACTTTTAAAATTGGTTTTTTGAGTGTGGTCTATGGACCCATGCCAGTCCCTGAATTGAGATAAAATAAAGAAATTGAAAGTGTGTAAAAGTTTTATAAGGAATCGTGGTGGAGCAATTATTAATTGCTTTCCTGCTAACTGAAAGGTCAGTTGTTGCAACACTCCACAGGCAAAAAGACTTGGCAATCTACTCCCATAAAAACTGCACTTCTACCCTGTCTTATAGGGTTGCTTTCAGTGGCAATCGAATTGATAGCATATAAACACATGATCAGTGGGCTTAATATCTGTGTATCTTTGTTACTTTTTTTTCTGGCAATTCATTTTTATTTTATTTTACAAAAGTAATGGTCACAATAGCACCCAAAGAACGAAATAACTAGGAATAAATTCAACCAGGGAGCTGAAAGTCTTGTACACAGAGAAGACCTAAATTAAAAGAAAGATAATCAGTGTTCACTTGCTTCTGCTTGTTGTTGTTGCTAGGTGCCATCAAGTTGGTACCGACTCACAGCAACGCTATGCACAGCAGAACAAAACACTGCCGGATCCTGGGCCAACCTCACTATGTTGCCATGCTTGAGTCTATTGATGCTGC
>NW_006408526.1:17328370-17330003 GCF_000296735.1 Chrysochloris asiatica
GCGTGTTCTTCCTTTTTGGTTTTCTGATTCCAGATCTTTGCACATTTTGTTGTAATATTTAGCTTTATCTTCTCGAAATTTTCTTTATCTCTCTGTATCTTTGAAATTTTCTGTTCAGCTCTTGGACCTTCTCATTTCTTCCATTTGCTTTAGCATCTGTATGCTGGAGAGCAAGTTTCAGTGTCTTTTCTGACATCCATTTTGACTTTTCCTTCTTTCTTCTTAATGACTTTTTGCTTTCTTCATATATGATGCTTTTGATGTCATCCCACAACTCTTCTGGTCTTCGGTCTTTAGTGCTTATTTAATGTATCAAAACTGTTCTTCAGATGATCTCTAACTTAGGTGGGATATATTCAAGGTCATATTTTGGCTCTTGTGGACTTGTTTTAATTTTATTCATCTTCAGTTTGAATTTGTGTATGAGTAATTGATGGTCGGTTCCAGTCTGCCCCTGGCCTTGTTTTGACTGATGATATGGAGCTTTTCCATCATCTGTCAGTGTGTCGTACTGTGGTGGCTTATGAGTTGCTGTGATTCTAAAAGCTATGCCACTGGTATTTTAAATACCAGCAGGGTCACCCATGGTGGACAATTTTCTGATGAGCTTCCAAACTAAGACAGACTATGAAGGAGGAGTGACGAACTGCTTCCAGAGAGGACATGGAGAGATAAAGCATCTGAGGACTCTAGACTCTTGGAAAAAGAAAGGCTGTGTGCTGGCAGCCAGGAAACTGGCTTGCAGAACATGCCCTTTGGTTATTTAAATGATTACATATTCCTGAGTGTTTTTGTGTACATTAATCCCTGTTTAGGAAAACAAAACAAAAAACCAAGAAAATAGAGGGAATAGAAGCAAATACTGTTGAATGATAATGCATGAAGGAGATTGTAATTATTGCAATGAAACGATAGTGTAAAACCGATGTCTTCCCATGTAAACTATCACTCAATTCACAATCTATCTATCTATATCTATATATTTTAAGGCCTGGGTAACTACAATATATTTTTCTAAGTCCATGTGGTTACAAACATACTCAACTCAAACTACCTCCCAAATAGTCTACAATATCTACATATCTTTGCCATTTATCTACTTACATGCCTACTTTATTTTCATTATTTGTAAGCCTCTGGAATGCTAGTTTAAAGATAGCAGATCCATAGGGATGTTTATACAAATGAAATTCTGTCACTGATATGTAGATAATAGAACATGATAAAAATTGAATTGGTCATTTGGAAAACTTTCAGATTCTTCTTATTTGTTATATACAGAAAGCTGCAATTAATAAAATTGCTGCCTAAAATTAAAAAAATTAAAATAGACATGAGGAATAAACTTCTTCAACAATATGAACAAATCAAGTATTAATTATCTAAAATTAAGACAGAAGGAAAAACCCAAAACAAAAATGGTAGTATGACTGGCTGCTATAAGAATAAGCAAGTTGTTCACCAGAAAGCCATCAAGGCAAGCAATCAAGTTCCTTCAGGACAAACCCCCCCTCTAAGACTGAAACCTGAAGAGAACACATGAGCAGACATGTAAGCTTGCAGATGCCCATGTTGGTCTACTGGTGAGTGTATGAGGGGGAAAGGCAGCAATGAAGAAATGGGCTAAGTTCAA
>NW_006408526.1:17331303-17343218 GCF_000296735.1 Chrysochloris asiatica
AAAAAAAAAGAAGCTATTGGAGGCTTTGCAGGAGTAATACGATTTGACTTATATTTTAAAAGTATCACTCTGAAGAGAAGCAAGAAAAGAAAACAGAAAGCCCATTTAAGCTACTGCTGTGGTTCAACCACTATGCAGTGTCAAAAACCAAAACTGCTTAGGGAAGCACCAAAAAATAGTACAACAAAATATATTTATTGTGAGTAGATGCGGAGTCCTGGTGGGGCGCTAAAGGATAAGTATTTGAGCACAAAGTAGATTTGAACAGCAAAGTTGGCAGTTCAAACTCACCAGCCGCTCCTCAGAAACCCTACACAGGCTCATTATGAGTCAGAATGACTAAACAGCATCTAACAACAACAACAGATATGATCAGAATGTCACCCAAATATGGAACATGTTGGGAAGGAGCTTCAAAGAGGGGATAGTGAAAGCAGGTGATTGAAGTCATGGGTATGCTAATTTTAGGAAAGATAGCATCAATACACAGGACAGATTACAGAGTCAACAAGGACATGCCATAAGTCAAAAAGAGATCCTGGAGTTCCTGTTCTTGAAGCTGGCAGTGCATACATCATTTTCCCTAAGGCAAACTACTTCAGTTAAACTGCTTACTCAAACCAAGAAAACCAAGTTCACTGCCACGGAGGCAATTGTGACTCATAGTGACCTTATGTGGAATTTCTGACACTGTAAATCTTTATAGAAACAGACAGTCTCTTCTTTCTCCCAAGAAGTAGCTGGTGAGTTTGAACCACCAACCTTACAGTTAGAAGCCCAATGTTTAGCCCACCATACCACCAAGTCTCCTAAATTGCTTCCTAGGCTTAGGCTATTGCTTGATTTTAAGGAAGCTTTAGGAAAACAAAGGAGACCTGGTGGCGCTGTAGGATAAGCACTGGACTGCTAAACTCAAGGCAGGCAGTCAAGAAATCAAGTCACTGGCCAGAAATTAGGAGAAAGGTGAGGTTTTCTATTCTCATAAAGATTTGCAGACTCAGAAATACTCTACAGGGGCACTATATGTGAGATTCAAACTGACGGTTGTAGGTTTGATTTTTGGTTTGGGTTAGAAACACAGTTCCTTATAGCCTCAAGGTTCAACAAGACACATAAGAGCAAATGGTTTGGGTGGATCACGCAATTGCATGAACCCAGAAATTTGGATTCTAGGAGAATCAAAATGATTTTGTCATTAGTCACAACAATGTAACTATGAATTTTACCAAAATGTATGCTCCAACTACAGTGAGACCCCCCATGATTATAAACCCCATGATAATCTAATTTAGATATACAGCATGATCAATAAAGGCATCCTCATCTTTAAAACAGTCTAACCTTAGACGTTGAATTAGCTTTAGAGTAACTCAATCTTATATTTTAAGCAATTAAGTTTTGATCCTTACTGAGTGTATGGAAGGATTTTTTTTTTTTAATTTGGGAAGATAAGGGAAAGGGGTATGTATATTATGTGCTGCAGTCATTTGCTGTGTTATTACAGTGTGCCATCAAGTGAATTCTGACTCATAGTAATTCTCTAGTTCCTGTTGTCAGGTACCAGTTGAGTTGGTTCCAACTCATAGCACTCCTCTGCACAACAGAATAAAACACTGGCGGGTCCTGTGCCATCCTCATAATAGTTGTCATATCTGAGCCCTTTGTTGCAATTTGTATCAACGCATCTCGTTGAGGGTATTCTTTTTACTGACCCTCTACTTTGCCAAGGATGATGTCCTTTTCCAGGAACTGGTCCCTCTGGAAAACATGTTCAAAGTACATGCAATGACGTCTCACTATCCTTGCTTTCAAGGAGCTTTCTGGCTGTAGTTTTTCCAAGACAGATTTGCTTGTTCTTCTGGCAGTCCATGATATTTTCAATATTCTTCACCAACACAGTAATTCAAATGCCCTGATTCTTCTCCAATCTTCCTTTCTTCATTCCTGGATTTTGCATGCATATGAGGTAATTGAGAATAGCATGGCTTTGGTCAGGCTCATTTTAGTCCTCCAAGTGACAGAGCAGAAATAACCTCCCAAGTTTCCTTGGCAGACACATTTACAGGAGCATAATGTCAGGTCTTTTCTTCCACAGAGCTGCTGGGATTGTAGGGAGATGCTAACTCTAACAAAGAAAGTAGAATCTAAAAAGTAAATCCAAAAGTAAGAACTTTGAGAATAGTAGAAGTACTTTCATTAAAATCTGGAAGTAAAAACCCAAAGAAACGAATGTGCAATGAAGGTCAGAGTAGTGAGATCGAGACTGGTCAGAGATATTTTAGCACACGGAGAAAGACATTGCTTTTCATAATGTGAAGAAGGCAACTAAGGAAAATCAAATAGATAATGGTTCCAGGAGTAGGAAGATACAAATGTTGCGATAAAAAGAAGCTTGGTTTGTATAATCAGTATTGGAAAGCAAACAGCATGAACAGAACTTAGTGAAAAGAGGTGGTGGCTAAGATGAGAAGCAGGCAGGAAGACTCGATTTACACTGGGAAATCTACTGGAGCATTTGGAGTGGTGCACTGGAGCTGATTTGTACTCATTCAGCAGAGTCAATTATTAAAATTTTAATAAAATAATTTTTAAACACACACACATTATTGAAAATTAGGCCAGTTAAACTGATAGCTAAATAAATGTGGTAAATATTCAAAACTCACATTTACTTAACTGTCCATTTTCTTGAGGTTATATGTCTGCTACAGGGTTTCTTAACTATTGACATTTTGTGTGGCACTGTGGGTTAACGTGCCAAACTGCAAAGCTGTTTGAACTGCAATGTTGGCAGTTCAGGCTCACCAGCTGCTCCTTGGAAACCCCATACAGGGTCGCCATGGGTTGGAACCGACTAGAAGGCACTTTACAGCAACAACAATTCTTCATTATGGAGACTGTCTTGTGGGTTGTAAAATGTTTAGTAGACTCTCTGGCCTCTATTTATCTGATGACAGTAGCACAGCTGTGACCATCAAAAAATGGTTCTAGACACTGCTGAATGTCCCCTTTGTTGTTGTTCTATGCCATCAAGTCAGCAATGACTCATAGCAACCCTATGCACAACAGAACAAAACACTGCACTAGCTCTGGTAGCGAAGTGGTTACGAATTGGGCTGCTAACCTCAAAGTCGGCAGTTCAAAACTGCCACCTGTTCCGTGGGAGAAAGATGAGGTTTTCTGCTCCCGTAAAGATTTACAGCTTCGTAAAGCCTGTGCAGCAGGGTTGCTATGAGTCGGATCTGACTCCACAGTACTTAACAACAACAGCCTCATAATAGTTGCTAAGCCTGAGCCCACTGTTGCCACCACTGTGCTAATCCACCTCATTGGGGGTCTTCCCCTTTTTCTCTGACCCTCTACTTTATCAAACAAGATGTACTTCTCTAGAGACTAGTTCCTCCTGACAATATGTCCAAAGTATGAGAGTCGAAGTCTGGCCATCCTAGCTTCTAAGGAACATTCTGAATGGAACACAAATTAGTTCGTTTGTTTTGGCAGTCTGTGGTACTTTTAGTATTCTCCTCCAACACCTTTGTAACTCAAATGCATCAGTTCTTCTACAGTCTTCCTTACTCACAGTCCCACTTTCACATTCATATGAGGTTACTAAAAATACCCTGGGTTGTATCAGGCATACCTTAGTCCTAATGATGTCTTTACTCTCAAACACTTTCAAGAGGTCTGGTGTAGCAGATTTGTCTAATGCAATAAGCCATTGATTTCTTGACTGCTGCTTCCAGGAGTATTGATGGTTGATCATAGCAAAACTAACTCTTTGACAGCTTCCATCTTTTCTCCATTTATCTTGATGCCATTTACTTGCTCAGTGGTGAGGATTTTTGTTTTCTTTACATTAAGATGCAACTCATACTAAATGAGCGCTGGTAGCATAGTGGTTACGAATTGGGCTGCTAGCCTCAAGGTCAGCAGTTCGAAACTACCAGCTGTTCCGCAGGAGAAAGATGAGGCTTTCTGCTCCTGTAAAGATTTACAGCCTTGGAAAGCCTGTACAGGGTCGCTATGAGTTGAAAATGACTCCACGCACATAACCACCACCACACTACCATACTGAAAGCTGTGTCTTTGATCTTCATCACTAACAATTTTAAATCCTCTTTGCTTTTAGCAAGAAGGTTGTATCATCTGAATATTGCAGATTGTTAGAAGTCTCCCGCCAATCCTGAAGCCACATTTTTCCTCACATAATTCAGCTTCTCAGGTTGTTTGCTCAGCATGTTAAAATGTTGTTGGGTATGATTCAGTAGTGAGGGAGAAATTAAAGATGCAAGAGAGGGATAAAATGAAGGGTAAAAGTCTTTGAGTAGATGTAAAAGGATACAGCATAGAGCAGAAAATGGGATAGGGCAGATTGCTGGATTTAGATAAGCATTATGTATTTCATATGATTATTATGAGACCCCCAAAATAAATTAACCAATGCCAAAGCACTTCATAAAGTGTAAGATACTTAAAAGTATTATCAAAACACTGTTCAGGTAATAAAGGGTTTTACTACAGCTAGGTTCCACTTGCAGATTCAGATATAAAAATTTGGCAAGCTATTAACTACCTTGAGCGGTATCATTGCAAATCAATGATACCCTTTATCGCCACAGATCACGGTTCCCGATCTATTTTTAGGCTTCATGAGAAAAAGTTCACAAGGTAAGTCTTTGGGTCCTTAGTTTTACTCAATTTTAGAAGTTATAAATTGTCTTAAACTTATTTTGCTGGAAATGGAAAATATACTTTCTTTTCCCTGCTAAATACAGATCTCCTAGGCTACCTTTTTCAGTTTTATAATTTCTCGTTTCCTGTTTACCTGGGGCATTTTATAACACAAAGAGGAATAAAAGTAACAAAGATAAGCACTGGACTGCTAACTACAAGGTAGGGGTTCGAGCCCAGGAGCCACTACGTGGGCGAGAAATGAGGATTTCTGCTCCTGCAAAGATTTTAAAATCCTTTGAATCTTAACAATTTAACAACGGGGGGTGGGGGTGGGGGTGGGGGTGGGGGTGGGGTGTGTGTGGGTAGGTGGGGACAGGGAGGAAAGAGGAAGTTAGGAACCTAGTACAAACATGAGGCTGATGAACAAATCATAGCCTGCGGCTGCGGGGATACGGAAATGGGGGTGTGAGTGCGCTCAGGCTGAGCAGAGACGCACGCAGTTTCAGCTAGAGCGAGGAGAAAACGTAGGGCAAGGAGCTAATCTAGATTGTAAACGAGAGGCTCCAGGCCTAGTGCGGGGCTTCAGAGGAACGCAACGTCCTCCAGGAGGTTAGGGTCAGACTATCAGGAGATGGGGGTTTTAGGGCCCTGAGACTGGGCAGGCTCGGACCAGCCCACAAGGAGAACCAAAAAGGAGAGGTACCAGCTGAGAACGAGGGGACACCATTCCCTTCACGAGTCAGTCGTCGCCGGGCTGGACTGGGCTCTGTTTCCTTGGTAACGACCTCCGGCGGAAATTAAGTAGTTCCGCTCCACTTAGGTGCCCGGTAAATCTCGCCCTCGACCCCAAGATTCCGGGCTGACTACTTAACCCAACCGCCACCACTGCCTTGTGTGGATATTTAAAACTCAGGTTGGGGGTGTAGCAATGCAGAGCTAAAAACTGGATTAGCACGTTTTTTACAAGTGCAGGGGATACAACGCGATAGACTGTAAAGATGTCTGGACATATTAGAACTCTCCCTTGCCTCTTACCGATGACTTTGAGGCAAAGGATTTGTGCTCAATATATTACAAAGCCCGGTCACTTTGTGAGAATAGAAGTGGGCGGCTGAAAGTACGGCTCAGAGCAAGAATCCCCACTTCAGGTATAAGAGCTTGCTCTGAGACCTGCTTCAGGCCGGGGCCATAAGGACAACCAGGCATGGCTAGGCAAGTTCCCAACAGAATGTCTCAAGAGACACAAATGCAGGGTAAAGAGCACACTCATAAAACAGTCACAGTTGAAGACTCACAGGCCAGGTGGCCGGAACAGGTAACAGATAAGATGAGGCCGGTAGGACTGGAAAAAGTCTTAGTACTATAGGTCACTTATGTGATGTTATGTTTAAATCTATTGGATCCTGCGGTTTCTGAATGCTCCATTGGGTAAAAGTTGTAATCTTAGTTTGCATATCCCCCTCCCATGGTGTGTCCCAAAACCCTATATAAGGTACGGTTTGTGAACTGCTTGGGGTCGAGCTTTGGTGAGCTGATGCAGTTACACTGCTGTAACACTGCTGAACACTACACTGCCAGCCGCCACTCGACCCTAGCATGCTAGCTTGAATAAAGCCCGCCTGCTTTTGCATTATCTTTGTCTCTTGGTCTCCTTATTGGGTGGTGGTCTCGGACCCTAACAACTTCAGCCTGTTTGAAAATAAATAAATAAAAATCCTTTAAAATTAATTTATTCATTTGTATAAGAAAACAGATTTATCCAGTCTTTTAAAGATTTAAGTTACCCAGACCAGTCCAACGTTATTTCTGAATTTAAACTCTTAATACAAAAAAGCCTAGAGAAGTTTTAAATATTTGTATTACAAATACTTAAAATACAAATCATCTCTTAAATTGCTTTTCTCAATTATTTATAATTTTCCCTTTTGTTGTTTATTAAATGAGTTTTCAAGTAATCTAAAGTTATACAAATAGTTGATATCCAAAGCAAATTTGGTTTCTCGAATTCTAAATATCTAACACTTTGGCAATGCTTTAGTCACATATTTTTACAATGTAAAATATGTTTTACATTGTTCAGAAACTATTCAGTTCTGCTACTGCCCTCCTATGTTCATGACTATAATAACAGTTTAAGGAAGATACCTGTCTCAAGTTCCGTGGGGCAAACCTGAAAAAAAATTGTTCTCAATATAATTAAAGCATTTGTAAAGAAGAAATCCCTCGTAGGCTAATTCAGTGATTCTAGAATTCTTTAAAGCCATCACAAGGAGGGGATAAGATTTAATTCTTTTTCATATAGTTAGCTTAATGCATTAATTCACAGTTTCTCTTCCCGTGCCCTCTAGTTGATTACAAGTCAGAGTGACCCTGTATAGGTTTCTGAGGTTATATGTCTTTACTGGAATTCTGGGAATGGCAAACTGAAGAGAAGTGGCATCACATTCATCATCAAAAATAACATTTCAGGATCTACTTGGAGGTATAGTACTTTCTGTGATAGTATAATTTCCAAAAGACTACAAGTAAGACCAGTTAATACCACTATTATTCAAATTTATGCACCAACGATTAAAGTCAGTGATAATGAAACTGAAGACTTCTCCAACTTCTTCAGCCTGAAATTTATCAAACATGCCACCAAGATGTATTGATAATTACTGGTGATTGGACTGCCCAGGTTGGAAACACAGAGGAAGGATCAGTAGTTGAAAAACATGGCCTTCGTGAAAGAAGCGGTGCTGGAGATCGCATGATATATTTTTCAAGACCAATGACTTCTTCATTGCAAATAACTTTTTAAAATAACCAAAGATGGGCTATATGCATGTACCTCACCATATAGAATACACAGAAATCAAATTGAGTACATCTGTGGAAAGAGACAGTTCAAAAGCTCCATATCATTAGTCAAAACAAGGTCAGGGGCATGTGGAACAAACAGTCAATTGCTCATATGCAAGTTCAGGCTGAAGCTGAAGAAAATTAAAACAAATCCACAAGAGTCACAATGTGACCTGGAGCACACCCCACCTGCATTTAGAGATCATCTCAAGAAAAGATTTAATGCATTAGATATGAATGACTAAAGACCAGAAGAGTTGTGAGATGGCATCAAGAACATCATACAGGAGAAAAACAAAAGCTCAAGGAAAAAAGAAAAGACTAAAATGGTTGTCAGAAGAGACTCTGAAACTTGCTCTCCAGCATAGAGATACTAAAGCAGATGGAAGAAATGAGGAGGTAAAAGAGCAGAATAGAAAAATTCAAAGATCAGCTCAAGAAGACAAAGTTAAATATTATAACGAGATGTGCAAAGACCTAGAGTTAAAAACCAAAAGGGAAGAACACACTTAGAGAAAATATTCAAGCTTCTACTTACAATACTGAAGATTTCTTTGGACAAAATATTGAATGTTGCAGAAAGCATCAAAAGAAGATGGAAGAAAAAAAAACCAAACAAACATAGAAGATGGAAGGGATGCCCAGAGTCACTGTACCAAAAAGAAATGGTCGATATGCAAGCATTTTAAGAAGTAGCATATGATCAGGAGCCAATGATACTGAAGGAAGAAGTCCAAGGTGTGCTGAAGGAATTGACAAAGAAGAAGGCTCTGGGAATTGATGGAATATAAATAGAAACCTTGAACAAACAGACGCAGCATTGGAAACACTCACTCATCTATGTCAAGACATTTACAAGACAGATACCTGGCCAACTGACTGGAAGAGATCCATATTTGTGCCCATTCCAAAGAGAGATGACCCAATGAACTGCAGAAATCTTCGGACAATATTAATATTGCATGCAAATAAAATTTTGCTAAAAATAATTCAAAAACGGATATAACGGTACCTTTACAGGGACTGCCAGAGGTTCAAGCCAGATTCAGATGAGGACATGGAACGTGGGTTATCATTGCTGATGTCAGATGGAACTTGGCTGAAAACAGATAACACCAGAAAGATGTTTACCTGTGCTTAGTGACTATGCAAAGACATAGTCATGCATCTATGCAAAGGCATCGACTGCATGAATCACGACAAAGCTATGGACAGCACTGTGAAGAATGAGTGTTCTGGAACACTTAATTGTGTTCATGAGAAACCTGTAGTAGAACAAGAGGCAATTGTTCAAAAAGAATGAGGGAACTCTGATTTAAATTTAGGAAAGATGTGCACCAAGGTTATATTCTTTCATCAAACTTATTCGATTTGTATACTGAGCAAATAATCTGAAGGTGGATTATATGAAGAAGTACATGGCATCAGGATGGAAGGAGACTCATTAACAACCTGTGAAATGTAGATGATACAACCTTACTTGCTTAACGTGAAGAGGTCTTATTGATGAAGATCAACAGCGTTCAGTATCGGTTGCACCTCAATGTAAAGAAAACAAAATCCTTACCACTGGACCAATAAATAACATCATGTTTAATGGAGAGAAGATTGAAGTATCACCCATTAAAGCTCATGGAACATCAGTCAAGAAATCAAATGACAGATTGCAATTGACAAATCTGCTGCACAAAACCTCTTTAAAGTGTTCAAGTGCCAAGATATAAGTTTAAGGACTAAAGTGCCCATGATCCAATACATGGTATTTTCAATATCCTCATATGGATATGAACATTGGACAATGAATAAGGAAGACCTTAGAAGAATTGATGCATTTGAGTTAAGGCGATGGAGGAGAATATTAAAGATGCCATGAACTTCCATAAGAACAAACAAATCTATGTTGGAAGGAGTACAACAAGAATGCACCTTAGAAGTCAAGATGACCAGAATTCATCTCTCATACTTCAGACATATTATCAGGAAGGACTAGTCCCTGGAGAAGGCCATCATGCTAGTAAAGTGGAGAATAGCCAAAAAGAGGGAGATCCTCAATGAGATAAATTGGCACAGTGGCAGCAGCAAATGGGCTCAAGTGTAGCAGCAATTGTGAGGATGGCTCAGGACCGGGCACTACTTCGTTCTGTTTGACATAGGGTCACTATAGGTCAGAATCGGCCTGATGGCACCTAACAACAACAAAAATATTTTTACAGGAACAGAAAGCCTTATCTTTCTCACTTGGAGCAGCTGGTGGGTTTGAACTGCCTATGTTGTGGATGCAGTTCAGTGCTGAGTTTATAGTGCCAATCACTAGTGGTCCTTTAATTCACAGTTGTTGTTATGCACTGTCGAATATATCCCAACTCCTAGAGACCCTGTGTAGGTTTCCAAAGCTTTAAACCTTCACCAGAGCAGAAAAGCCTCATGTTTCTCCTATTAATCCACAGTTGTTGTTAAGTGCCTTCGGTCAGTTTCAATTCATAGCGATCCTGTATAGGGTATCCAAGAAGCATCTGCCAACCTTGTGGTTAGCAGTCCAGTGCTTATCCTACAGTACCATACCAGTAGGTATAAATAATAAACTAAATTATAGTCATGGAAACATGTATACTTGTTCTTAATTTTTAATCTAATAGAAACTGGGTTTAAAAATTAAATTTGAAACTGCAAAACTAGACCAGTATATAGTTCAGAATATATCAAAAGTTCATGATTTTGTTTATCTATTTCTTTAAAGATAAGTGATATATATTTTAAAATGAAGTACTTGTCCGAGTTACTTAAATAAGTAAATAAATAGTTTTAGTATGTTACCTCTAATATGATCCTGAAAAATGTAGTCATTTTTGAGTTTTAGGTTCAGCTCTTTAACATAAGGGATTGTTACGACTCAACATTTCTAAGATTTCTCTTTTTTTTTTTCATTCATACATACCTGTGCTTCAAGTTCACCAGATACTCCTTGGAAACCCCTTGCAGGGTCACTATGGGTTGGAAATGACTCAATGGCACTTAATAACAAGAACAAACAATAATAAGCTTATAACTCTTGTTGTGAAGTGCCGTCGAGTCATTCCCAACCCATAACGACCCAGTGCAGGGTTTCCAAGGAGCAGCTGGTGAGCTTGAACCACCGACCTTGTGATTCAAATGACTTTGCAGTCCAGCACATCAACCCACATCACCATACCAGGACTCCAAGTTTATAACTGGGACCCTTTTATTAGGAAAGTAAATAGAATTCAGATGAATTTCTGGGGGGTTTTGTGGAAATGCCTTTCCTTTAGTCTGTTACTCTGTGACCCTGTCTCTTCATTCTCCTGTTTTTCGCTATTATCATTATTTGCAGAGTTATATGTAATGTTTTTATTTATTAAATCAGTATTTTCCCTTTCTATCTAGCTGGCAAAGAACTATCTTTATAAACTATGTAGAGATAAAAGATGAAGAAATGCATAGGTATGAAAAAAAGAAGACAGATTCAAACCCACCAGTTGCTTCTTGGAAACCCTATACAGGGTCGCTATGAGTCGGAACCAACTTGATGGCACTTAACAACAACATTTAGGGCAGAGTGAGAGTAATCATAATTACTTGCCATTTCTTCCCTGTACTGCTTTGGTACTGGATCAAACTCTAACATGGTCAAGGCTAGCCCTGGATATGAGCTTTGACTTTTTAAAAGTTGTGAACATCTCATGTAATAGAAAACCACAGTGGGTGTGGGTCAAAGGGGCCTTTAGCCAGACCTCAAGCCTTCTGCTGAGCTGTAATATTTTGAAGAAGCTAGGAGAAGGGAATTGGCACTTTTAAGTAATCCTTTGCACAGAAATTAAGGACTTTGCTGCTAACTGAAAAATCATTGGTCCAAACCTATTTGCTACTCAGAAGGATAAAGATGTGGCAGTCTGCTTCTGTAAAGATTTACAAACTTGGTGTCTTAGGCCATGTTTTCTAGAGAAGCAAAAACCAGTGAAATTACATATATATATATATAGAGAGAGAGAGAGAGAGTGAGTGTCCTGGTGTGGCACTGTGGGTTAATGCACTAGACTGCAAAGCCATTTGAACTGCAAGATCAGCAGTTGAAGCTCACTAGATGCTCCTCAGAAACCCTATACAGGGTCCTATGGATCAGAATTGACTTGACGGTACTTAACAACAATAGCAATAGAGAGAGAAAGAGAGGTTTATTATCAAGGAAATGTTTTCCAATTGTAGAGTCCCAGGTCCCCAGGAGAAGAGAGAGAGAGGAGTCCCTCTCACATGTTCATTATATTGGGAACAGGTCACATCCCTAAGGAAATATTCCTTCAGTTGATTGGGTGTTCATACCCAGTCATCATAGAGCTAACTATACCTGTATTAGGTTTCATCACTATGGGAATAACCACATC
>NW_006408526.1:17344738-17346461 GCF_000296735.1 Chrysochloris asiatica
GGTTCCCTTTAACTTTCAGTCCTATAAGGGAGTTTTCTCTGGTGGGCTGACTTTCTTTGCCTTGATGCCTTTGAAATGCAAAACACCAAGACATCTGCTGTTTTCCTCTGCTTTCTGTCAATCATGAATCTCCTGTTCTCCCAGAAATTCTGGATTGGTCTTCTAATCTCTTGAAATGCAAATGTCCAAACTCTGAAGGCTCTGGGTGGGGCTCAGAATTCTACCGAGGGCCCCATACTCTACAAAGGCTTAAAACAATAAGCCGATTTTTCACAGGCAATTTCTGCACTTTCTGCAAATCCAATCAAGTATAGGCTGAAGGAGGGCTTATAAGCGCTCTGTAATCATAATTCCCAATATTTCTATCACACATGTATGTCTATTTTACAATAATAGGCAGGAGAAACCAATATCCACAAGGCAGTCAAACACAGAAACCTTTTAAAACACACAAATTCAATCTTTTCCTCAACCAAGGACTAACCCAATTCATATGCAAATGACCTCGGGCCTCAGGCAGGGTGGATCCAGCAGGCTTAGGCCCTGTAGCTAAGTGCTTAAACCAAGTGGGGACCATGTCTGACTTCCTCTGACTCTACAAGAAGGAAAGAAGGCCAAACTCAAAATCAGCCCAAAGCTGATTTCTATGAAGTAGAGGTCAGACGTGCCTCCACCTTATATTGTTGTTGTTAAGTGCTGTCGAGTAGGCTCTTACCCATAGTCACCCTGTAGAGGGTTTCTGAGGAGCAGCTGGTGAGCTTGAACCACTAAACTTGCAGTTCAAATGGCTTTGCAGTCCGGTGCATTAACCCACAGTGCCACAACAGGACTCCCACCCTATATTGTTGTTGTTGTTGTTGTGAAGTGCTGTCAAGTTGATTCTGACCCATAGCGACCCTGTATAGGGTTTCCAAGGAGTGCCTTTAAAATTACTCAGACTTGAGAACCAATTTAGAAAACTTATACTTGTGGGTTTTTTTCTCTAGAACTCCACTCTCTTGACACCACATATCATAGGCTGGGTTTTCTAGAGAAGCAAAACCAGTGAAACATATCTATGTGTATAAATAAATAAATGTGTGTGTGTGTGTGTGTGTGTGTGTAGAGAAGTTTATTATCAAGGATATGGTTTACAATTGCAGAGTTCCAGGTCCCCAGCAGAAGAGAGACAGAGGAAGAGTTCCTCTTACATGTCCATTATATTGAGAGCTGGCCACACCACCAAGGAAGCATCCCTTCAATTGATTGGCTGCTCATAGCCAATCATCATAGAGTTATTAGGTTTCATCATCATGGGAATAGGCACAAGTCAACTGCTAAACCTCTGAAAATCCTGACCATTGCAAGTTCACACAGAACCCTAACCATTGCACCCTATAAGGCAATTCTAGGAGTACTGGTGTGGTGCTGTGGGTTAATGTCCTAGACTGCAAGGTCGGTTTGGACCTCAAGGTCAGTGGTTCAAGCTCACCAGCCACTCCTTGGAAATCCTATACAGGGTTACTATGAGTTAGAACCGACTTGACGGTACTCAACAACCACAACAAAACACTCCGTTCTTTGGAGTCCTGTTATGGTGCTTCAGAATAAACACTGGACTGCAAACTGCAAGGTTGGTGGTTAAAACCCACCAGCTGCTCCTCAAAACCCTATAAAGGGTCACCATGAATTGAAATAGGTTCGATGGCACTTAAAAATAGCACTCTGTCATTTAGGGTCACTA
>NW_006408526.1:17347661-17370424 GCF_000296735.1 Chrysochloris asiatica
CTGGAGAAGGATGTCATGCTGGGTAAGATGGAGGGTCAGAGAAAAAGAGGAAGACCCCCTAATGAGATGGATTGGCCAGGTGGCATCATTGATGGACTCAAGTGTGGCAGCGGTAGTAAGGTTGGCCCAGGATTGGGCATTGTTTCGTTCTGCTCTGCATGGGGTCGCTATGAGACGGTTCCGACTCAATGGCACCTGACAACAACAAAGGCAAGAAGTGACTGGCTTACAAGCTTTCAAGAGGGAACCTAGATCCAGAGGGCATGGAGGAAGGTAGAATTACCACTGAGTAGTATACAATCTGTCTAGGCGGGGCTGATGAAAGGAAAGCGGATCGGTCTCTTGTGATACAATAGTGAATAATTGTTATCAGTACAGACTGTGAGGGTTGGAAATGTAAGGTAGAAGTTTTGTAGCAAGGAGGGGAGTGATTAACTTTGCAGTCTAGAAGCGGAGGTCCCTGGGACCATCAAGGGAGAAGAGCAGTGAGCGGGACCCTACCCAGAGAAGCAATGATGCCTCAGATGGAGGCAGAGACGATGACATGGAGAAATGGAGCAGCTGGGGACTTTAGACACAGAGAGGGAGAGGGTCTGTGTGCTGATGACTGGGTGGCAGGCTTGTAGTGTATATCCTTTGGTTTGTTGATGATGCATGGAGGGGATTGTAACCATGGCAATGAAACGATATATGATAGGATGAATGTAAAACTAATGTTCTCCCATATAAACGATCACATAATTCACAATAAAACATTAAAAAGAGAGAGAGAAGCGGCAACACCAGGGATGGAGGCAGAGATGATACGTGGAGTGATAGAGCAGCTAAGAACTCTAGAATTATGGAAAGAGAAAGACTGTGTGCTGGTGGTTGGGACACTGGCTTGCAGAATGTGCCCTTTGGTTGGTTGTTTAAACGATTATATATTCCTGAGTGTTTTTGTGTTCATTAAAAAAAAAGCAAAAAACAAACCCAGAGGGAATAGAGAAGCAAATACTGTTAAATTATGATGCATGGAGGGGACTGTAATCATGGCAACTTAAGGAAGTGAAATACAATGAATGTGAAACCAATGTTCTCCAATGTAAACGATCACTAAATTCACAATAAAAACTAAAAAAAAAGAAAACAACAAAAACTTTGAAATAAAAAAAGAACATATAATATGTCCTGAAATAAAAAATTCTAGACATATTAAACTTAGAAACAGCATAATGACAAATACAAACAACCATTTCCGCTACTAATATATTTTCAGCATTGTCTTTTCCCAGGTTTGCATTTTCTTTATTATACTTTTTTATTCATATTTATAACAAAAACAATTAAAATATTACAAAAATATATAACACAAATAGTAAAAATCCCCCCATCTTTACCCTCCCCAGATATTGGTGAATATCCTTCCAAACATTTAACCACATGAATACTGTTTCTTCTTATTATTACATAAATTATTTCATAGTATACATGGAAGTCCTGGTATGGCACTGTAGGATAAGCACAGGTCTGCTAACCGCAAGGTTGGAAGTTCAAACATACCAGCTGCTCCTTGGAAACCTTACATAGGGTCACTATGAGTAGGGATTGACTTGATGGCACTTCACAACAACAGTCGTGGGAACCTTTTATGAAAGTACTTTTAAAACTTACCCATTCTTTTTTTGTTTTAATTTTACTGTGCTTTATCATCATTCATCTATTAGTTTGTCATACTGTGGTGGCTTACATGTAGCTATACTGCTGGAATCTATGTCATCAGTATTTTAAATAACCAACAGGGTCACACATGGAGGACAGGTTTCAGTGGAGCTTCCAGACTAAGACAGACTAGGAAGGAGAGATGGACTAATTCTGAATGCCTAGCTGCTGAAACCTTGTGAATAGCAGTAGAAAGTTTACTTAACAAATCAGTTTTCCAATCAATAATCCACACACACGTTGTTTTGTGACATTGGTTGAAATTTCAACAATGTCTTAGCACTCTTCCCATTCCCTTCAAGGACACCCCATTTGCATTTATGCAGTTCCCTGT
Source organism: Chrysochloris asiatica (assembly GCF_000296735.1). Lineage (NCBI taxonomy): Eukaryota > Metazoa > Chordata > Mammalia > Afrosoricida > Chrysochloridae > Chrysochloris > Chrysochloris asiatica. Next base: position 17,349,697 of record NW_006408526.1, read on the forward strand.
TTTTGGTTTGGGGGTAACTTTTCATTTTTGGTTTTGGGCAACTGTTGTCCTTTTGCTTTCGTACACTTCATTGTTCTAAGGAGCACATCTTCATGGTTATTACCATTTATTTCATAGGCTCATCTATTACTGGCTGAGAGGTGGCCTCTCAGAGTGTCTTGAATTTCAGGTTAGAAGGTTGTCTTAGGCAATAGTGTCAGGAGTTCCTCTGGTCTCTTTTAAACAATAAGTTTGGTCTTTTGTTTATTTATTTAGTTATTTGTTTTTAGTTATTTATTTTTTTTAATTTGAATTTTGTTTTACGTTTTTACTCATTATAACTGGGATCTTCCATTGTGGTCCTGGTCAGCATGAGCAGTAGTGGTAATTGGACATCAACTAGTTCTTCTGGTTCTGTGGTTCATGTGGGTCATTAATCCTTTGGACTAATTGTTTCCTTAAGTCTTAGGTTTTCTTCATTCTACATTGCTTCAGGTCAGGGAAGAGACCAATAGCTGCTTCTTAGATGGTCATTTGCAAACTTTTAAGAGCCAGGCACTACTCACTTGACTAGAATGTAGAACATTATATTTATAACTGTTTTGCCATTAGAAATCCCTTGAGACTATGGTCCTTAGTCTACAAGTCCAGTAGTTCAGTCCCAATATCTAAATAGTTTCTATAACTGTGTCCCGTAAATACTCCATTATATATATATATATATATATATGCATGCAGTATTTACAAACGTGTATGTATAAATATCCTCAACCCTACCTGTATGTGAAGGAGCTCTGATGGTTACATGTTGGGCTGCTAACCAAAGGTTCAAATCCACCAGCTGATCCATAAAAGATGAAGTTTTCTGCTCCCATAAAGATTTACAGCCTTGGAAACCATCTATGGGGTTGCTATGAGTCAGAACCAAGTTGACAGCCCACAACTACCAACTACAACCATCATCTATATAGGGACATAGGTGTACTCCCATACAACTTCCCTTACCTATTTAGCATACATATTTACTATGTATCTACTCACAAATCAGTTTATTATTGTTGTTGTTGCTCGATTGTTTATGCTATATAGCATTTACCGTGGTGGTGGTGGTTATGCGTCACGGAGTTGGTTCAGAGTCATAATGACCCTATATAGGGTTTCTGAGGCTGTAAATATTTATGGGAACAGAAAGCCTCATCTTTCTCCCACAGAATGAATAGTAGTTTCAAACTGCTGACCATAAGGTTAGCAGCCCAACTCGTAACCTCTATGCTACCAGAATTCCTTAGCATTAACCGTTGTTGTTGAATGTCGAGTTGGTTTTAACCTATAAACGACCCTGTTTAGGGTTTCTGAGAAGTGGCTGGTGAGCTGGAACCACCAACCTTGAGGCTCAAAGCATGTAACCCTTTTTTCTTGGGTCCATCTCAATGTCCTTCTTCACTTTGATCATGTTGTGATTTCTCCCATGTTGTGTACTGCCTTTCCCTTCACCATAACTGATACTTGTATACTATCTAGCTAATGATTCTCACTCCCTTCTCCTACCATCCCTGGTAATCATCAAAGATTGTTTCTTTCTGTGATAAACCTATTCTTGATTTTTATTACTGACATATTTCACTCAGTATGTCTTCCAGATTCATCCATGTCGTGTTTCACAAATTCATCATTATTCTTGGTTACTATTTAGTATTTTATTGTATGTATGTATGTTGCTGTTAAGTACTGTCAAGTTGGTTCTGACCCATAGTGCCCCTGTTTCTGAGAAGTGGCTGGTGAGCTTGAACCACCAATCTTGCAGTTCAAACTAAATATGCAGTACAGCACATTAGCCCACAGCGCCATACCAGGACTCCTGTATGCTGTATGTATAACATAATGTTTTTCCATTCATCCATTGATGGATATTTAGGTTGTTTCCATTTTTCTGCTACTTGCATAATGGTGCTATGAACATAGGTATATTTCTTCATTCTTCTTAATAGTTGTATTATATTCCTTGTTATATATATATATTTCCAATTACTTAATAATGACTATTAAGAATATTTGATATTTTATTAATGAAAACAATGCTTCAACAAACATATTGTTAGCTTATTTAGACAGTTATATTTACTTGCACATCCTTATTACTTCTCCTTTTAAAAACCAAATACTTTAAGTGAAAATTGAAATATTAGGAATGACTAATAACTAATGGAATAACTGAGTAATGCATGAATTGAAATGTAAAGAAGCAGGATTTTCATAACACTATTGTTTCTCAGTCATACTGAGGCCATCAGAGCAGGAAGCTGTATAAACTGACACTGTTTAAGGGTTGTGTCTGAGTTGATAAGATGGAACATTAGGTTGTTCTGTCCCTACAGAATCCCCTCTTGTGAAGGTCTTCACTTTACTCTCAAGCATATCCTATTTCATTTCCAGAAGTTGCCTTGTTTGTCTCAACTTGCTTCTATTAGGTGTGTTTGGCAGCAGGTAATGTAAATTTTGAAAACGTAAATGTTTCTTTAAAAATACCATTGATCAACTGGACCTACAATTGGAGGGCAGCGAAATGTGAGGCAGTCTTTCTTAATTCCTATTTTGATGAACCCAAAATTCTACGTGCAATATATATACATATATAAGATGTGAATTCTTTAAGGTCTTAGTATAGCTGCTAGCCCTGTATTTTATATTTGTTTTGAATAACTGGTGGCACTGTGGGTTAATGCGCCAGACTGCAAAGCTGTTTGAACTGCAAGGTCGGGGATTCAAGCTCACCTGCTGCTCCTTGGAAACCCTTTACAGGGTTGTTTTGAGTAGGAATCGGCTCACTGGCACTTAACAAAATGTTCATATTTATCTTAAAAAAGAATAAATAGATGGGGAAGGCATGCTCTTTGTGGGACAACGAGGACAATTTTGATGGTGACGACTTTGATGATGTGGAGGAGAAAGGACTAGATGACCTGTAAAATGCCAAGGAAGAGGGCCAGGAAAACGTCGAGATTCTTCCATCAGGGGAGTGACCACAGGCCAACCAGAAGCGGATCACCAAGCTGTACATGACCAAGTACGAGCGAGCCTGCGTGCTGGGCACTGGACCCCTCCAGATCACGATGTGTGCCCCCGTGATGGTGGAGCTGGAGGGGAAGACAGACCTCCTGCTCATCGCCATGAAGGAACTCAAGGCCCGAAAGATCCCCATTATCATTCGCTGCTATCTGCCAGGCAGGAGCTATGAGGATTGGGGCATGGACAAACTCATCACTGACTGAGCCCTAGTCACCTTCCCGCCCCACCTTGGCCTCTACCCTCCTGCTCTTCATCCGTGTAAATAATAAAGTGTTTATATGATGGTTATTGGGGGTTTGAGGGAAGGAGGGAAAATTATTCACAGCTAGAGGGTAGACACATGGCAATGTAGGCAACGTACAAGAAGGAGGGTTGGCAGTAGAATGATAAAAATAGTGGGAGACACAGGATGGAATGCAACAGTCAAAGTGAATAGAGGTAAATACTGTTAACTGATGGGCCATGGAGAGGATTACAACATTGCAATGAAGCAAAACATACAATTTATCAGATGTCAAACTGATGATCTGCTCTGTAACCCATTACTCAATTCACAATAAAAAGTTAAAAAAAAAAATAGATACGACCATTTAAAAATGGTTATATTATTTCCTAGATTAAGTATTTTAATTTTGGGAATAATTATTTTTTACTTGGGAAAGTGGATAGCTCTAGTTTTTGGAACATGTTCTTTAGTGAATTTCTCCTAAATGACAGAGGAAATTTCCAGTGTACTTTAGCAATGAAAGCCACTGAAATAGAGGAGGTGTGGAGCAGGAAATGGGTACGTTCCTCTGCTGTCAGCTTACTGGTGAATTCCAAGATATCAGGCTTCCTGTAGCCTACAACTGTGGTTTTCAATGGTCCTTTTTAAAGGTTAAAGAAATGTTAAGTTTCCCATACAACTAGAGTTATCTTTTATCTATTCAATGTGTAAATGATGAATGGTACCTATAGGATGCTCCCATCTACGTTAATAACTGTGTTGAACTTGATGGGAGTATGAGGCAGATAGATTGGTAATTATTAGCTTAAAATGTGATTTCTCCTTTATTTATGTATGAAACTTTGGTGAAAGTCAGTTAAAAATATCTGAGCAGTGCTTAAAAAAAAAAATCCTCTTCACAGTCTCCATGCTACTTTTAATAACATCTCTGATTATTCTTATTAGATCTTCCCAAGGAGGATGTTATTACTGAAAATCAAAAGCTGATTGTAAGAGGAGAAATTATGCAGTGACAAAAAATTTTAAATTACACAAATATTTTCTCTACATAATTGGAAGTGCAAGAGAGAACTGCAAACATGGAATAGAAGTGGGCTTCAAAAAGTTCATGGAAAATTTCCATCTCTTTCAATTGCATGAACTTTTTTTTTGCATGAACTTTTTGAAGTCCCTTAATATGATATAATTTTGTTTCATATGTGGTGATTTGTATTTTGGCAAGCCTCTCTATCTTCTATGATCCCTCAGATTAGGACATTGGAGATGACAATTCTTATTCCAAAGAAATTAATATCCAGAGATATTTGGTAATGTTGTTTCCAATACTGCAATATCTAAGTTATATAAAGAGAAGTAATCCACTGGGAAAAGTCTTCAGCACTGTTCTTCACAGTTTAGATTCTATCTTAATGTTTCCATTAAAAATGTGGCTGGCATATACGGGAATGTGAATTGGAGCTGACTTAAAGGTCTTCTCTTAAAGGCTTCTTCCTGAGGCAATGGCAGATGGACGTGTTATCATCTGGTTGAGGAACAAGTTCCATTCCATCACGTATTTTGGGTTTACTGGTCTGACGCTCAGCATAATTCTGAAATGAACAAACAGGAACGTTGGTTTACACTTCATTTAATTGAATCTTTCCCACCCCATTATCTTGGCTCTAATGCCATGGTCTTTATTTCCCATGTATTTTCAGACTAAAACCAAAGGTGTGGTTTATTCTGGTCTTAAAGATACATTTTGATATTAATTATGATGTTGTTGTTGTTAGGTGCCATTGAGTTGGTATTGACCCATAGGGATCTTATGCACAGCAGAATGAAACACTGCCTGATCCTGGGCCAACCTCACTATTGTTGCCATGCTTTTGTTCATCAATGCTGCCACTTGGCCAATCCATCTCGTTGGGGGTCTTCCTCTTTTTCTCTGACCCTCCACCTTACCAAACATGATATCCTTCTCCAGTGACTGGTCCCTCCTGACAATTAATTATGATAGGAAGTAATATATTTCATAATCTAACAAGGAAGGAATTGAAATCCGTAATTTTACTTTTATGTAAGACACCTCCACAAAAGGGATATCAAGCTGTGGTGCTGTGAGTGAATGATTTAATATGACCAATCTAGCTAGAGTCTTTGTTTGTTGTTGTTGTTGTCAGGTGCCATCAAGTCGGAACCGACCCATAGCGACTCCATGCACAATATAACGAAACAATGTCCGATCTTGGGCCAACCTCACTACCGCCACCACACTTGATGCCATCAAAGATGCCACCTGGTCAATCCATCTCGTTGGAGGTCTTCCTCTTTTTCTCTGACCCTCCATCTTACCAGCATGACATCCTTCTCCAGCGACTGTTCCCTCTGGACAATATGTCCAAAGTATGAGAGACGAAGTTTAGCCATCCTGGCCTCCAAGGAGCACTCTGGCTGCACTTCTTCCAAAACAGATCTATTGGTTCTTTTGGCAGTCCATGGCACTTTTAGCATTCTCCTCCAACATCACAACTGAAAGGCATCAATTCTTCTACGATCTTCCTTATTCACTGTCCAGCTTTCGCATCCATATGAGGTTATTGAAAATACCATGGCTTGGGTCAGGTGCACCTTAGTCCTCAAGGTGACATCTTTGCTCTTCAACACTTTAAAAAGTTCCTGTGCAGCAGATTTGCCCAATGCAATATGTCATCTGGTCTCTTGACTACTGCTTCCACGAGTGTTGATAGTTGATCCAAGAAGAATGAAGTCCTTGACAACTTCAATCTGTTCTCCATTGATAAGAATGTTGTTTATTGGTCCAGTGGTGAGGATTTTTGTTTTCTTGACATTGAGATGCAATCCATACTGAAGGCTGTGTTCCTTGATCTTCATCAGTAACTCCCACCAAATTACTGGGTAGGACTAGAGGCTGAAGGTAGGTCTGAACTCTGCCTCACAGGAGTCAGGCTTGGGCTGTTGGCTTTGATTCTCTTTCCCACTTTGAAGGCAGAGGAGGTCAGATGCTACTCAGACCATTTTTACAATCTAGTGTCAGAAGTGGGATTAATTACAATGGCTCCAGCTAATGGAAGCATCGTATGATGGAGGTGAGAGCATGCAAACACGTTTTTGTAGGAGAAAGAAGGAAAGGGTGTGGGAATTGAAGCTTTTGATTCCTAGTGCCTGCTTTGGTTGCTGTTGCCTGTAATGGCTTAACAGAAAGTAAAGGATGCTATGTTATAGCAGCAGACAGATAGGGAAATAGAGGATTGAAAAGCCATTTCTGGAGTGGTCTGGGGCAAAAGCCAGGCCCAGATAAGCAAGATGACTGATAGAGATCCAGGGTATCCTGATTCCCCTCAGCCAGAGGTCCAGGGCCACATGCCTATGAATGGGAGTGTAGTCAAAGTGTGGAGAAGAGAAGATGAAGCTGGAGTATTTTTAAAAAAAGTTATGCATTTAGGGTTATGGGTTTATCTGTATGTACTATGGACACTGAATATTTCTCCTAGCTACTATATTGAACATTGTCTAAGGAAGACCATAGAAGAATTGATGCTTTTGAGTTATGGTGCTGGAGGAGAATATTGAAAGTACCATGGGCTGCCAAAAGAACAAACAGATCAGTGTTGGAAGAAGTGCAACCAGAGTGCTCCTTGGAGGCCAGGATGGTCAAACTTCGTGTTTTATACTTCAGACATATTGTCAGTGGCAGAAGAAGGACATCATATTTGGTAAGGTGGAGGGTCAGAGAAAAAGAGGAAGACCCCCAACAAGATGGATTGGCAAAGTGGCAGCATCAATGGGCTTTAGCGTGGCAACGATTGTGAGGATGGCCCAGGATCGGGCAGTGTTTCGTTCTGTTGTGCATAGGGTTGCTATGAGTAAGTACTGACTCGATGGCACCTAACAACAACTATATTGAAACAGACCTATATGTATGAATACTGGGTATTATAGATTATAAAGAATGTGTAACTTTGCCTTCAGCCAATATTTGATTTGGTATGCTAAAAGAGGAAGTAGGATTTGCAAGAAAAGACAGCGCTCATCCAAAATAGCATCCTTCCAGAACTGGAACTAAAAGAGAGCTGGCAAGGAGACTGATAAGCTCATTCATGGTGACCACCTGGGTGCACTCAATGAGTGGAATTACAGGAGGTTTGGTAATGAAGAGATAAGCTAAGTGTGGATATGTTCCATCAGCACCTGTTGACCTAATACAGGGAAGTTAGGAATCAGAGAGAAAGAGAAAGGACTGGCTGGTCTGAGAGCAGGGAATTGTGTGGACTCTGAAGCTTACAGATGGTACTCACTAATCTAGCTTGAATGACTAGGGATAAGTTGACCAGAACCTAATTGAATGAAGAGAAGCGACACTATGAGCTCGTACAAACTGCTGCAATTGGACAGCGTGCTCTAAACTGGACTTTCTTTCTTTCTTTTTTTTAATCTTGCTTATTTCCTCAAAGTACTGGTTTGATTGTTGTTGCTAAATGCTGTTGAATCGGTTCCCAACTCATAGTGACCCTGTAAAGGATTTCTGAGGAGTGGCTGGTAAGTTTGAACCGCTGACCTTGCAGTTCAAACCAACCTTCCAGTCCAGTGCATTATCCTAAAAGGCTACACAGGACTCCGCTGGTTTGACAGGGATGGGCAATTTAGAAATTGACTATCTAAAACAGAGGGAGAAAAAGGCACGAAGTGGCTGGTTTACACACTTTCATGGGTGTCTTACTCTCAAAATGAGGAAGGCAAGAAAGAATCCCCACTAGTTTCTTCTTTTTCTGAAGGGTCTGAGCAAGAGAAGATTGGGTACAGTTATTCCTCCACGTATGAAATGGATAATGGTTAGAAGCCACAGGGATGACCTGTAGTGCAATGATTTTCTTGATATGGCTCTTCTAGTCCTAGTCTTTGTTACTTCTAACCAAAGATTGGGTGTTTTTGTTGCTAAATGCTGTCAAGTCAGTTTTGACTCATAGCAACCCTGTAGAGGGTTTCGAAGGAATAGCGACTTTGAAGTTAGCAATTCAACGCTTATCGTACAGCACCATACCAGACCCCAATATGTAAATGATTGGGTTGTTGTCATGTTGTAGGACTAAGCAGATGTGGGGTGCTTGTGTTCCACCAAGGAGATTGGATAGCTTAATAATAATGAAAATAAGGTACTTGACTGGATTTCTGGTGTGACATTGTAAGATTAGCACTGGACTGTGAACCATAAGTTTGGCAGTTCAAACCCATCAGCTGCTCCTCAGAAACCCTATACAGGGTCACTATGAGTCGGAGCTGACTCAACAGCACTTAACAACAACAACAAAGGTACTTGACACCCGTGTGGAGGTGAGAGCATGCACATGTTAATGTGAAAAGTGGTCAGTTTTGCCATCATCCCATTAGCCTTACACTATCCAAAAGGCAGAAAGGGAGATCTCACTACCATCAACAGAGAAGAGCCAGGAGTGGAGTGTGTCCTTTGGGTCCAAAGTCCCTCCACTGAACCTCCTCAATATAGAAGACAGGCAGCTGTGACACCAGAGACGGCAGACAGGGACAAGCAGTGGCAGAGATGGCAGCAGCAGAGGCAGCAGAACCAAGAGATCATCACAAGGCAGAGTGGTGGAGGAAGGAAGCTGAGGGCCTTTGGGCAGGAGATGTATAGTGGAGTGGGGTGCCTCTGAGTACTTGGGCTAGGTTTACCAACCCACAGAACTAGAGCTGAGTGCCTTCACGTTTGGACTTACTGGTACAATCAAGTACCTCTGAGCACGTAATCAGCAGAGCTGAAAGGGTTTTGTAGCACTTGCCAAGCAGGTCAGAGATTGGGCCAAGGACCACAGAGAGACCTGCCTGGAGACACGGCTGAGGAGAAGCTGTCCACACCACAGAGCTATACCCTGAATGCTTCTGAACCTGAATTATGACCTGTTGCTGCCCTAATAAAGAGTCCTGGTGTGGCGCTGAGACTACTAGGTTGGTTTGAACTGCAAGATCGGTGGTTCAGTCTCACCAGCTGCTCCTTGGAAATCATGTACAGGGTCACTATGGGTCAGAACCAATTCAACAGCACTTAATAACAACAACTTCCCTATTAAACCCTATAACCATGAGAAGCGTCTGTGAGTTATTAAACCAATGAATTATCAAACCCAGAATAAATGTAAAATGCTGTAGGAGGGACGGCTGATGTCAGAACTAGTGAAAAGGTTGGATGGGAAAAGCATGTCTGACCTCTGGCTCATGGGAACAGACCTTGTGTTGTTGATTTTGATTCACTTTCCCCTCTATAAAGTTAGAGGAGATCAACACTGCCCCCATGCCGTTTTACACAAGCCAAATGTCCTTGAAACAGCTTAGTTGCTATGAGTTGGTCCGGACCCATAGGAGCTCTATGTACAATGGAATCTGACGTTGTGATCAGAATTTTCATTGGCTGGTTTTCAGACGTAGTCACCAAGTCTCACTTTCTAGTCTGTCTTAGTCTGGAAGTTCTGCTGAAACCTGTTCAGCATCATAACAACATGCAGGCCTCCACTGACAGATGGGTGGTAGGTACACACGAGGGACACTGGCTGGGAATCAAATGTGGGTCTCTTGCATGGAAGGGAAGAATTCTATCTCTGGACCATCACTGCCCTCAAAATACACAGCACCTGTTAGCACGTAGCCTTCCCTTGTTAATTAGTACTTTGTTGTGAACTCTGCTAATACAATACTCAAATGGGTAAGCAAAGATGATAAGCAACTCAAAGTAAAGTTGGTGCTCACCTTCTTCCACTCTGACCACTAAACTGATAGTCCTACAATTTGTATATTTCAGCCAGTGGTTCTAAGTATATTTTAGCTGTTCTTTCCTGATACTGGACCAAGACCAACAAAGTGCTAATAAGTTGTTGTTGTTGTTAAGTGTTTTCGAGTAGGTTCTAACACGTAGTGACCCAGTATAGGGTTTCTGAGGAGCGGCTGGTGGGCTTGAACTGCTGACCTTGTGGTTCAAACAGACCTTGTGGTCCAGGGCTTTATCCTGCGGCACAACACCAGGACTCCAATATAAGTACATGAGCCTAATTAATAATTTAGAGGAAGGTAGTAAAAGAAAAAAGCTAGCATTCACTAGTTGCTAGAAGCAAACCCCTTTAAGAGCAGGGCTGCTTCAAGCAAACGGTAAAATTTATCTTTTTTTTTCTTTTATGAGAGGATAGTATCTAGATGAATTGGAGGAAATTAATTTTTCCATTTTAAAATTCTTCCTGGCTAATTTTACTGAGTAAATGCAAGGTAGTTACCCAAAGAACCAATCCTCAGATTCTCAGTAAACATTTGTACTTCAGGATTCAGTTCTAAGGTATTAAAATTATACATACTATAAATATTTTTCATTTTTTGATTGCTTTACATAGCAAGTTAATATTTACTTTCCACCCTGTAATCTTTCTAAAGGACTCCAAGTTATGATAGGATCTTAAGCAACAGGATAAAAAGGAGTTGGATATTTTGAGTAGAATGAGATATTCATGATATCTTATTTTTGAGAAAAGTAAAAATGTTCTCTGAGGTTAAGAGAACATCTACCCTAGGAACTCCAAAAGGCATTTAATAAAAAATAGCATTGACAAGAAGGGAGGAGCTTCTAATATATACATACAGGAACTCTCTGTAACGTTGTAGGATAATGTAATGGACCACAAGGTCAGTTTGAACCACAAGGTCATGGTGATTCAATGAGTTGGAACCGACTCGATGGCACTTAACAGCAATCATTGTTTTTCATAATATTGAATGGAGATCAAATATGGTGGCCACAAAGAGACTATCTTTCTATAGGCTGATGCTTCAAGTTAGCAAGAGTTCCAAAGGCTGATGATCCTTCCAGAAATGAGATAGTCAGGGCAAGCACATAGTCTGAGGACATGTGACCCAGCCGGAATCACATTTTGAACTGACCTGCAGTACACTATAATAGTAGCAGTAAAGTCTGTGCGGCTCTAGCAGATCCCTAGCCATCAGTTGTCCTTCTTTTGCTATCTTCTTGGCTTCTTCATCATTTTCCTGAAAGGTTTAAAAAGAAAAAACACGTGAAAATTACTTCTGAGACCCACAAAGAAAGCTAGGTGTAAGGGTGAGTGAGATAGGGCAGGTGTGATGATGTTGAATGGGAAGAGCCTCGGAGATATGAACCACAGTGGAAATATAATTTACGAATGAGGCTATCTATATTGGTTTGGGGTTCTATGAAGGTAAGACTTTCTAAAAAAAACTAAAATACAATGAAGACTGAGACTATGGAAATAGACACAGTATTGTCTTTGCTAGATCTGTTATCTAAGGCTCTCATCTATGCCTCCATCCTAGTACTCTCTGCTTGGAATTAACATGCACACCAGAATGAAGTGACTCAGGTTTCATGTTATAGCAGCATCTAAAAGTTCCACCAAAATATGCAATCAGAGCCAAAAAATTGTGTTATAAGATGGTAACAATGAAAAAATACGTTGTTGTTTTAATGAACAATTCAGTCCTTAATACCCTCAGGCTGTTCCTTCAGTACCAGGAATAGTTAGCGTTCCTAATTATATTTTTGGAAAACAGCTAATCTTCTACAATGCTGCCCATAGGAAAAGCCATTTTCAAGCAATTCTGACTCCTATAAAATCACTGTTTATAAGGGTCACAAAAATAACTTTACCTCAGGAACCCAATTATTCCATAACTAAATATTGCTTCTCAGAAACTTAGAAACCAAGTAAAGGCTTATAATGGAAAGGTACATTTAATTTTTTTTTATTATAAAATACAATGGCTTTTAATACAGTTTTAAAAAAGGATTAATCTTTTATAGGAAACTGGATTCTTGGGATGCTGTATAGCACCATGTTAAGAATTTATACCTTTTTTTTTTTTAACAAATAAAGACGAAAAGAATGATATAATTGCCTTAAGTGTTTTCTTGTGCATAAAATCCTTTAACTCTGTTGTTATTTTAACTTTTTATTGTGATTTGGGTGGAAGTTTACAGAACAAATTGGTTTTCCATTCAACAATACAGACACATTTCGTTTTGCGACATAGATTGTACTCCCCATAATGTAACAGCACTCTCCCTACTTCCTTCCTGTGTTTACTGGTTCCATTTGCCCTTCTTTCCTATCCCTTCCTGGTTTCCAAGGTTCATCCCAGGACAAGTGATGTCCTTTGATCTTCTATGGTTGACTGCTCTAAGGAGTGCATATCTCCCTGGCCTTACTGTTCACCTTATAGGCCTATCATTTGGCTGAAAGTTGAGCCATGGGGTGAATTCAATTTCAAGCCTGAAGGGTGTCTAAGGGTCATAGTATCAGGGGTTCCTTCATCTCTAACAGTATGGTAAGTCAGGTCTTTTATTAAATTTATTTTATTTACTACTTTGAGTTGTAGTCTACATTTTTCTCACATTCTATTCAGGACCCTTTTCAGAGCAGTCAGCAGTAATAATTGGGCACTATCTAGTGCTTTTGGTTTCAGGTTGGACACAGATTCATGTGGTTCATCAGTCCTTTGGACTAATTGTTTCCTTGTATCTATGATTTTCTTCACTATTCATTGCTCTGGATGGAGTGAATCAATAGTTATACCTTAGATGGCTGCTCACAAGCTTTTAAGATCCCAGCTGTTACTCTCCAAAGAATAATGCAGAACATTGTTTTTGTGGACTGTTATAACAACAGACTATGGTATCCCCCGAGATCATGACTCTGAGCCCAAGACACAGACCTAGCAACTCATTCCCTCAGTACCCCTATATTTTAAAATTGTAATTTACATTTGGTATGTTCTTATTTATGTGTATAATGAACAATAATTCATTTAAAAATCCATATTCTATTTAACAATCAACTTCAAATCTTATTAAAAGCCTTTAAAATGTGAATTGTTGTTGTTGTTACATGCTGTGGAGTCGGTTCCGACTCATAGTGACCCTGCACAGGGTTTCCGAGGCTTCAAGTCTTTACGGGAGCAGAAAGCCTCATCTTTCTCCTGCAGAACAGCTGTTAGTTTCAAACTGCCAACTTTGAGGTTAGTAGCCCAATTTGTAACCACTATGCTACCAGAGCCTCTTTAAAATGTGAATAGAGGGTATATAAAATTATCAAGTTGATTCTTTGGCTATTTCAAGGGAATAAAAATTTCAGAAAACAACATTTCTTTTGATTAAATCATGTCAAATAAATGTGCAGTGATAGACACCAAGCTGTGGTGGCTCTGTAGAATAAACACTGGACTGCAAACCAGATGGTCAATGGTTTGAGCCCACCAACTGGTCCATGGGAGAAAGATGAGTCTTTTTGCTTCTGCAAAGATTTACAGTTTTGGAAACCCTATACAGGGTTGCTATGAGTTGGAATTGATGTGATGATTCAAAACAACAACAACAAAGAAACTAAAATGATGGAAAACTTACCTTGGCCCATTTAATTTTCTCTAATAAATCACTAAGATCTCTTTTAATTGGTACATAATGTTTCCAAGGTTTCAGTGCTGTGTAGAAATGCTCATAATATGGTGAGGCCTGCTTTAGAACCAGACTGTCGCCCAGCATGAGATAAGGAAATCTGTAAGCTGCCACAGTTCCATCCACATTCACTTGATATTTATACTAAAAAATTAAAAACAAACAAATGAAATTGTTAACAAAACCATTTGCTTCACTCTTGCTTCTTATTAACATTCTAACACTAAAGACAGAATTATTTTCCATTTTCCAACTTTAGAGTTTAAAAGTTGTATATTATATTTGTCAACCACTTTTACTTGTATTAAAATCATAACACATCTTTAGCACATAAGTTTTAAGAGCTATAATGCATTTAAAGATGAGATGTTGAAAAGTTTTATGAACTATTTTAGGAATTTTAAGAAATTCAACTGTGTTTATGTAATTCAGAATTCTGCAACCGAAGAGGAAAACCATTTTCAAAAGTTCTATATTTATTACCAGAGAGATGTTTACTTGAGTTTTATTGACTATGCAAAAATTTTGATTGTATGGATCATGAAAAGCTATGTACAATATTGCCGATAATGAGTATTTGGGAACACTTAATTGTGCTTATGAGGAACCTGTACATAGATCAAGAGGCAGTCATTTGAACAGAATAAGTGGACACTGAATGGCTTAAAATTAGGAAAGGTATGCACCAAGGTTGTATTCTTTCACCTTACTTATTCATTCTGTACACTAAGCAAATAATCTGAGAAGCTGGATGGTATGAGGAAGAATGTCGCATCAGGATTGGAGGAAGACTCATTAAATACCTATGATATGCAGATGATACAATCTTGCTTGCTGAAAGCCAAGAAGACTTAAAATACTGATAAAGAAAAAAGACAACAGCCTTCACTATGGATTGCACCTCAATGTAAAGAAGACAAAAATCCTCACCACTGGAGCAATAAACATCATGATAAACAGAGAAAAGATTGAAGTTGTCAAACACTTCATTTTGCTTGGATCCACTATCAACACTCATGGAAGCAGCATTCAAGAAATCAACCAATGTATAGCATTAGGCAAATCTGCTGCACAAGACCTCTTTAAAGTATTCAAAAGTAAAGATCAGTTTGAGGACTAAAGTGCATCTAACTAAGGAGCTCTGGTAGCATGGTGGTTACGAATCGGGCTGCGAGTCGCAATGCCAGCAGTTTGAAACTACCAGTGGTTCTGTGGGAGAAAGATGAGGCATTCCGCTCCCGTAAAGATTTACAGCCTCAGAAACCCTGTGCAGGGTCGCTATGAGTCGGAACAGACTCCACGGCACATAACAACAACAACAACAATAACCTAAGCTATAGTATTTTCAATTGCTTCATACGCATTTGAAAGTTGGACGGTGAATAAGGAAAACTGTAGGATTGAAGCATTTGTGTTACGGTGTTGGAAGAGAATATTAAAAGTACCATGGACTGCTAGAAAAACAAACAAATCAGTGTTAGAAGAAGTACAACCAGAAAGCTCCTTAGTAACCAGACGGTGAGATTTTGTCTCTCATACTTTGGACATATTAGCAGGCGGGACCAGTCATGCTCGGTAAAGTGGAGGGTCAGTGAAAAATAGAAAGACCCCCAATGAGATGGATTAGTACAGTGGCAGTGCAATGGGCTCAAACCTTACAACGATTGTGAGGCTGGCACAGGACTGAGCAGTGTTTTGTTCTATTGTGGATATGAGTGCCATGAGTTGAACTAACTCAAAGGAACCTAACAACAACATATTTATTAAAGCTGAATATTGATAACAATTTACACTTTTATTTATGTTGTTAAGTGCTGTCCAGTTGCTTCCGAACACTGTTGAAAATAATGGAGCCAAAAATCTGACAACTGTGTTGCCACAAACCTTCAATTTGTAAAAAATGCAAATCTGTAAAGTGCAGTAAAGCAAAGTGCAATAAAATGAGGCATGCCTTTATATGGAATTTGTATTTTCTATTTACAAAAGGGATTGAGCTCGCTTCATGTAATTTATATTCCAAGTGCCTTAAAACAAATACAAAACAGAGAAAAATAAGAACAATAAATACAGCAAAATCCTTGGCTACCCCCTCTACTATATTTTAAGCCTTCAATTTAGCTCTGAGCTATTTGGCAGACAAAGTAATAAAAAAATAAAACAAACCATAATGAGTTTGCAATCTCCTATGACTGATAAAAAAATGTGTGCCAGTTCATAAAACAGGATAAATTTGCCGAAGCACAGCTATTTAGTAAACTTTCAGCACAAATTTATCACCAGACCCATGGTGGTGGTGGTGGTGGTGGTGGTTATGTGCCGTGGAGTTGGTTCCAACTCACAGCGACCCTGTACAGGGTTTCTGAGGTTGTAAATTTCTGCGGGAACAGAAAGCCTCATCTTTCTCCAGAGAAACAGCTGGTAGTTTTGAACTGACCTTGTGGTTCACAGCCTGATTCTTAACAACTATGCTATCAGAGCTCCTTCACCAGACCCATATAACCAAAAAAACTAACCCTATTGCTGTTCTGTTGTGCATAGGGTCGCTATGAGTCAGTACCGGCTTGGCACCTAACAATAACAACAACATTGCCATCAGAGTCCTGGTGTGTCTCTGCATGATAATGCACTGGACCGCAAGCTCGGTTTAAACGGCAAGGTTGGCCATTCAAACCCCCAGCTGATCCTCTGAAACTCTATATAGGGTCTCTATGTGTCGAACCGACTCAACAGCACTTAACAAAAACAACATTGCTATAGATAGGATTCTGTCTCAGGGCAACACCATGTAGTACAAAGCAAAACGGCTCCAACCTGCTGATGACATGAAAAGACCTTTCAGCTCATTATACTGTTGTTACGTGCCATAAGTTGATTTGGACTCAGAGTCACTGCAGTCGGACAGAGTCCAACTAACCCATAGAGTTTTCTAAACTGTGAAAATTACGGGAGCAGATCACCAGAATTTTTCTCACAGAGTTTGAACCATCAGCCTTTGGGTTAGTAAAGTAGTATTTAACTGTTTGGTTACCAGTGCTGCTTGCAGATCCATATATCCACTCACTACAGACGAGTTAATTCTTACTCATCATGACCCTATAGGATAGAGTAGAACTGCTTCATAGAGTTTCAAAGGCTGTAAATCTTTATGGACATTGACTGCTACGTCTTTCTCCTGTGAAGTGGCTGGTGGATTCACACCGCTGACCTTTTGGTTAGCAGTTAAGTATTTTAACCACTGTGCCACCAGTAGAGAAAAGGGTAAGAAGTATTAACAGACAATCTACAAAAAGAAAATTTTTGAGAGATCAATGATCCTATTAAATGTTACTCAACCTTATAGCGAGACACCATAATATACCCATCATATTGGCAAAATATAAAAGCCTGACAATACGAAGTGTTGGATAGATTATGAGACAACAGCTAGTGAGCACTTAGTTTCATACAACTGTTCTAGGCTAAAAATAGATTTTAGGCTTTTGGTTTACTTTTCGCCACTGTTCTTCAAGGACTCCTTCTGAGACCCTTATGGAAGGACTAAAGTGCATACCTTAAAAAAGTCAAAGAAACCCATCAACTTTGATTTTCCAAGCTCCTTCTCCTTGTCTTGGAAAAAGAAATAGCCTGTAATTCCTGCATCTAGTAGCTGTGGATTTTCTTTGGACAACTGTACCAACTGAAGTCTTTCCTCTCGGCTATCTCTGCCTCTGAAGAAAGCTTTCTCTGTTTTATTGATCCAGGAGGGCCCTAGAAATTTGAGGTCATAAAAAAAATTAGTTACGAATTTGGCATTTTTACATGATAAGCAGAGTCATCTTTAGTCTATCACTATCAGTTAAGATGTTAAAGTTCTTTTTATCACCATTCTATCTTCTAAAGGATATGGTAGTTCCAAAAAATATGACATTGCATCTCAATTATGCTAGAGAAATTTTCAAGAATAAATCTTTAAATACAACCCTCATGCAAATAAAATATTTGTTTGTTGCATGACACTAAAAATATTCAAAATAACGTTGGACCAACTCTAAAGCAAAAAGAGATTACTTCAGTGTCTTGGCCCATTCACCAAGGCATTAGCTTTTATCTTTTGTGTTTCACATTCAAACACGAAATAGGCTTCTCTTTTAAGACAGAGTGACCAGTGAGAACTACATAACCAAGTAACCCCTATAAATCTTTAATACTAAAGTTGCTCAGCATTTTAAGCACATCGCTTTTGAACACAGGGAAGACTTCCTAATATGCTGTCAAATGCAATTACAGAATGTATTTACAACTCAAATATGTATTTTTTTGTTAAGTGCCATTGAGTCTGTTCCGACTCATAGCAACTCTGTTTAGGGTTTCTGAGGAGTAGCTGGGGCGTTTCAACCAGCAACCTTGTGGTTAGCAGTCCAGTGCTTATCATAATGGTTCCACACCAGGACTACATATATGTATGTATATATATACATTTATATTCTCTTCTTTGGCAAGGGATTTTTTTCTGGAAGAATAATATAAATCTGTTTCTGTTATCATAAAAGCAAACAGTTATTAGTTAACATTTCTCAGCGTTCTGTGGAATGACTCATTAAACACAGAAATTGCAGATGTCAACAGTACAAAGGTCTGTACTATCTTAGCACACTTTTCAGTAGTTCACTGTTGTAAAATAAAAACTAGGTATGTTTTCATTTTATGTTATCTCCAGGTAGTTTATAAAGTCTCTGGTCTCATCTACCAATGAAGTCTAACACACCCCAATAAGCAGGTAGAGGCTATCAACACAAGGCAGGGTTTTTGCTTCTTAGGACTTTGGTGTGGGGAACAAAAAGGTGTGTTTTGTCACAAATCTAAGACCATCACACACGGAAAAGATTTTAAAGGAACAAGGGAAGTAGGAAGAGGAAAGGGGACAATTTCTTACAACATGTTGGAGTCAGGAACATTCTAATTACAAAGATCATCACTATTCTGTTACATTTGCATACACTTGTGTATTCTTCATAATTCTCATTCACTACTTCCAGCATCACTGAGGCATTAGTGTCAGAATTATCTTAACTGGCAATTTTGCAAAATCCCCATATTTTCAAATGGTAATAAGTGATTAACTGAAAGGAGATTCGATTTTCCAGGAAGAGTAGGGTTTGGACATTTATAGCTCAATCCAGTTATCTTTAGTTTTTGGACTAGAAGACTTCTAAACAAACTACTTCAAAGTTTAGGGTGCCGTTTTTCGGTTATTGCTAAAAATAATAAATATAGTTATTTAAATATATGCATTTACTTTATCTCACCAAACATCTTTTTCATCTTATTTCTTAAGTGTATAAGCTTTTCCCTAGAGAATTAACCTTAACATACCTGTATTTCCCTGAATGGAGAGGAGATCATTAGTAACACCCCTCATTGCTTCAAGTGTGGAGTGGGTAATGTCATACGTAGGAAGGATAACATCTCTTGAATCCAGAGAGCCACACCATGAAATGATAGGGATAGGGCCAGGTGTTTCACTGACGTTCCGATGTTCCAAGGGCCAATCTCCAACATTAATATAAAATTCTAAATCAGGGAGAAGGACCTAAATAAACAAAATACAAACATCAGTTATGACAAGTCCTTAGTCTTTGATATGGAATACTCTGCTCTTTGACTTTCTGAAAGAACTGAACATTTGGAAACACTAGGAAAAGACAGAAGAATGTCTCTTGGTCATCAAAAAAAATTATTTTTAAATCACAGGTGAGGACGCTACATGGCAAGTTCACATAAGAATTGATAACCTCTGTTCAGAGATAACACTTAAAGTTATGTTTAGTATTACAGAAGCTGAAATTGCATAGAGAGGCCAAGTTGAGTGGCTTCAAGACTTTCCTCTGCTAGCTGCCTAATTGAGAATCTGCAGTCAGATTGATCCTTGTTTTCCCTTCACTGTACCCTCCTTTCATCTTCCTTTGTTTCTAGAATCTGCTATCCAATTCCTATCTCCAAGATCAATGATTTACTGTGCATCTCTACTACCTCTTACCTAAACTGTTGCAGTACGTCTTTCCTAAGTGCTCTGATTCTATCCTCTCGCCACTCTAATATGCTCTCCATATTGCTGCCCAAATTCTAAAACCAAAATTAATATGTCATTACCTGGTGTGGTGCTACCAGATGAGCACTGGACTGCTAACCACAGGCTGGTGGTTCTAACTCACCAGTTGCTTCTTGGAAATTCTATACAGGGTCGCTATGAGTTGGAACTGACTGGACAGCACTTAACAACAACAACCATGCTTAGTGCATTGGGCAAATCTGCTGCAAATGATCTCTTTAAAGTGTTAAAGAGCAAAGATAATAATTTGAGGATTAAGGTATGCCTGAACCAAGCCATGGTATTTTCAATAGCCTCACATGAATGTGAAATTTGGACAATGAATAAGGAAGACCAGAGAAGAACTGATGCGTTTGAATTATGGTGTTGGAGAAGAATATTTAAAGTACCATGGACTGTCAGAAGAACAAACAAATCTGTGTTGGAATAATGCTCCTTAGAGGCAAGGATGGTGAGACTTTGTCTCTCATTCGTTGGACATCTGTCATAAGTGATTAGTTCCTGGAGAAGGACATCATGTGTGGTAAGAGAGTCAATGAAAAAGAGGACACCCTCAATAAGATGGATTGACACAGTGGCAGCAACAATGGGTTCAAACATTACAACTGTTTAGATGGTGCAGGACTTGTAAGTGCATTGTTGGGTTTTTTTTGTGTGCACTGGGTCACTATGCATTGGAATCAATTTAGGGCACCTAATAACAGTAGCAAAGGAGCTCTGGTAGCGTAGTGGTTACGAATCGGGCTGCGAACCATAAGGTCAGCAGTTCGAAACTACCAGCGGTTCCACGGGAGAAAGATGAGGCATTTTGCTCCCGTAAAGATTTACAGCCTCGGAAACCCTGTGCAGGGTCGCTATGAGTCAGAACCGACTACACGGCACATAACAACAA
>NW_006408526.1:17370544-17433769 GCF_000296735.1 Chrysochloris asiatica
ATTTACAGCCTCGGAAACCCTGTACAGGGTCGCTATGAGTCGGAACCGACTCCACGGCACATAACAACAACAACAATAACAGTAGCAACAACCAAGTTTAATGGGTCCTGGTGTGGCACTGTAGGTTAAGCATTAGGCTGCTAACTGAAAGGCTGGAGGTTCAAACACACCAGTCGCTCCTCAGAAGCCATATATGGAGTCACTATAAGTTGGAACCAGAGTCTTGGTGTGGCACTGTAGGATAAGCACTGGACCACAAAGTCAATTTGAATTGTAAGGTGGGTGATTTAAACTCACCAGTTGCTCTTTGGAAACCCTATATAGGGTCGCCGTGAGTCTGAGACGATTCGACGGCACTTAACAACAATAACATGAGTTGGAAATAAGTCAATAGCACTTAATAACAACAGTCATGCTAACAGAACTCTAAACCTATAGTTGTTCTTATTGTTAAGTGTCATCGAATCAGTTCTGATTCATGGCTACCTTGTATGGGGTTTCTGAGAAGCGCCTGGTGAATTTGAACCGCCGACCTTGTGGTTCAAACTGACCTTGTAGTCCAGTGCCTCTCAAGATATTGGGCTTCAGTATCATGCCACAGCTTAGCTTTGAGGCTCATTTTTCATCTGCCCACATACCAGTCAGACTTCTGGTTATTCTCTGAAAATTCCATCCATTTTAATCTGTAATTCCCTTCCCTTAGAATGCTCTCGCAGTTATTCACTTCACAGTCTTCTTCTCATCCTTCACACCCACATCAGATGTGGCTGCCCTCCTCAGGTACTTTAATCCTTGGCACCTAGTTTCCTTAATGGCCTATTATGTTGTGGTATAATTACTCGTTTGTATTTATATCCCACGCTCACTTCCAAATAACAAAACTAGTCCCACTACAGTGAACTACTTAAAAGCCAGGGCTTAGTCTCATTTATCTTGGATTTCTTCTTAGCTGCCTGGCAAAGAACCTGAAACAAAACCGAAAGATGAAGGATGTGAATTTGTAAACTCATTTAATAAACTAATTTAGCATTTAAAAACTCATTAGTTAGCACAGCATCAGAAGTTCTTACTGTACAGCTGGGCTTCTCAATAGCAATACTATTGACAATGTGAACCAGATAATGTTTCACAACATCCCTGGTCTCTACCCATGAATGCAAGTAGCAACTCATCAGTTGACAAAACCAAAAATATGGCTCTAAACACTGCCAAATATCCCCAGAGGGCAACATGACCCCTAGTTGAAAACCAATGCTATCGAGGCAGTAACTTAAATTCAATCTGCTGGGAATACAGGGAAGGGTGAACTGGTTATGAACACTCACAGTGTGGGCTGCGGGGGAGGGGTGACGGCTATTCAAAATAAGAATTGTTTAGATAGCTGGGAAGTTATATAATTTACATCAGGAAAATCGGTTTTTTATTTAGGAAACCACCTTGATGTTTTCTCTGAGTGAGACACCTAAAGATCTTGCTTCCTGGTGTGGAAGCAAGATCTTCTAAAGGGGGTGAGGAATTGCTCTGCTTAAAGGGAAGTGAGTTTTCCAAATGTGCAAATAGGGGACCGAGTAAAGGGGTTAGAAGTCCTGGTATAGTGCTGTGGGTTACTGTGTCAGACTGCAAAGCCATTTAAACTGCAAGGTCAGTGGTTCAAGCTCACCAGCTGCTCCTTGGAAACCCTATACAGGGTCACTATGGTTTGGAATGGACTCGACGGCATTTCACAACAACAACAAAGGGGTTGAAGAGAGTCTGTGGGATACAGGGAAGTGTTTGGAATGATAGAATCTCACCCATGTGATAAGAGGCCAAGACTGAAAGATAAAAGTGTAGACAGAATGGAACCTTTGTCTATTTTTAAATGTTAAAGTTTTATGTTTGACTGCATTTGTTTTTGTTTATTTACTTTACTATGGTATAAAATAACCTCTCTTTGCTACCCCAACCTTCAACAAAATGTGTTATGTACACTATCTTCTAGAGGTGTTTAAAGCAAAGCAAGGAAAATGTATTCTAAGTAAAAATCAATTTGAAGTGACGAGAACAGCTGCAAAACGAGAAATCTGAATGAGAGGAAGAAATGAAATTCACAGGAAGAATGAATTTCCAGAGGTGACCTTGAGGCTATAAACTTTTAGAAGTTCACAGAAAACTTGGGAGTACCCAGTATGGCCTGGTTTCCTGGAATAGAGGTTCAAGCCATTTAATTCAAATATTAATAGAGATCCATAAATGTGAAGGACAAAATGGACCCTCAAATGGTCGACATCTTAAATGCACATTTCTAAGCCCAGGATCCATGCTCATCCTTTGCAAATAAATATTATTCTGTGTATTTTTTAAGTATTTAAATACTATATCAAAATAATGAATTTGCATTAATTGTAGAATCACTTAATTCGTTCTCATACCTTTCTTGTCAACGACAGCAAAATCTCATCAGAGAACATTTTGAAGTCTGTGTATTTCCCTAAAGCTCTCCTGTAGATGTTGTTATTGAGAATTGTATAATGAACAACTGCACCTCTTTCATCCCCAAATCTTTCTGGGACTTCAATTAGCATCTGGTAGAGATTGATGCTGGGGAAGGAAGAAAAATCTTTTGCAATCTGAGGATCCTGAGATGGACAAGAGAGTGTTTTCTGCCAGACTTGCGGGTCCCCTTCAGGACACTCACAGTATTCATGGTACACTGGTCCTAAGGAAGGCAAAACATGGGTGAGGGTAAGTCAAAAAAGTACTGCTACAAAGTCACAGGACACTTCATTAAACAATAATATCAGAATGTGAAGCTGTAATTTTTCTCAACATGTTCTCCATGTAGGTCTATATACTTCTGAGGGTGGTATTTATGTATCTCTAACCTTTCCCCCTAACACTTCTGCACTCTTTGATTTATAACACATCAAAACAACAATTTTGGCATCCTTGAGGGACTCACATCATGTTCTTCTTAAGTGTTCTTTGAGTTTGGGGAACAAAAAGAAGTTTGAAAGGGTAAGATTAGGGCTGTATGGTTGATGGGGTAAGGCTTTCCAATGAAATTCCTGTAGGATAGCCCTTGTTACTGTTTTAGAGAAAAGAAGACCCCAAACTCAAGCATATTTTTTAGAGAACCCTTTATTAAACCTAAAAATGATGAAAGAAACCATCAGGGTGAGGTTATAATGGTGTTGTTCAAAGGATTCATGGCCATGTGGGTTATTACAGACAATAGAAAACTGTCTTAGGGGAGAAAAGACCCCAAATTCAAATATATATTTCAGAAACTCTATTATTAAGTTTTAAACAGAATGAAGACAAAGAAAAACCACAGACAAATCATCATGATGAGGCAGATCATCAGCAGAAGCCATATGATGGCTAAAGGATTACAGGGTAGAGAGGAAATTCATCACAAAATCATTATTGACAGCAGATCAAATCATCACTGTTGCAGGCAGGACTACAGAAGTAGAGAAAGGGCCATGTTTGGGATGCACACACAACTGCAGATTTGAAAGGCGTACAGGCTTGGTCTGGGATCCTCCGACCACCTTGGTTGGCATATGATTTATGGCCATGAAACCGTAGTACCTCAATTTCCATGAAGTGCATGTTCAGGCAAATACCTGAGGGAGAGACTGCCCCTACTTGGACTCACCAGGGAATCCACTTTTAAATGCACTCTACCTCTCCCTGTTTTCCTGGATTTGTCTTGGTCACTTTGGCAATTCAGCTGTCAGAATTGAGTAAAGTACTCAAGATGGCATCTGAAAGTATATTCAGGATATACATTCAGGATAGAGTTGGGCTCTGACCACAGGCCACAGTCTTTCCCAGATCAAATGCCTTCTTATTTCAGGCTTGAAATCAGTTAACACAGAATCATTATTGGTAACAAATTGATTCATTACTATTGTTAAGCGGGACTCCAGAAGTGGGAAAAGGCCATGCTTAAGGTGCATATACAACTGCAGATTGAAAAGGTTTATAGGTTTGGTCCTGGGTTCTTTGACCTAGCTACTTAGTAGATTGCCAGGGTGTGGCTCATCATGCAACCCTGGTACCCAAACTTCCAGGTGACACACATCTGTAAACATTAAGGACATGCCTAGGCAAGTCTGTGAGGTTAAGACTGTTCCTTCTTGGGCTGGACTAGGAGCTGTAATCTACTTTCAAACACTTTCAAAACTGCCTGAGGGCAAAGATGCCACCACATGGCTAATAAATGGTCAAAATGGACTCAAATGGAGGCTGAATTTATGTCAAGACTCAAAATGGAGTTAGGGCTCCCACTGTAAAACACAGCTTTCCATAAACCAAGTGCTTTAAAATTTAAACCCTAATACACTACCCTTGAAGAATAATCAGGTACATTGTTGTGATGGAAAAAATTCCTTGGCACAACTTTCCTAGTCTTGCTCTCTCCAACGCAGTTTTCAATTTTCCTAAAACTTCCTTATAAGCCCCTATTGTGTGTGTCCTTGGAGAAAACCTATCAAGATGACTCCTTTGGGTCTTAAAACAGTTGCTATAACCTTCTGAGCTGAGCTCTCTGCCTTGAATTTAAATAGCTCAGCAGATCCCCTTAGAAGCCACTGTTTGGATTTTTGTTTTGTTTTTTGACAGCACCTTAAGGAGACTAAGACAAGTGTATTCCGGAGAGAACCTGTCTACAGCCATCCATTTATCACAGAGACATGTTTGGAATATGATCTGGATATATGCCTATATATGAACTGGAACTCTAGTAGCAATATTTTTTGACTTACTCTTGAACAATGCCAAGCTCCATTAACAAGCACCACATGCAGGGAGTTGTTTTTGTTTCGGGTGTGAATGTGGGGTGACT
The DNA here is from genome assembly GCF_000296735.1 of Chrysochloris asiatica. Lineage (NCBI taxonomy): Eukaryota > Metazoa > Chordata > Mammalia > Afrosoricida > Chrysochloridae > Chrysochloris > Chrysochloris asiatica. Next base: position 17,375,379 of record NW_006408526.1, read on the forward strand.
TCTAAGATTAACCAGACAGGATGGACGACCTACCTGTAAAGTCTATTAGTAGTGCAAGTGTTGTTGTTGTTAAGTGCTGTTGAGTAGGTTCCGACCCATAGCTACCCTGAACAGGGTTTCCGAGGCTGTAAATCTTTACGGGAGCAGAAAACCTCATCTTTCTCTCGCGGAGAGACTGGTAGTTTCGAACTGCTGACCTTGTGGTTCCCAGCCCAATTCGTAACCACTACGCTACCAGAGCGTAGCAAGTGTATGAGAGTTTATATTCTAAAGCGTTTGCTCTGTGGAAGGCTGAAGGAGGCTAGAGGAGGAGCCCTAACTTCATTATGAGTCTTGACATAAATTCAGGCACCATTTGAATTCTTTATGTTACTTCCCAGTGATAGTTAAGATTTTCTGTCAACTTGACTGGGACAGGATTCTCAGAGGTTGAGCAGTTAGGATGTAGTTATAACCTCCAAGATGATATCATGGAGCCCTTATCTGATATAATTCTCCTTTGTGTTGTAAATCCTCAATTCTATCATGTTAATGAGGTCTGATACAATCTACAGGATTAGGTTGCATCTTGAGTTAATCTCTTTTGAGATAAAAAGGAGAGAAAGGAGCAGAGAAGGAGGGACCTGCTACCACCAAGGAAAAAGAGCCAGGAATGGAGTGTAACCTTTGACCCTGGAGTCCCTGCACTGTGAAGCTCCTAGATCCAGGGAAAGACTGATGCCAAGACACATGGGGATCTCCAAGGAATGCTGGGCCTACAGATGCTGAAAGGAGACAAGGACTTTCCCCCAGAGCCGACAGAGAGAAAAAGGCTTACCCTACAGCTGGCACTTTAATTTGGATTTCTAGCCTGCTAAACTTTGAGAAAACACATTTCTGTTTGTTGAAGGAATCCATTTGAGGTATTTCTGTTATAACAGCACCAGGTAACTAAGACATTCTCAGGCTTGCTGGCTATTAAACTAAAGCTATGGCTATGCTTAGACAAGCCTAGGGAAAGGCAGTTTGCCCTCAGGAAGAACGTGGTTGAAGGCAGAGTAACTTGCATGTAGTAATGTGCTCACACAGTGAACTAGGGAATTGGCTTGGGCACATCTTTTTAAAAAATTTTACCTGGACACGTCATTAATGATTTATAGAAATAGCCAAACCTGTAATGTTTTTTTAACCTGCAATTGTGTACGTATTTCAGTCATGACCCTTTCCCTGCTTCTGTAGTCTCACTTGAACCAAGAATGAATTGTCCTGCCTGCAGTCATGGTCTTGTGACGACTTTCTTTGTCTCTGTCACGTATAATGCATTTATTCCGTGCCAGTGATTCTGCTGATTCCACTGGCCTCTGTACTGAATACATGTTGATGGTTTCCTTCATCTGGATGATTGTCTTTGTCCTGTTTGAGGCTTAGCAAAAGGGTCTATAGGATAATATTGAGCCTGGGGTCATTTCCCTTAGCACATAGCAATTATTTCAGAGTCATACACTTCTACTTCCTCCACTTCTTTTACCATCCTGGACAGTCTACTACAGCAAGTGTATTCACTGCCATGCTGTTGGTTCAGATTCACAGCGTTCCTATGGGACAGAGTAGAACTCCATATGGTTTCCAAGGTTGCAGATCTTTATAGAAGCAGATTGTCTCATCTTTCTCCCACAGAGCAGATGTGGGGTTGAAACACTGACCTGAATACTTAACTCCCGAAGCCACCAAAGCTTCTTATAGCATATATAAGACAAAAACATTAAAACCCCTAAACCCACTGCCACCGAGTCAACTCTGTCTCATAGTGACCCTGTCTAGGATTTCTGAGACGAAATTTTTATGGGAGCAGATGGCCTCATCTTTCTTTCAAAGAGCGGCTAGTGGATTTGAACTGCTGGCCTTGCAGTTAACAGTCCAAAGCCTAACCCACAGCACCACCAGGGTTCCTTACATAGTGAGGTATAAATTGTTGAATAATAGAATTGATCTTTGTGAAATTATATTTGTGTTAAAAGTAAATGTTTTATTTTTGTTTCAAGTGGGTTTTTTTATTCATGAACATAAAATTTCTGACCTAAAATTAATCTGCCATCAGTTATTTTCTTTCTCACCCAAGTGACTGTTTCAAAGAACAGACCATACAAAATTATTAAATGAGAACGACTTGGCCGTCTGTAATTTGAATCTTTGGGGGTCTTAGGACTGAAGGAATGTGGAAGAGTGAATTTCCCCTTCAATTATTTTTTTAATATCAACTCACTAGTCATTAAGTACTTCATCATCATGGAAAGCTATAATCTTGAAGCCAAAGTTATCTAAATGTTTGTGAATTCTCCACTCCCTAGACATAGCTTCCTCTTTTATTAGGGAGAGTTTCTTCACTTTGTAAATTATTTCTTAAATCCCAGAACAATCAAATATTGTGTCATTTTTAGAATGAGTGCATGATTATATTTCTAATACCTTTTAACAAGGAAAAAGATAAGCACTGGATTGCTACTCCCAAGTTGGTGGCTCATACCCAGCAGCTGCTCCTTGGAAACCCTATTCAGGGTCACTATGAGTCAGAACTGACTTGACAGTACTTAACAACAACATTATATAGTTGGAGTGGTAATTTTTAAAGTCAGGGTGGGGGTGTCCTCCTCTGAACCCTAAAATCACCTCCATCAGTATGGTCCTAGAAGGAAATGTGTAACCCAAAAGGGTCTGGCAGTATAATTTTAAGTGGCCAGATATAAGAGTTATTCCTGAGGGCTAATTTTGAAAATAATTCATTTAAATGTTATACTTGTCCCAAGATACATCCCTATTTATTTTAATATAAAAATGATTTTTAGAATTTACTTAATTTTCTTGAGGGTTTTCACTTTGCCCAAAATAAGTAATATCAGCAGGACTGACCCTCACACTTAAAACAACCAAAAAAAAACCCACCAGACAATATGAAACAATAGTTTTTAAGACACCGGTTTTCAGGCAATGAAGGACAGTGAGTCTGAGAGATGTGAAACAATTGAGCTGAGGCCCCAGCTTATTACCTAAGAGAATTTCCAGGTCCTGGAGTAGGTAGGGGCAATCTAGGCAGGGCCTAGAGTTTTTTGAGCTGAGGAGACAGAGTTGAGAGTCCAGGGAAACCAAGATAGCTAAAGTCTCTGGTAGCATAGTGGTTACGAATTGGGCTGCGAACCTTAAGGTCAGTGGTTCGAAGCTACCAGCCGCTCTGCGGGAGAAAGATGAGGCTTTCTACTCCCGTAAAGATTTACACCCTCGGAAACCCTGTACAGGGTTGCTATGGGTCGGAACTAACTCGACGGTACTTAACATAGGACATAGTACCTGAAAGGAAAGGACTTCATGAGCTACAACTCCAAAGATCTGTAGTAGGTCTCCCCCAAGTACTCAACATTTATGTGGAGACTTCAAAAAGTCCATGGGAATATGGAGTTAAAAGATAATGGAATTTTTCCATGAACTTTTTGAAGCCCTCTCCCTTGTACATGTGAGGAATTTATCCAAGGCCAGGGAAAGAAGTATGTAACAGGGTTAGAGGAAATAGAACCCACAGTCCACAGAGGGTGGGGATAGTTCCTGTTCATACCAGCTACACTGAACACCTAATCTCGAGGAGCTTCAGTAGGGTATGCAGAAGTGTGCTTCCTCAGTTATTGTTCTTGTTGTTAACTGCTGTTGAGTTGGTTCTGACTCATAGCAACCCTGGATAGGGTTTCCAAGAAGTGGCTCGTGGATTTGAACCATCAATCTCAGTGGTGGGGAATAATTAGAACTCCTTGTGCGGGGTTATAATTAGCTACTTTGCACTGGACTTGGAACCACAGGGTTGGCAGTTTAAACTCGCCAGCTGCTCCTTAAAACCCTGTACAGGGTCACTATGAGTTGGAACCAACTCAATGGCACTTAATAATAACAAAAGACTAAACATGACTATGGTCCAACCTAACAAATCATAAAAGCTAAAGTTGAAAGGATCACACTATTTCCAAGTAACTGCATCCCAGAAAAAAAGCTCAAGAAAATGATAAAACATCAAGAGCTGAAAGATACACTGGATGGATTTAATGACAAATTAGACATTGCAGAGGAAAATATTAGTGATTAATAGGTACAGTAATAGAAACAATACAAAATGAAACAGAATGTCAAGCCTTATGTATGAATAACTGGACTTCTCAAAAGTGGGGCAAGACTTGAAAAAGTATTTGAAAAAATAATGTGCAAATTTTTTCCACAGTTGACGAAAATTATAAACCCAAGGACCCCTGGTAGCATAGTGGACTACAAGCTAGGCTGCTAACCACAAAGTCAACAATTTGAATCTACCAGCTGTTCTGTGGTAAAAAGATGAGGCTTTCTGCTCCTGTAAAGATTTATAGCCTCGGGAAGTCTATACGTGGTTTCCATGAGTAGGAACCAACTTGATGACACCCAACCACCATCACCACCATAAACCCAGACACCACTCGTCTGTCAATTTGTCATACAGAGGTGGCATCTGTGTTGGTGTGATGCTGGAAGCTATGCCACCTGTATTTTATATACCAGCAGAGTCATCCATGGTGTACAGGTTTCCGTGGAGCTTTCAGACTAAGACAGACTAAGAAGTAAGAGAGGCAGATCATTTCTGAATAAATGGCCACTAAAAACATTATGAGTATCCTTGTAACATTGTCTGATAGTGTACTGGAAGATGAGCCCCTCAGGTTGGAAGGTACTCAAAACATAACTCGGGAAAAAGCCTCCTCAAAGTAGAGTTGACTTTAATGACCTAAACAGAGGACAAGTTTTGTGAATTTCCTTTGCTGACAGGGCACAACTCAAAATAGGAAAAACAGCTGCAAACAACCATTAATAATCAGAACATGGAATGTACGAAATATGAATGTAGAAAATTGATAATACTAAAAAATAAAGTGAAATGCATAAAGATCGATATTTGCAACTTTAGTGAGTTGAAATGGATTGATATTAGCCATTTTAATTGGATAATCATATGGTTTAAAATGCCAGGAACAACATATTGAGAGGAATGGCATAGCATTCATTGCCAAAAAGAACATTTCAAGATCTATCTTGAAGTACAACACTATCTGTGATAGGATAATATCCATATACCTAAAAGGAAGATCAGAGTACTACTGTGGCACTGTAGGATAAACACTGGACCTAAAAGTCAATTTGAACTGCAAGGTCAGTGGTTCAAACTCACCAGATGCTCTTCGGAAACCCTATGCATGGTCATTATGGGTCAGAACTGACTCAACAATGCTTAACAACAGAAGAGCAGTTAATACCACTATTATTCAAATTTACACACCAACCACAAAAACTAGTGAAGAAGTTAAGAATTCTATCAACTTCTTCCATCTGAAATGAATCAAACATCAATCATGATTCAACGATAATTACTGGTGGTTAGAATGCAAAACTTGGAAAAAAAGTGAAAAAATCAATAGTTGGAAAATATGGCCTTGGTGATAGAAATGATGCTGGAAATTACATGATAGAATTTTGCAAGACTAACAATGTGTTCATTGTAAATATATTTTTTCAACATCATAAAGACAACTATACACATGGACCTCATCAGATGGAATACACAGGAATCAAATTGACTACATTTGTGTAAAGAGATAGTGGAGAAGCTCAATATCATCAACCAAAACAAAATCAGGGACTGTGGAGCACACCATCAATTCCTCAAATGCCAGTTCAGATTGAAGCTGAAGAAAATTAAAACAAGTCAATGAGAGCCAAAATATGACCTTGAATATATGTTACCTGAATTTAGAGACCATTTCCAGAACACAGTTAATGTATTAGACACTAACGACCACCAACCAGAAGAGTTGTGGGATGACATCAAGAACATCATACACGAAGAAAGCAAAAGGTCATTAAAGAGACAGAAAAGAAAAGTAAGACTAAACTTGATGTCAGAAGAGACTGAAACTTGCTCTTCAGTATAGACAAGCTAAAGTAGCTGGAAGAAATGATGACATAAAAGAGCTGAACAGAAAATTTGAAAGGGCAGCTCGAGAAGACAAAGTAAAGCTTTACAATGAAATGTGCAAAGACCTGAGTTAGACAAACAAAAGGGAAAAACATGCTCAGCATCTCTCAAGCTGAAAGAATTGAATAAAAAAAATCAAGCCTCAACTTGGAATACTGAAGGATTCTACAGTCGAAACACTGAATGATGCAGAAAAGATCAAAAGAAGATGGAAGGAATATACAGAGTCACTGTACCGAAAGTAATTGTGTGATGTTCAGTCATTTCAAGGGGTACGGTATGATCAAGAACCAATGGTGTACCGAAAGAAGTTTAAGCTGTACTAAAGGCACTGGAGATAAACATGGCTCTAGGATTTGATGGAATTCAAGTTGAGCTCTTTCAACAAACTGAGGTGGAGACATTCACTCGTCTATGCCAAGAAATTTGGAAGATGGCTACCTGGCCAACTGATTGCAACAGATCCATATTTGTGTCCATTCCAAAGAAAAGTTACCCAACAGAACACGAAAATCATTGAACAATATCTAATTCCAAATGCAAGTAAGTTTTCTAAAGATAACTCAAATGTGGTTGCGAAAGTATGTTGACAGGGAGCTGCCAAAAACTCAAGCTGGATTCAGGATACAGGAAAAGAGGGATATAAAAGAGGGATATGAATGCTGACGAATGATGAATCTTGGCTGAAAGAAGAGAAAACCAAAAAGATGTTTATTTGTACTTTATTGACCGTGTAAATGTATTCAACTGTGTGGATCATAACAACTATGAATAATATTGAAAGAAAAGGTCTCCCAGAATACATAATTGTACTCATGAGTAACCTGTACATAGAACAATCATTTGAACGGAACAAGGGTATACTGAATGGTTTAAAATCAGGACAGGTGTGTGTTAGAGTTGGAGTTTTTCACCATACTTATTCAATCTTTATGTTAAACAAATAACCCAAGAAGCTGGATTATATGAAGAAGAACACAGCATCAGGATTGGAAGAAGACTCATTAACAACTTGAAATGTGCAGATGATACAACCTTGCTTGCTGAAAGTGAAGAAGACTTGAAATACTTACTGATGAAGATCAAAGACTACGGTCTTTAGTATGGACTGTATGTAAAGTTATTCCTTCAATGTAAGGCAAACAAAACTCCTCACACCTGGATCAGTAAATAACATCAAGATAAACAGAGAAAACGATTGAAACTGTCAGAGTTTCATTTTGCTTGAATCCACAATCCACACTTATGGAAGCAGCAATCAAGAAATCACATTATCTATTGATTACATTAGGCAAATCTGCTGTAAAAAGGCTTCTTTAAATCATTGAACAAAAATACCTTTCAAAGAAATAACGATCAACAGTGTCACTGTGAGGACCACGGTTCAACTGACTCAAGTGAAATATTTTCAATAGCCTTATACGCATGTGTATGGAGCTCTGGTAGTGTAGTGGTTACGAATCGTGCTGCTAACCGCAAGGTCACCAAAAAGCTACCAGCCATTCCATGGAAGAAAGATGAGGCTTTCTACTCCAGTAAAGATTTACAGTCTCGGAAACCCTGTGTAGGGTCACTATGAGTCAGAACCAGCTCCACAGTACTTAACAACAACAACATATGTATGTGTAAATTGGACAATGAATAAGGATGACTGTAGAATAATTGATACACTTGAATTATGGTATTGGAGAAAAATATTTAAAATATCATGGACTGCCAGAAAAACAAACAAATCTGTCTGTGAAGGAGTATAGCCAGAATGCTCCTTAGAAGCCAGGATGGCAAGACTTTGTCTCTTGTACTTTGGACATGTCAGGAGGAATGAGTTCCTGGAGGACATCATGTGTGGTAAAGCACAGGATCAGTGAAAAAGAGGAATACATCCAACGAGATGGATTTACACAGTGGCAGCAGCAAAGGGCTCAAACATAGCAACACTTGTGAGGATGCTGCAGAACTGGGCAGTGTTTCAATCTTTTATGCATTCGGTTGCTATGAGTCAGAACTGACTCCATGGCACTGAACAGCAACAACAACATAAACTCAGAGATCCAAGAACTCCATAAACCATGAGCACATGAATCATTAAGAAAATGACACTAAGGTACATCATAATCAGATTGCTCAAAACAGTAGATGAAATGAAAGCCTGGAAAGCAATGCAAAGAAACAAACACAAGGGTGATGGCTTATTTATAGCTGAAAACAGGGTAAACAAGAAAACAGTAGAGCAACATCTTTAAAGCACTAAAAGAAACAACAACAAAACTGCCAACTGGCAAATCTATACCTGGTGAAAATGTGTTTGAAAAACAAGGTGAAATAAGAAACCTTTTAGATATTCAAAAGCAGTATTGTCTTACTAAAAGAAATGTTAAAGGAAATCCATTAGGCAGAAAACAAATGATACTAGAAGGCAATATGGATATTACAAAGGAATTAAGATACCAGAAATGGTCACTACATGAACAGATAGACAAGAATTTTAAAAAACTATTTTGTTGTTGTTGTTAAGTGCTGTTGAGTCGCTTCTGACTCATAGCAACCCTGTACAGGGTTTCTGAGGAGTGGCTAGTATGCTTGAACCACTGACCTTCTGGTTCACAGTCCTGTGCTTACTCTATGGTGCCAGGAATTGTATGTTTCAATGACTTAGTTAACTTTCCCTTAAGATTTCAAGTAAAGGTGAGCTCCAGTTTACCCTGTTGCACATGCCTGAAAGGTTACCACAATCCACTGTGAAAGGCAAGGGATCATATACAGGCTGACTCTTTTGCTAATAACAGCTATGGTATTTGCTAATTGGGCTATGGTATTGCCAATCACCTTCCAAAAAGGAGCTGGAGGACACACTGGCTACTAAGGAAAGAAAAGCAGTGCAAGAAATAGATTATAAATTCAGATAGTAACCATGTTTTCTCTTTGAAGTACTACTAACACCATACAAAAAATGTATCTAGAAAAGTCATAAAACAGTTTGATCACTCACTTACCTTTCAAAATATAGGGAGATTTAGATACATGTTCATCACCATAAAGAACCTCTATTTTCAGCCCTCCTTTGACACTTTCATACATCCTATATCTTATCAAAAATGTTCCATCATTCCTATCCAATGGTTTAGATACATGAATCCGGATTAACTCTTTAGGTGAAAGAGATTTTATTATTACTTTGAACAGTGTTTGACCTGAAAGGAAGAAAGAAAAAAATACATATACATATATACCACTTCATAGTTATTTTGTCTTAACAATTATTACATAGATATGTTTATATATAAATTACCTTTTTATGTATTAACTTCTACAGAAAATAGTATGTTGAGCCTAGAGAAATCCTTGACATCAGGAATGATGTTTATGTTTGGTTCATGTCTGCAAACCAAGAATCTGACTCCACATTTGATTATTTAGTCATTTGATAAAGACTTACTGAATGAACGTCATCAATTAATAAAAAAAGTGAAGAAGAAATTAACTTCTTATCTATTTGATCTTTTCTCCTTTGGGTAGGATTAAAACTTAATCATTTCAGGTAGCTAAAAGGTCATGAAGTCTTAGAATGACAAAGCTTTAAGGTAACCCGATGTTCAAAATCAAATTTCAAGTTACACTTTTAAGCCCATTTCCTTGGGTAGAAAGATTATAAGTAGTACCAGACTGTACACAAATACACACATTATCTTTATAAATATTAGAATTTACTTCACTGAGCCGGTTTCTTTAAAATAGCTTACAATAAAAGCATTATACTAAGATTATCTAGCATCCCTTTTAACTTCAAAATTCTGTCTGTTTTCTGTTATAGAGAAAACAATACCTACTTAACAAACTTGCAAGTGGGTTAAGAGTTGAGTTGCGAATTGAAAGGTTAGTGATTCAAACTAGGTTCAAACGTAGTCACTACTGGTGTGGTGCTGTAGGATCAGCACTGGACTGTGAACCAGTTCGAGCTCACCAGACACTCCTCAGAAATCCTATACAGGGTCACTATGAGTGTGAACTGATTCAATGGCACTTAACAACAAATCACTCAACAAGAATAAGATGAGGTTGGTTGTCCTCTCCAGCAAAAATGTATAGTCCCACAAACCCTTCTATTTTACCCTACAGGGTCACTGTGAGTTAGAATAGACTTGAAGGCAATAGATTTTGTTTTTTGGTTTTTAACAGATTTGCACCTCCCATTGCCACTGAGTTGACTCCAACTGAAAGGACAGGGTAAACTACTTTATAGCATTTAAAGGCTGTAAATCTTTACGGAAGCAGATTGCCTCAGCTTCCTCCCACGGAGTAGCTAGTGGATTCTAACCACTGACGTTTCAGTTAGTAGACGAGTGTATAACCACCATGTTACCAGGGCTCCTCATTTGCACCTAAATCCACTGCCATTGAGTCCATTCCTACTCATAGCAGTTACCAGTCTAATGTGGCTCCTTCACACACACTGTTGTTGTTGTTAAGTGCTGTCGAGTCAACTCATAGTGACCCTATACAGTTCAAAGCTGGTGGGTTTGAACTGCTGACCTTGTGGTTCACAGTCCAGTGCTGATGCCACAGCACCACAACAGGACTCTAACTTGCTCAAGGTGGTACCAATATTTAACACATTTAGCTGCTAATTGAAAGCTTGGAAATGAAGTCCACACAGGGGTGGGTGCCTTCAAAGAAATGCCTGGTGATTTACTTTCCAACATCAGCCATTGCAAACCCTATGGAGGAGCACAGTTCTACTTCAAGTGGATTCCCATTAATTGGAATTGATTCAATGGCAACTGTTTATATGTACGATGTTAGTAAACTTATCTAGGCTTTGAAACAGTATTATAATCAATGCTACTGTGGACCTGGAATAAACTTTTGGAACCTCTTTTTTCAGAGAGTACAATGTATATGAGTCCTGAGAATCATACACAGTGTAAATGAGTACACTGTACAGTATATGGGAGTCCTGGTGTGGCACTGTGGGTTAATGCACTGGACTGCAAAGTCGGTTTGAATTACAAGCGTGGTGGTTCAAGCTCACCAGTCACTCCTCAGAAACTCTATATAGGGTCACTGAGTCAGAACCGACTCAACGGCACTTAACAACAACAGTATATAGCCCATGCAAATCTGATCCTTACCAAACCAAAACCCCATTGCCACCAAATAGATTCTGATTTACAGTGATCTATAGGGGAGAGCTCTGGTAGCGTAGTGGTTACGAATTGGGCTGAGAACCTCAGGGCCAGCAGTTCAAAACTACCAGCTGTTCCGTGGGAGAAAGATGAGGTTTTCTGCTCCCGTGGAGATTTACAGCCCCGGAAACCCTGTACAGGGTCACCATGAGTTGGAACCGACTCCACAGCACATAACAACAACAACAATAGGGCAGAGCTCTGGCAGCAAAGTGGTTACAAATCGGGCTGCTAACCACAGGGTCAGCAGTTCGAAACTACCAGCTGTTCTGCGGGAGAAAGATCTTCTGCTCCCATGAAGATTTGTAGCCTCGGAAACCCTGTGCAGGGTCACTATGAGTCGGAACCAACTCCACAGTACTTAACAACAACAACAACAACAACAATAGGACAGAGTAGAACTGCCATATAGAGTTTCCAAAGGAGCTCTGGTAGCAGTTCGAAACTACCAGTTGGTCCAATACCGATTGATACCAATACTGACCAAAACTACTGGGAGAAAGATGAGGATTTCTGCTACCATAAAGATTTAGAGCCTCAGAAATCGTAGAGAGGGTCACTATAAGTCGGAACCGACTCCACGGCACACAACCACCACCATCAGAGTATACATGGAGTCCTGGTGTGGCACTACAGGATAATGCACTGGACCACTAACTATAAGGTTGGCAGTTCAAATCCACCAGCTGTTTAGCGGGTGAAAGATGAGGCTATCTGCTCCCATAAAGATTTCCAGTCTTGGCAAACCTGTACAGGGTCACTGTGAGTTGGAATCCACTCCATGGCAGTGGGTTTGGATGTTTTAGTTAATCTTAACAGGAACAGAATGTTACGTCATTCTCCCACAGAGTGGCTGGCAGGTGCAAACCACTGATGTTTCAATCTGCAGCCAGGTGCTTAACCACTGTTCTACTATGGCTCCTAAACTGGTTCTGAAAAATCCCCAAACCAAGTCCACTGCGACTGATATGACTGATACCAATACTGACTCTTAGCAACCTTACAGGTCAGAGTAGTGTTTCTAAGGCTGTAAATCTGGTTATAGTGTTGGAGGAGAATATTGAAAGTGCCATGGGCTGCCACAAGAATCATTAGATCCGTTTTGGCAGAAGTGCAGCCAGAGTGCTCCTTGGAGGCCAAGATGGCCAAACTTCGCCTCTCATGCTTTGGACATATTGTCAGGAGGGACCAGTCGCTGGAGAAGGATATCATGTTTGGTAAGGTGGAGGGTCAGAGGAAAAGAGGAAGACCCCCAGCAAGATGGATTGGCCAAGTAGCAGCATCGATGGACTCAAGCGTGGCAACAATAGTGAGGTTGGCCCAGGATCGGGCAGTGTTTCGTTCTGCTGTGCATAAGGTTGCTATGAGTCGGTTCCGACTCGATGGCACCTAACAACAACAACAACAAATCTTTTTAGGAGCAGACAGCCTCATCTTTCTCCTGTGGAGTAGTTGGTGGATTTGAACTGAGGACCTTGCAGTTAACACCCCAGTGCTTAACCCACTGCATCACTGGATCCTTATGTGACCCTTGTTGTTAAGTACTGTAGAGTTGGTTGTGACTCATAGTGACCCCGCACAGGGTTTCTGAGCCTGCAAATCTTTAAGGGAGCAGAAAACCTCATCTTTCTCCCTCAGAACAGCTGGTCATTTCAAACTGCTGACCTTGAGGTTAGAAGCCCGATTCATAACCACGACGTTACCAGAGCTCCTTTGACCCTTAACCATCCCCCCCAAAAACCAAACCTACTGCCATCAAGATGATTTTGATTCATAGGGTGTCTGAGACTGCAGCAGACAGCCTTATCTTTCACTCGATGCTGACCTTGACTTTCCTGTTGTTGTCATTGTTAAGTGCCATCGAGTCGGTTCCAACTCATATCGACCCTGTATAGGGTTTCCAAGGAGCAACTGGTGAGCTTGAACTGCCGACCTTGCGGTTCAAAGCGACTTTTGCAGTCCAGCGCATTAACCTGCAGAGCCACACCAGTACTCCTTCCTGTTGCTAGATGCCATCAAGTTGATTCCAAGTCATAGCAACCGTACACACAACAATACCACATACGGACCAGTCCTGCACCGTTCTGGTAACTGCTGTTATGTATGTGCCCATTACTGCTATCACTGTCAGTCTATTTCGTTGAGGGTCTTTCTCTTTTTTACTGACCCTCCACTTTACCAAGCATGAACTGGTCTTTTCTGACAACATGGCCAAAGTATGAAAGATGAAGTCTCACTATCATTGCTTCTAAGGAGCAATCCGGCCATACCTTTTCCAAACAGATTTGTTCTTCTGGTATTACATGAGACTTTCAGTATTTTCACCAACACCATCATTCAAATGCACTGATTCTTCTACAGTCTTCCTTATTTATAGTCCATGTTTTTCACATGCTTATGAAGCAACTGAAAATAATTATGACTTGTGTTTTGTGCACCTTAGTCCTCAAAGTAACATCTTTGTTTCTTAGCATTTTAAAGAGGTATTTTGTAGCAGATTTGCCTAATGCAGATTTGATTTCTTGACTGCTGTTTCATAAATATTGATTGTGGACTCAAGGAAATGAAATCTTTGACAGTATAACCATTAAAAATAAACATTTAGTTCATTTATTTTCATAGTAATTTTCCATGCCTATGAAGTGCAGCCAGAGTACTCCTTGGAGGCCAAGATGGCCAAACTTCGTCTCTCATACTTCGGACATATTGTCAGGAGGGACCAGTTGTTGGAGAAGAATATTATGTTTGGTATAGTGGAGGGTCACAGAAAAAGAGGAAGACCCCCAACGAGATGGACCGGCCAAGTGACAGCATCGATGGACTCAAGCGTGGCAACAGTAGGAGGTTGCTCAGGATCGGGCAGTGTTTCGTTCTGCTGTGTATAAAGGTCGCTATGAGTCGGTACTGACTCAGTGGCACCTAACAACAACAATATCATCTTTATGTCTAAGATTAATGTATTTTAGAATCAATGAAAAATAATAACTGATCATTAGCTGGAAATTAGTAACTCTAATTTCATAAAAAGGAAAATGAGAAAAGCACAATTGCAAATTACTTCAAATGCAAGTGAGTTTTCATTTATTCTGGGGGCTAATATAATGGACTAGAATAGAAAAACTCACCTTGCGTTTTTCTAGTTCCCCAGTGAGAAATGAGTAAATGGATGGGAATGTAGTGACTACGTAGACAAAAAGAAGTTTTCAGTAAGTCATAGATGATAGAATCAGAAATTTTGAATACTTGATTTGGAAAGAAATCATAGGCATTTAAAAAAAAACACCAACACCTCTCTTGTTGTTGTTGTTAGGTGCCATCGAGTCGGTACCGACCCACAGTGACCTTATGCACAGCAGAATGAAACCCTGCCCAATCCTGGGCCAGCCTCACTACTGTTGCCACGCTTGAGTCCATCGATGCTACCACTTGGCCAATCCATCTTGTTGGGGGTCTTCCTCTTTTTCTCTGACCTTTCACCTTACCAAGCATGATACCCTTCTCCAGCAACTGGTCTCTCCTGACAACATGTCTGAAGTATGAGAGACGAAGTTTGGCCATCTTGGCCTCTAAGGAGCACTCTGGCTGCACTTCTTCCAAAACAGATCTATTGGTTCTTTTGGCAGCCCATGGCACTTTCAATAGTCTCCTGCAACACCATAACTCAAAAGCATCAATTCTTTTATGGTCTTTCTTATTCATTGTCCAGCTTTCGCATGCATATGAGGTTATTAATAATACCATGGTTTGTGCACCTTAGTCCTCAAGCTGATATCTTTGCTCTTCAATGCTTTAAAAAGGTCTTGTGCAGCAGATTTGCCTAATGCAATATGTCATTTGATTTCTTGACTGCTGCTTCCATGAGTGTTGATAGTTGATCCAAGAAGAATGAAGTCATTGACAACTTCAGTCTTTTCTCTGTTGATAAGAATGTTGTTTATTGTTCCAGTGGTGAGGATTTTTGTTTTCTTTACATTCAGATGTAATCCATACCGAAGGCTGTGCTCTTTGATCTTCATCAGTAAATGTTTTAAGTCTTCTTCACCTTCAGCAAGCAAGGTTGTATCATCTGCATATCACAGGTTGTTAATGAGTCTTCCTTCAATCCTGATGCCACATTTTTCTTCATATAACCCAGCTTCTCAGATTATTTGCTCAGAAAACAGGGTGAATAAGTATGGTGAAACAACACAATCTTGTCGCATACCTTTCTTAATTTTAAACTATTCAGTGTTCCAATGTTCTGTTCGAACAAACGGCTCTTGGTCCAGGTACAGATTCCTCATGAGCTCAATTAAGTGTTCCGGAACACTCATACTTTGCAATGTTGTCCATAGCTTGTCATGATCCACACAATTGAAAGCATATGCATAGTCAACAAAGCACAGGTAAACATCTTTCTGATATTCTCTGCTTTCAGCCAAGATCCATCGCACATCAGCAATGATATCCCTTATTCCACGGCCTCTTCTGAATCCGGCTTGAACCTCTGGAAGTTCTCTGTTAGTTAGTGTATGATTGTAGCCGTTTCTGTATTACCTTTAGCAACACTTAACTCGCATGGGATATCAAAGAGATTGTCCGATGATTTCCGCATTCTGTTGGGTCACCTCTCTTTAGAATGGGCACAAATATGGATCTCTTCCAATTAGTCAAATGAAGTCTCACGGCCTTTTCTCCCATGGCTTTACTCCATTCTCATCATCATGATCAACTCTTCTTTGAAGAGATAGCTCGTCCCCAGTAGCATTTTGAGTGCCTTCCAACCTGAGGGGCTCATTTCCCGGCACTGTATCTGACAGTGTTTCTCTGCTACTCACAAGGTTTTCAGTGACTAAAAATTCGGAAGTAGTTTGTCACTTTTTCTTCCTAGTCTGTCTTTGTGTGGAAGCTCATCTGAAACCTGTCTGCCATGGGTGGCCCTGCTGGTATTTAAAATACCAGTGGCATAGCTTTCAGAATCACAGCAACTGACAAGCCACCACAGTACGACAAACTGACAGACAAGTGGTGGTCAGTATCTATTATGTACTGGTCCCTACGCTTGAGCTTTTCATATGCTTTCATTTATCTCCTGCAACATTCTGAGGTAGATATTTGTCTCTGCCATATTACAGATCACTAAATCAAGTGTCTAAGAAGTGTCGTGACTTGCCCAAGGTCTCATATGTGGGGTCTTCAAAAGTTCGCGAAAAAATTCTATTTTCCCATGAATGTTTTGAAACCTCCTCATACAGAACTCATATCAGAGTCAGTACTTGCACACATCTTTGTTTCAAAGCCTCTTCTTGCCACAATGCATAACATTAACACATAGGTTCACAGTATTGAAAGCTGGCGTTTCTGGTACAATGGCATCATCTTCCCTGTCCTAAAGGAAGTTTATTACTTCTGCAACACAGGATTATAAAAGCTGTAATGTTGACCTCAAATGGCCAAGTGAACATTTTCTCAGAAGCCCAGGCTAGATTTCCCTGAGGTGAAATGGAACTCCTCCAAAAATGTCTGGCTGCCTCCTGACCATGGACACTCTCCAGAATGTTATTAAAAATGGAGGGAAAAAGTAATGAACTACGTATTCAAAAAAGGCTGAAGTTCTGGTCTTGGCTCTGAGACTTACTATGAGACCACGGTGCTTTACTTAAGAACCTGTGTTTCTTATGTGTAAAATGAAGGGAATATCCTTCTAATTCACAAAATTATTATGGAGAACAAATTACAGAGGGCACATGTAGATTTTAAAACATTAATGTACTACACAACTAGGAGGTGAGTGAGATCATTTCATGAATTTTACACTGCTGATGAAAAAAGAGGGTGGAGTAGAAAATGACTATATTCTACCATCTTGAAATATTTTAACTACACCCTCTCCTCCTTCTTTCGTTTCTTCTTCAGTCTTTATTAAGCATCCATCCATGTGTGGCATTATGGTGTATGCTGGGAATATGACAGTCTGTACAGGCCCTGCCTATATTCATAATTATAGAGAATGCTTGATTTAAGTCAGAAGTTAGTGAAAACAAAGATACAAACTTTTCCCCCTATCCCAGGTATGATAGTTAAGGTTTTGTGTTGACTTGACTGGGCTACTTATTCCCAGTGGTTTGGCACTTAAGAAGTAGTAATCGTCCATGATGAAATCTAGTATCATGAAATCAACTTCATGATAAGATTTGCTATGAGCAGTCAATCAATTGAAAAGACGTTTCTTTGTGGGTATGGCCTGTTTCCAATATATGTGGATGCTACAGAAAAGTTAGCTTGCTTTTTGTTGGTCTGGCTCCCAAATCTGACTTGTCAACTGATCTCTGGTTCTTTTGAGTTGAGCCAACAGCCTGCCATATTGCCTGCTGATCCTGGGAGTCATCAGAACTTGTTATCTGCTGACTTTGGATTTATTCACCGCTGCATCTAGAAGCCCCTGTAGTTACATGAGTCAGAAGAAGCCGCCAGTCGAACTTCCCACCTTTACAACTGTATGAGACATTTCCTTGATATAAACCTCTCAATCTCTGTCTGTCTGTCTGTCTGTCTGTCTCTCTCTCTCTCTCTCTCTCTATATATATATATACATACACATAGATGCTTCACTGGTTTTGTTTTTCTAGAGAACCCAATCTAAGACACAAGGTCACAGACTCCCTGATTTCTATTCATGGACCGCAGTTTGGGATCCATTGATTTAGACTACTCACATTCATAATAAGTTTGTTATCTAGGTACCTGGATTCATGCAGCTCAAAGGTCTTTATAATGGCATTCAGATAAACACAGCACTGTGAAATGGGTATGGTGATTAATAATGGAATCTTGGTAAGTCATATTAAGATTAAGATGGGATATATCTTGAGGAAACTTTTCCTCGTTTTCAATCAGTACTTGGATAAGAAAAGTTTTAGACTTGCAAGTGAATCACGGGTGGCAGAAAATGTAAGAACCTGGTTACACGAGCTGTTGTTGTCAAGTAAGTGCCAACTCATAGAGATCCCTTATAGAGTTTCTGAGAAGCAGCTGGTGGCTTTGAATGGCCCAGTGCTTACCCCACAGCGCCACATCAGGACTCCTTCCAGAACTACAGGGCAGCTTTTAAAATGGAAGCGAGAAATCACGTTAACTAGAAGGAAAGGAGGAGAATCCAAGGATATGAAACTGAGGGGTTGTCTGAAAAAACTTAGTGATGTTTTTGGTTTTGTTTTCCTTATAACTTTTTTCCTGGTTAAAAAAATATGGTCATTTTGTAGACATTTTTGCAGAGATAGGGAGCAATAGGAAAAAGAAAAAAATCCCCAGTTAATTGCTATCTACTGGAGACCTGATGTGGCATGCAAGATAATCATTGGGCTGCTAACTACAGGGTTGGCAGTTCAAACCCACTAACCACTCCTGGAAACCCTGCACAGGGTCATTATGAGTTGGAACTAACTCAATAGCACTTAACAACAACAACTATTGCTATGTTGTAATAATGTTGATCAATGTAATATTATTACAAAATTGGGATGAAATTGTGTAATTTACTTCCTATTTGTTCCATCCTTAACCCATTATTATTGTTAAGTGCCATCAGTTGTTCCAACTCATGTTGTTGTTCGGTGCCATCGAGTTGGTTCTGACCCTATGAGCCTATACAGGGTTTCTGAGGCTTTAAATTTTCACAGGAGCAGAAAGCCTCATTTTTCTTCCTCAAAGTGACTGGTGGACTCGAACCATGGACCATGTGGTTCACAATCCAGTGCTTATTGTATGGCACCACCTCACTCCCTAACCCAATGTGTTGTTGCTACTGTTAAGTACCATCAAGTCTGTTCCGACCCATAGTGACCCTGTACAGGCTAACCCAGTATGTTGTTGTTGTTAAGTGCTATTGAGTCTGTTCCGACCCATAATGACCCTGTACAGGCTAACCCAGTATGTTGTTATCGTTGTTAAATGCCATTGAGTCGGTTCCGACCCATAGCAACCCTGTATAGGGTTTCCGAGGAGCAGCTGGTAAGTTTGAACCACTGACCTTGTAGTTCAAACAGCTTTGCAGCCTGGCGCATTAACCCACAGCGCCACACCAGGACTCTAAACATTACTAAATAATCTTTTAAAACATTATTTTTAATGATTGTAAACTATTCTGTCACATGAATATACTGTATTATTTTATGATTGGTTATTTAGGTTTGCTATAATAAATCATTATAATGTTGCAAGAAATATCCTTGTATGTAAATCTTTGACCATATTTCTAACCATTTTCTCCAGACAGATATTTAAAATTGAAATGATTAGATCATAAAGCATGAACATCTTTTTTTTGGGGGGGGTAAATTATATCTTTATAGGAATTATATTTTCTAACTGTTGAAACCCATTTTTAAAAATATTAAACTTGTAAACGTTTAGGACTCTTGATAAGATTTGGAAAAGAAGCAGCCTATCAATTTATGCTTTCACCAGAAGAGGACAAAGGAGCAGCTTACAACTCTCTTAATATCTTTGAATATTGCCTCTTTAAAAATTTTCTTTCACAGGAGACACAGGCACAGTCTTCTTAGACATAGTCAAACACTTTGTGAGATTGGTTTTCTGGGTTTGAAGACTTAGGACCCTAACTCTCATGGGACAACTCAGGTAATTATAATTCATAATATAGTTCATAAAGTATAGATTCCGATATGGTGAGTAGCATCTGGAGTTTTAAAAACTTGCAAGCAGCTATCTAAATGCAACTATTGGTATATACTAGTATGGAACAAAAGAGAAAGAAGGAAGCCAAAGACAAAAAAGAAACGAGTCCAAAAGACTAATAGTTAACATTCACCATGGCCTCATCTATCCTGATATACCAGAAGAGCTGGATTGTGCCCGGCTCCTACTATGACCCATTCTGATTAGTGCCACGATATAAGCTCAACAGAAGGGGAAAGAAGTATGGAAAGCAAGTTTTTAACAAGTCCAGACATACGAGACTGGCTGAGACTAGACAGCTCCCTCAGTCTTTTCCAAATCTATGAAGAGTTGTAAACATTTATAAGCTTAATTTTTTTTTTTTTAAAAAAGGATTTCAACCCTATAAAGGGTCACTATGAGTTAGAACCAACTTGACAACACTTATCCATAACAACATGGAATGTGTGGTCAGTTGCCTTTCTGAACAATTATTACCTTCTTTGCCACATACCAGAACAACTGATGATGCCTGGCTATCAATCAGTGCACATTTTGATCCACAATTCCATAGAAGAATCTTGATCATAAGGGGGAAGATGTAAAAAAGATTGCAAATCTCATAAATGCCAGAGTTTCTGGAGCTACAGAGACTGAATGAATCCCTGAAACTACTGCCTTGAAATAATCTTTAAATCTTAAACTAAAAATATCTCCTGAAGTCATCTTAAGAAGTCAACAGTAGTCTAGCTTAGCTAGCAAAAAATGTCTGCCTTGAGAATTGCGCTCTTTTAAGAACTAACCAAAACCAAGCCCATTGCCATGAAATCAATTCTGACTCATAGTGACTCTATAAAGGATTTCTGAGGTTGTAAATCTTTAGGAAGCAGAAAGCTTCCTCTTTCTTTGGCAGAGCAGGTGGCTAGTTTGAATTGCCAACATTCAGTTAGCAGTCCAGTGCTTATCCTACAGTGGATCACATTGACAACAAAAACTCAAAAGATTACATAGGAAACTTAGGGACCAATGAGTTTATATTAATTAGGGAGGAGCAGTTCAGAAAACAAGGGTGGAAATTGTTGCACAGATAGAAGAATGGAGTCAATGGTACTAAATTGTTCATGTAGCAAGTGTTGGATTGATGTATGCATTGCTGTGCATACTCTCAGCAACAATAAAGCAATTAAAATGTAAAAAGGAAAAAAAATCATTAAATTTAATAGTGAATTAAGGTTGTCTCTTAAATTCTCTTTTGCCCACACTCCCCAACCCAAGCTGAGGCCCACTTCTAACAGCTGAGTAAAGTGAAGTTCCCAGTTCTAATTGTAGGAGAAGTGGCACTGGGTTATTCTGATTGTCTCTTATTGATAAAACAGGGTGTGAGTTAGCTGGAGCCTTAAATTTAGACATAAATTAGCACACTCTGACTGGCAACAACTGGAAACCAGAAGGGCAGGTTGTAAAAAGTTGCAAAGGAGACCGTGGGAGAATTGGGCAGAAGAGATTCAGAGCAAGATCCATCCTGGTGGAGGGAAAATGTAATGATTTCCAGTGAATTTCATTAATTCCTGTAATCTGCTTTCAAGAACGCAAAAGTATAAGATAACAAGAATCTAGTATGCAAACCTGCCTACTGCTTGGACATTTTCATAGCGCTCTAGCCCAAACATTCTTCTCTGTCTTAGTGACTCATCCCAAGAAGGCACTCCCTGCAAGTTGTAACATTTCAGACAACCAAGTCAGAACTAGAAAGGCCATCTCCAACAAGTCACCCACAGAGTTAATTAATACATTGGGCGCCATCCATCCAGAACACCAGCACCTGCAAGTTAAAGTGGATCTTGGAGTTCATTCATTCACTCAACAAACCTTTGTTGCGCCTGCCCTTTATGTTTGGGGGACGAAGGAAGTGACCAGACCAGAAAAAGGGGTAACAAACGTCGGGAGGAAGGCCGACACACAGGCCGTGGAGCACAGCGCGGGCAGATTCCCAAAAAAGAGGTCGCGATGGGGACGCGCGGAGGGACGAAAGAGAACGGACAGCAGGGCGAGAGGGCAGGCCGGAGGCTGAACGCTACCTGGGGGCGAGCGCGTGAGGTTTTGGCCCTCGGAGTTGACCGCCTGTAGGTAGAAATAGCGAACGGGCAGAACGACATCCGCCTGCAGCCCCGGTCCCCACACTAGGCTCCGCGGCGCGCTCACCGGCACCTCCGGATCCCCGGCGGCCACGAGCAGGGCGAGCTGCAGCGGCAGCAGGGCCCGGGGGAGGCGGTGCATGGTCGCCCGGGCCTCTGCGGTCCGGCTCTGCGGTAGCGGGGAGGGGCCCGATGCGCTGCCGGGCCGGGGCTGAGGCCCACCCGGGGGCGGGCCTGTCCGCGGCCGCCCGCCCCCCAGTCTCTCACGGCGGGAAAACGAGGAAACGCAGTAATCCCGGCCTTGCGCACTGCGGAGGGTGAGCTATCGAAACAGGCCCTCTGCTGCCGGCCCTGTTGACCCCAGGAGATCAAGGTGCATGCCTCTTCTGGTTGCTTGAATTTGTCAGTAATTTAGAGAAAACCATTTTTTAAAGGACTCGCAGTGGTGACTGATGTGAGAGAAAGGACTCTACCACGAAGAACTTGGATGCGGTTTCAGGAAGTGCCTTTTGCCAAGGAATTTCTCTGGGTTTACAAGCTGCAGAGCAAATGTCACCTCACTACACACGCACACACTGTCACAGACTGTGTTCTACTGTTGTCCTAAAAACTCGACACTTAGGATCATCAAAAGATTTCACCAAAAAAAGTAAGAAGAGAGCCCACAGACCGGGGAAAATTCTTTTTTGCAACTACATATCAGACAAGGGAGGACTAATCTCTAAAATTTATAGAAAACTACAATACCCAGTCACTAGAGAAGGATATCATGTTTGGTAAGGTGGAGGGTCATATCAAAGAGCCCTCTGTCCACACTGTCACAGACAGTATAATGCAGTCTGTGACAGTGTGGACAGAGGGCTCTTTGATATCCCATGTGAGTAAAGTTTTACTAAAGGTAATACAGAAACGGCTGCAAGCATATATTGACAAGAGAACTTCCAGAGGTTTATGCTGGATTCAGAAGAGGCCATGAAAAAAGGGATATCATTGCTGATGTCCTATGAATCTTGGCTGAAAGCAGAGAATATATATCAGAAAGCTGCTTACCTGTGCTTTATTGACTCTGCAAAGGCTTTCGATTGTGTGGATCATGGCAAGCTATGGACAACATTGCGAAGTATGAGTATTCCTGAACGCTTAATTGTGCTCACGAGGAATCTGCACCTGGACCAAAAGTCAGTTGTTCGAACAGAACATGGGAACACTGAATGTTTTAAAATTAAGAAAGGTGTGCAACAAGGTTGTATTCTTTCACCATACTTATTCAAGCTGTACGCTGAGCAAATAATCCGAGAAGCTGGGTTCTATGAAGAAAAACATGGCATCAGGATTGGAGGAAGACTCATTAACAACCTGCGATATGCAGATGATACAACCTTGCTTGCTGAAAGTGAAGAAGACTTAAAATATTTACTGATGAAGTATATTTACTGTTGAAGATCAGAGAGCACATTGGATTGCATCTCAATGTAAAGAAAACAAAACTCCTCACACTGGATCAATAAGCAACATTCGTATCAAAGGAGAAAAGATTGAAGGTGGCAAAGACTTTATTCTTCTTGGATCAACTATCAACACTCATAGAAGCAGCAGTCAAATCAAACAACATGTTGTATTAAGCAAATCTGCTGCACAAGACCTTTTTAAAGTGTTGAAAAGCAAAGATGTCAGCTTGAGGACTAAAGTGAGCCTGACCCAAGCCATGGTATTTTCAACAACCTCATATGCATGCAGAAGCTGGACAGTGAATAAGGAAGACCATAGAAGAATTGAAGTTTTTGAGTTATGATGTTGGAGAATATTATAAGTGCCATGGCTGCCAAAAGAACCAGTAGATCCTTTTGGGAAGAAGTGCAGCCAGAGTGCTCCTTGGAGGCCAAGATGGCCAAACTTCGTCTCTCATACTTTGGACATATTGTCAGGAGAGACCAGTTGTTTGAGAAGGATATCATGTTTGGTAAGGTGGAGGGTCAGAGAAAAAGAGGAAGACCCCAGTGAGATGGATTGGCAGAGTGGCAGCATCAGTGGGCTCAAGCGTGGCAACAATAGTGAGGTTGGCCTGGGATCGGGCAGTGTTTCGTTCTGCTGTGCATAAGGTTGCTATGAGTCGGTACCGACTCGATGGCACCTAACAACAACAACATATTAATATTGGTGAGTTTTTCAAATTCGGATAATAAAACACAGATTGGGTAAAAAAGACGAATACATTCATTAAGAAGATAATAAAGTCTTCTTAAGAAAAATAAAATTGCCAGAACAAAAATCTGAGGTTTAGCTGGAATTGTTGTTATTAAGTGCTGTAGAGTTGGTTCCAATTCATAGTGACCTTGTATAGGGTCTCTGAGACTTCACATCTTTGTAGGAGCAGAAGCCTCATTTTTCTCCCGAGGAACCACTGGTGGGTTCAAACCACCAACCATGTGGTTTGCAGTCCAGTGCTTATTCTATGGAGCCACCATGCTTCCCTAGCTTGAACTGTATGATAATAAAATGTGGTCTATTAAATTATAACACTTGTATTTGTGGTAACACCCAGTGTTTGTTGTTTTTGAGGACACATCAAAAATGCCATATCATTGTATCTGGACACCCTCTTGTTTAGCAATACTGAATCTGTACCAAGTTGTTTTCTTTCTCATCTTAGTCCATCTCATAAAAAGCATAGTTACAAATTAACCAATGATTTGACCAGATTATTTATTATAAATTAAATTTAATTCATTCAATGAACCTATTTTTTTTCAATGCTTTAGAAGTAAACTAATTACAGGACAACAATGATGAAAATCACCTCAGCACTCCAATGGTGGTAGGATAGGTACTCTACTATGGTCTCAGCTGGTCAAGGTCTCAGATTTTACTGTAGAGGCTAACTAGTTTCTGATACTGTTTCATGGATGCTATCAAAAACCACAAGACTCCTGAGTCAAAGACAAAGGACTGTTACTCTCTGCAAAAGTAGTAGCCAGAGCTTCGTGTTGGTTTGTGTTAATTTCTCATCTCACCCAAGTTTTGTGGGGGCAATGCAAAGGTGGCCTATTATGGATGCCTGAAGTTGGTTGCATTACCGAAGAGTCACATTAAGCTTAGGGGACTTACTACTTTTAGAATAAGTGAAATTGGGGAAGACATTATGTCATCCATCCTTTAAGATTGCTTGCTTAAAGCAAAGCCCTGAGAAATAACCTGGTTCGAGTGGTGAGGGCCTTACATTCTTAGCATATTCAGTAGGAATTGTCAGAGATGTTCAGGGCCTATGACGGATTGTTTCTCCTAACAAAAGTCCAGTTTATTATACCATATGGTACTGTACTATACTGTACATATGAGGGCCAGCTGTACCAATCTTGGAAGAGTCATGAGAGGCTTTCTGACAGAAATGAGATCTGTGGTAAAAAACATGAAGGTTAAATATGTATAAAGAGGAGCAGGGGGGCACAGAGGCATGTACCAAACTTGAAGAAAATGATCCATTTCTCAAAGTTTCACATCCCCTTTAGATCATATTGATCTCCAACCACATACTCAGAATTGCTGTCTTTGTATGACTCTGGTCTAGATTCAATAAACTTTTATCAATTGTACTAGCCCCTAGAATCACACTAATGTACCAAACCCTACTGGCATCGAGTTGATTCTGACTCATGTTATTGTTGTTAAGTGTCGTCAAGGCAGTTCCTACCCATAACGACCCTATATAGGGTTTCTGAGGAGCAGCTGGTGAGTTTGAACCACTGACTTTGGGGGTCAAACTGACTCTGTAGCCCAGCGCATTAATCCCTAGCACCACACCAGGACTCCTGAAATCACACTAAGGTCATGTAAAATTGCTATCTGCCAATTGTTCACTTATTCCCACATTTTCTTATTTAATTCTATTACCGACATTGCTGGCAATCAGACTTTGTAAAGGATGACCTTAACCCATGACCACAGTTGAGCAGCCTTATGCTGAACCAGACAGAATCCTTTCCCTGGGAATTTTAAGTCATGGTTAGGAGATTTCAACTTGTAGCTGAGTTTTCTCTTAAACTGATACAATGCTAACTTTGTCATCTTCTGTCTTGTAGACTGACAATGGAGTTGTTAACTGCAGTCAAATTGGTTCTAACTCATAGTGACCCTGTAAAGGGTGTCCGAGACTGTGTAAATCTTTGCGGAAGCAGAAAGCTTCATTTTTTTCTCTCAGAGTATCTGGTGGGCTGGAACTACTGACCTTATAATTTACAGTCCAGTACTTATGGAGTCCTGATGTGGGTTAATGCACTGGACCACAAAGTCAGTTTGAACTTCAAGGTCTGCAGTTCAAATGCAACAGCCGCCCCTTGGAAGCCCTATACAGTTTCGCTATGAGTCGCAACTGACTCGACGACACTTAACAACAGCAACAACAACAATTTATCGTACAGAGCCACCACACTTTCTGAAAATGAAGTAGAAATATAGAAAACCCTCTGAGTTCTTTATAATGTGCTAGGCCCTAGAACAGTTCAGTTTTGTGACTGAGCAGCCACAAGTTCAATGTTCCTCATTTAACTTTAGAGACTTGCCTCATTTTCACTGTTATTAATGAAAACCTTACATTGGACTGTGCTAGGGATATAAACCTCATTCCAAGACCCTCTAGATATTAAAGCCTATAGAATGGATTTTACACTATGGTACAATTGGGTTAAATATTAAATTACATCCAGAATCTCATAATATAGGGGTATTTTCAACTAAAATATGACCAAGTCTGAGTCAGGCACTTATTCCAGAACCAATCAATTATGACTAAGAGCTTAAGGCCATGCAAGAACATTGATTCTTCCACAGTCAACATGTGTCCTTGGCTAAGGCAGTATCACTCAGAGAACTGAATTCCTACAGAAAACAGAAATGTGTCTATTGGACAGACAACTGTATTAATATCCACTAGTCCTGGTGTGGCGCTGTGGGTAAATGCGCCAGACTGCAAAGCCGTTTGAACTGCAAGGTCAGCGGTTCAAGCTCACCAGCTGCTCCTCGGAAAGCCTATACAGGGTCGCTATGGGTTGGAACCAACTAGACAGCACTTAACAACAGCCTATTAAACCAAACCTTTTCATTCTGATTCACAATGACTCTCTAAGAAGGACAGAGTAGAACAGTCCTATAGTTTCCAAGGCTGTAATCTTTATGGGGAGTCCTGGTGTGATGCTGTAGAATAAGCACTAGACCACAAGGTCGGCGGTTCAAACTCACCAGCTGCTCCTCAGAAGCAATTTCCCATTTGAAACAGAGGAATCTGTTGTTTATGATCAAAACACTGGCTGATACATTTCAAATGTGAATAAAGAATAGTGAAAATTTTTGGAATGACATGCTGCCCACAATCGAGTTGATGATGACACAGACCTGCCTTTTCTTGGTAGCAAAAGGGCTTTGAGTTGCTTTTCTAGAAAAGGGGGAATATTAGTACAAATTTATTCATCAATTTGTTTAGCAGGAATTAACATTGCATGCCTTCTATTTGAACCGGAGTGACTTGTTTATCTTTCATTAGTGTACTGAGCAGTGGATAGGCCTCAACTCCACGCAGGTCCCCTTTTCTCTAAATTTTCAGACTTTCAAACAGAAATGCTAAGCCTCTTCATTCCTCCTCTATTATGTAACTAGGCACATGGTTCTGCTGTTGGTGGGTTGCTTTTTGGTACAAATGAAAGAAGTGAGAAGTAAGCTGCTCTTTTTTTAAACTACTCATATGGCTGATTTTACTCAATAGCCAGATTTATTTGAATACTTTTGCCCATTAAAAAATTTATTTTTCCTGAAACTTTCATACTTAAAAATATTCACTTGACTCAACTATAAGAAGAAAGAGGGAAAAAAAGAGTAATCTGATACAATTTGATGAACTTGACCTACATCTATGGCTGCAGTAGCTCAAAAGAGGGAACAAATCTTCACAGCAAGGATCATTTGCACCCCCTCCATACACAGAGTAGACAGGGATGGGCAACTTGGACATTGGCTACCCAAAATGGGGGTGCTACAAAGGCAAGAAGTGACTGGCTTACAAGCTTTCAAGATGGAACCTAGGTCCAGGGGCTGTGGAGGAAGATGGAATCTCCACTGAGTAGTGTCCAATCTGTCTGGGCGGGGCTGGTGAAAGATGGAGATGGGGATAGCACTCATGTGGCACAATAGTGAATAATTGCTATCAGGACTGACTGTGAGGGTTGGAAATGTAAAAGTAGACATTTTGTAGCAAAAGGAGGGGAGTGGTTGACTTTACAGTCTAGGAGCGGAGGTCCCTGGGACCATCCAGGGAAAAGAGCGGAGAGTGGGACTCTACCCAGAGAAACAGTGATGCCAGAGATGGAGGCAGAGATGATGACGTGGAGAGTTGGAGCGGCTGGGGACTCTAGACCCAGAGAGGGAGAGGGGCTGTGTGCTGACCACAGATGGGCAGGCTTGCAGGGTATATCCTTTGGTTGGTTGATGATGCATGGAGGGGATGGTAACCATGCAATGAAATGATATACGCTAGGATGAACGTAAAGCTAATGTTCTCCCATGTAAACTATCACATAGTTCACAATGTTGTTGTTGTTATGTGCCATGGAGTCGGTTCCGACTCAAATTAAAACATAAAAAAAAAAAAAAAAGAGTTACAGCCTCAGAAATCCCACAGGGCAGTTGTTCTCTGTCCTATCAGATTGCTTTCATTCAGGGTCACAGTGGCAGTGGGTTGACTAGCAGGCAAAGCGTGGGGAGGCTTACAGTCTCTCGCTATTCAAGGCTTGTCTATATTTTAATTGCTTTGTCTTTTTATTAATGATGTGAGAGTTCTTTATATCCTAGAACCGCACTGTCTTTGTTTAATAATGGTTATTGCCCAGTTGTCTCCAGAAGCTGGGTTTATAATTAATGAGTGAAATCTACTTTTTACTTATATACAATGAATATGTATTGTGCAAATAAAATATTACAAATTTTAAGCAAAAAAAAATCACTTGAGAATGAGAATAAAAAACAATTAAAGACAGTATATCTGTTTAAACCATTTATTTCAACACAGATATTGTTTTAAATTTGCACCCTATCTTGTAACATATCCCATACCTAGAGAACAGGTTTGAGAACAAGTACATAAAAAGATTATTTGATAAAAGTTTGAACAAAAGTGCATAGGCTACTTGTTTCAGAAATACAGAACTTTAAGTCACAAAGAGCCACTAAGTAGAAATACATCCACAAAGTTACTTGGACAGTAAAACATTTACATATGTACATTGTACATTTAATTGGGATGTGCTGAAACATTCTTACTAGTATTAACAGCATATTATTAGCAACAAGATCTCCTTGACCCTCTGTCATTCAACAGAGAAATTTCCAACTTGATTCCCAATATTCACCATAACCAAAGTGGGCTTTCTTCTTCTATGCCTACTACAGGCACAGGTTTATCTTATACACAAAGAAGTTTTACCACCAAACACTTATTGGTAGCAATTGGAATTTCATTAACACCAATGTATTTACAATGTAAAGGTACATTATTCTGAGGGATTGTTCCTAAAAAATCAAGTATTTTCATGAAATGGATTTTACAGTGTAAAGTTATGGTCAGAGAAGTCCATTATTTATACAAATTAATTTTACAAAATAATTATTAACATTGATTTATCATAATTTATGCTATTCATGTAAATATTCATATCACTAATGATTTTATCTTTTTGAAGACAAGTTATAACTGTAAAATGATTATAAATTACTATCACTATAACAAAAAAGAACATTACAAAGCAGCAGTTTATATGTTAAAATACATAGAAATCTGCTATACTTCTTTAACGAAGCGATTTATAAAAATATAAAACTATAGAAGCTGCCATTTCCTTGAATTTTCTCTTTTCTTGATTCTTAAATAAGACCAGCAAGCAAATATTACAAATGGTACCCTTGAGCATTGACCATCAATTATATACATTTTAATTCAGACAACAGATTTCAGTACAGAAAATCTGAGCCCCAAAGCAGTTGTTTGGCATTAGCTTAACTTACCTAACTGCTGATACAGCCAAAACTCACTGTAAAATAAGGTAACTTCATGTCACCTTCTGTGGCATACTTTTAGAACTTGCAACCGGATCATTAAAAAACCAAGCATTTAAATGTTAAAATATTAACTTTGAATACGTTTAACCTATTTAGAAAACATATATCATAGTTTAAGAAAATCTACTTAAATAATCATATAAATACAAAAAAAGGGCAAGGGTGAAATTTACAAACATACATAAAACAAAGAGTAACATGTTATTCTTTACAATATACATTTGAATTGAAAAGTTAGAAGAGTTGATTTAAAATTCTATCATCAGTCTCTTGGAGCTCAAGATTGGTCAGTCTGAAGTTTGTAACAGTTTACAGATTTGAGGAACATCTTTCATGTTAGTTACTGCATCTTCATTAATTTTGAGTTTCATGGGAATGATGTAAACCAACCCTGGCATTTTGTTTTTAGGCAAGGCAATGATTGTTGTTGTTGTTAAGTGCTGTCAAGTCAATTCTGACCCATAGTGACCCTGGATAGGGTTTCCGAGGAGCAGCTGGTGAGCTTGAACCGCCGACCTTGCAGTTCAAATGGCTTTGTAGTCTGATGCATTTACCCACAGCACCACACCAGGACTCCAAGGCAATGATTAGGAGGATATCTATCAGTCCTAGATCTCTATACACCTAACATTATCTTTATATGGATGAAACAGACTAGGTGAGACACATGAAAAACTAAATTGGGTCAGAACGCAAATATGGACAAAAATATGAAATCCATTCATGGTGCCTCTCACAGTACTGAGATGCAGGATGGGATGTGTTATATAGTTCTAGCAAAAGACCACCATCTATTGGTCTTTACCTGAATTAGAAGAGAAATTCTCAATAGTTCTACATGATGGCTGAAGAATAAGGAGAGTCATGTCATCAGTGGGTACCAAAAGCTAATTAGTCTATTGAAAAAAAAATCATGACCAGCCTTTAGGAACTCTGCCTTAGAATTTCCCAGAGGTTTGATAAATAATGCTATAGAGCAGCCCGTGAAACTCACGGTGTCAGATCAGATGTGGCTTCATTTTAGGGGGTTGGCCAGGCTCCCATGTGATACTTTTGACTAAAATGCCTCACCAGGAAAGAAGTATTATGTCCTACAAATAGAGAGAATTGGGAAATGAATGTTGTTGTGTTCCATCAAGTTGATTCCAACTCACAGTGATCCTTCCTATCGGACTGGGAGAAACTATACCCATGGGATTTCCTAGGCTGTAATCTTTAAGAAGCTCTGGTAGTATAGTGGTTACGAGAATCGGGTTTCTAACCTCAAGGTCGGCAGTTTGAAACTACCAGCTCTTATGCGGGAGAAAGATGAGGATTTCAGCTCCCATAAAGATTTGCAGCCTCGGAAATCCTGTGCAGACTCACTAGGAGTAGGGATGGACTCCACGGTACTTAACAACAACAATAACAATACCAATCTTTGTAGAAAGGAACTCTGGTAGGTAATTGTTACAAGTAGGGTTGATAATGTCAAGGTCAGCAGTTCGAAACAACCAGCCTTTCCATGGACGGAAGATGAGACTTTTGTTCCTGTAAAGATTTGCAGCCTTGGAAACCCTATATAGTGTCATTATGAGTCAGGACCGGTTCCATGGTACACTGCTATGACCACTCTTTATGGAGGAGTCACGTCAGGATATGATGCTGTGGGTTAATGAGCTGGACTGCAATGTCAGTTTGAACCACAAGGTCAACAGTTCCAGCTAGCTCACCAGCCGCTCCTTGGAATCCCTATACTGGGTTGCTATGGGTTGGAACCAACTCAAGGGCACTTAACAACAGCAATCTTTATGGACGTAAACTGTTACATCCTCCTGCAGTTTGTGCACTCAAAATGTCGACCCTTTTAGGTTAGTAGCCAAGTGCTTAACCACTGTATCACTAGGGCTCCTAGGGAAATGAATTGTTATTGCTAGGTATTGTCGAGTCAGTTCAGACTCCTAACAACCCTCTGTATTACAGAATGTAACACTGCCTGGTCCTGCACCATCCTCACAGTAGTTAAGGAAATGGTTCTGGGAAAATGGGTGAAACCAATTTCTGAAAAAGCCTGCAGCAAAGCGAAATCTATCTCATGAAGCGATGTTTACTTAATCCTGCCCTTTTATGTTTTCCTCTTTAGCAGAAATTCTGAGCTTCAGCCATCAAGTACAACCAAGTCCTTGGCATGATTAAAATTCAGCCCTTAACAATTTAGTCAATCCCCACAAATTACTTCAGAAGAATTCCTAAGGGCCTCAATGTTCTTTTGGCTAGCTAGGAATTCAGCTTTTTATCTGTCAACTCAATATGTACTTCAGTCATGTGCCTCCCAGGTTCTACCATGAATATAACATGATGTCCTTAATAAAAATTTCCTTATCTTTGTTTGGAAGGGATAAAAACCTCTAAACCTCCTAATGTTGATGAGTCAAAACAGAATAGCATTTACTCTATTGTCATGATCTCTACGTTTTATTTAATGTTGTGAATATAGGGTGTGAGTGGAATGAGGTAATATAGAGTTTTGTGCTGGGTAATTAGGTTTTGTATGTGTGGGAGCAATGTTTTCCAACTCATTTTGGAGTCCTGTAGGATCATCACTTGCTAGCTGCAAGGTCAGTGGTTTAAATCGACCTGTCACTCCTCAAAAACCCTATACAGGGTTACTATGAGTTGGGACGGACTGGACAGCACTTAACAATAACAACTACAGGTTATTAGGGCTGAAACCACAATGAAGAGTTACTGTAGAATAAGCACTGCACTGCTAACTGCAAATTCTGTGGTTGAGTAACCCAATGCAGGATCATTATGAGTTGGAACTGACTTTATGACACTTGACAACAGCAAATAGCAATGAAATGTGTAAAAATGTTAGGGGGGATAAAAAAAAGTAAAGCAGAAAGCCAAAATAGGACAGTGCATTAGAGATTAAGTTGGGGAAAAATAAAGGTAAAGGATATATATATACCAACCCAATCCAAACCGACCTCCATCGAGTCCTGTAAATCTTCACAGAAGCAGAAAGTCTTATCTTTCTCATGTGGAGTGGCTGCTGACCTTGTGGTTAACAGTCCAGTGCTTATCCTACAGTATCACAAGGACTCCTTAAGAATATACATACAAAAGACAGGAAACAGCAAAGAATCCCTCAAAACAACATTCATTGTGCAAAAATTCAGGAAGGTGAAGAGTAAGAATGGTCCAGTTGAGTTGTTTCAGAGCAAGCATGGCCCAGACTAGATCTTTTGTATCTGTCCTTCCCATGAACAAACACATTAGTACTTTATTTCTATTACAAGTTTTTGGTAAAAAGGTTATTGGTTTTACTGAAAACAAACCCTCACAGTTCTGACTCTTTGTCATTTTCATCCAGGTAGTATTCATCATCTGTGGTTGTGTCTGTGTCCCAATCTGAGTCCACAGGGTTCTCTTCATAGATATTAAGTGGTGCCGTTGGAGATAAACCATCTTCTGGCATCTGACTGCTAGGAGAATTTGAGCTTAATGTCTCTGATGGGTTAGGAGGGTTGATTATATCATCTTTCAGGAAGCCAGGATTCTTAAGAAAACTTGGTTTCCATAATCTTCCTTGTGTGAGTGACCTTTTTACATTCTCCAAGAAAGCCAACTGTTGTTCTTTTCCAAAAATCCCATAGTCAATAGGTCTGGATATAGATGTTGCAGATTTGGGTCCTATTTTGGTCCTGTCGCTATAAAGGGTCCAACTTTCATTTTCATCACAGGGAAGTTCAGAAAAAGATTTGAATTTACGACTGTACCCATTGTTGATAGAGGAATCATTCCCAAGGGTCAGTTGACTCAGGGCATCATCAATAGAAGTGCTTTCAGAAAAATGGCGCTCCCTGACTTTTGGAGGATGACTTTTACGTAGCTTATCACTATGTACATTGATGCTTTTTAAACTCTTTGACCGATAGAGGTGTGGTTCAGGTTTCCATCCCAAAGATGAAGCATCCCTTTGTTGCTGTGGACAATTGGCCAGTGGAATACATTCTGTAGGAGAATTGTGTGCAGGCTCCAATGGACAAGGAGGACTGAACCTCCTCTGATGGTCAGAGAACTCTGCTTCCCTTAGGGGGATGAATGTAGGCTGGACCAGAATTGCTGACTCTCTTTCCAAAGTTGGAGTTACTGTTACATCCATAGAGTTCTCATTTTTTGGTGGTGACTCTGAGGTGTTGTTAAACTCATTCCAGTGTGGTTGTAAAATACTGATGTTAGACTTCTGATTACTTAAGTGTATGGAAGGTTTTCTGTTGGATATTACAGTAACTTGGAGAGGGGTCTCACATTTCTCCATATCCACTCCATCATTACTCAAATTTCTGCTTCCATCTGTGGACTCTGCAGACCCAGGAGTGGGCTCAGTGCACAATGGGTTACTTTCTGGTATGCCAGAATTTAAGTCTCCAGTACTGGATCTACTCTCATTTTTAGTGAAAATAGTAGCTACATGTCTTCTGGGGCTTACATCTTTAGCTGGGAATTTTCTGCTTGCTTTGGATATAGTAGCCACTTTGTGTTTAGTTGAAGATCTGTTTTTCCCTTTTCGTAGGCCATCTAAACTGGCTTTATTTTCATTACTCCCTTCAGGTAGTGAAGGCTGACTCCATGCCAGTCTTTGCATTCCATCATTAGTCTTCCTGATCTCTGTAATATTCACCTCTTGACTTCTCTGAGGTATTTCTTTGGGTCCAGACTTCAAACTTTCCGCATCTGGTTTACCTGAGTATGTCTCCTCATCAAATTGTAGCTTATGTAAAGCTAGAGTAACAGCAAGGATTTGGTTTTCTGTGTCAGAAAGTGTTTTATCAGGATTTTGTTGGCAACCAGTTTCAATTTCCCTTCTGACTTCCCTAGCCTCCAACCCATTGGAGTTATCATTTATGGCTATGGCGTTCCTGATTTCTTCCTTAGGAAAGACATTACTTCTGGTAGCTGTGATAACTATACTGTCATCCACATTCTCCTCAGAACTTCTTACAGTTTGAGACTTTTCAACATTATTTTCTGAGTGGGCTCGGGGGCTAGAAGGACTGCTATTACCCAATTTAGTGGATTGTTGGCAATTTTCCAATTTTTCTCTTTGTGATTTCTTTCCTTTCTTTTTCCTGCTTCGTGAGTCACCTAGAGGTGCTTTAGTAAAGTTATCTGGAAAAGTGTCTCTAGTTTTAGATACTTCTTTTGGAAGAGAAACATCTGCCTCAATAGAAGCCATTTCCTGTAAGGTAGGCTCTGAGGACCCACTATTTGGTAATTGTAAAGCAGTCACATTTTCATTGATGTGAGAAAGACAAGGGATGGTCTCATGAGCAGAGGAAATGGTCATCTTTTGGTCTTCAGATGAAGATGTTCCTGACTGCTCTTGTGTAGAATGATTTTGTTTGCCATTCTGTGAAGCATTAGGAAATGTTTCAGTTCCCACTTTGGGTGATTCTGGAAGTGAATTAGTATTTTGTGTATACTTGTAAAGGAGGTCACAGAGTTTTTTGCTGTGTTTCCTTGGTATAGTATAATATATTGAAACCACTTCAAGACATCTTACATTATCATCATCACCAGAAACAGAAAACGTGCTGGTAGTTTTGTACTTACGTATGGTTTCCCCACTTTCCTTCTCTGACACTTCTGAAGAAAAAGGTAAAGGATCTTCATTGGAAAGGGAAACTAAGCCTGCTCTGGGTGTTGCAGTTTTATCATCCTTCTCAGTACATTCTTGAGAGTATTCCTTTTGGTGGTGGTTTTTATTCCTAACAGGTAAGTCACTTTCCAGATTGTTCATGAATCTCTCCCAAGGCCTTGGTGATACAGCAGAAGTATATATATCTGAAGCTGAGTCTTTTGCTGTCTCATCATTTCCAGTTGAGGAATATGGCTCCCCTGAAGGGCATGACACAGCCCTCTTGATGAGGAAAGGAAGAGGTCCTTTTCTAACAGAAGCAGACCCAGTAATTTTCAAATTTGTCATCCTCTGTGCAGCTGCAGGCACTACTGGAATTGAGTCTGAAACTACTTTGGAACCTTCACTTTCTGATTCAGGAGAACTGGGAATTAATTTCTGTGATGTGTACTTCTTGATTGGATCCTCCACATTATTTTTGACTTGGAATGGAAGTGGCCCATTCCTAAGTGATGCAGTTGTTACCCTACTTTCTGAATTCCTGCTACCGATGAGAAAACTGGATGCTTTTCTTGGTAAGGTGCAATAAATCGTGGGACGATCAGGAGCCTTGGAATTACCTTGATTCACCTCATTGAGGTTACTGCCATCATTTGTGAATGTTGATCTACTTTCTGGTTTGCTTAAATTTTCAATACAGGATATGCGACGTCTTATTTTTCCTTTTCCATTTCCGTCTCTGAGGGGGTGGTGTGAGTGGCATTTGGTAACATCAACCACTTTATTATATGTAGGCACACAATTATCATTATGCTTCTGGCTTTCTAAGTGATTTATGGCAAGTGGATTATTTTGGTTCTTGCTAGCACTGTGATTTTCTTCTCTTTCTCCCAGAGGTAGATCATTTCCTGAAGGACTTCTCTTTGAGAACACTGTAGTAGAACTATTCAATATTGAGGAATCTTGTAATGCACCTAGTGGGAGACTTAACAGATTACCTGAGACATTGTGGCTGCCCGCAAACTTGCTGCAGTTGATAGAATGGGGCATGGTACATTTTTCTCTTTTGTGATCTAAAAGAATAGACTTTTCTGGAGACTGGGGGTTTTGATTATCAGTAGATTCAGTGCTACAGAGGTTATTTTTACCAATGCTTGAAATACCTTCATTACTTACTGTTAATTCCTGGTGACAACCTTGATTTGGGCTAGGAAGAAAAGGAGTTATTCTGCGTTCCGGAAGAAAAGATGGGGATGTTGCTGAACTAAATTTTCTATTCCTAGAAAAACTCTCTTCTTTTTTAAGCTCATTGGCTTTATCTCTGTGTGATATGTAGATTTTAGAGATATCTTTCCTGGGAAGCACTCTGGGTGACCTTTTTGAATTTATTGTGGTAGATGCATTAAAAACAAACTGATTATTCTCAGATGAGTCCCGGGAGAGGGGATTTTGAACATCAGGTAAGGGGCAAGAGACCACTGTCTGTAAAACCGGTTGTGATGTTTCACCTGTCAAGTCTGTCTGGTCCATCTTGTTTAGTTGTTTGTACTTTTTGGAAACAGAGTCGTTCAAGTCCTTCTCCTTATTCTCTTCTGTGACCAAGACGCTGGGTTGGCTTTCAGCAGATGGTAGAGAATCAACTGAATCACTGTTGGTCACAATGACTTCTGCATGGCTTCTGATTGGAGAACAGGCAGATTTATTGGGGATAATTTCATGAAAAGTGGCTGTGGGATTCTGAAAACTGGAACTGTGAGTGTTCCCTTTGCCATCAGGAATCTGAGGGAAGGAAGTTTTGAATGGGGATGCTGAAGGCTGAGCAATTCCAAATAAGTAAGCTTCTCTGTTCAAGTGTACTTCTCTAGAATTGTCTTGCTGGCATTCCAACCTACCAGATTTGATCTGACAGCTTGAATCAATCATGGGGCAAACATTTGGTGTGCTGAACTGAGGATTCAACTGGCTTCCCCTGTCTTGTGACACCTCCATGTTCTCCAGTGTGGATGCCTGAAAATCAAATTGCCAGGGACATGGTTCTTCTTGGTCTCTGGAAATATTTGGTCTACAACCAGGAGCAAATGATCCCCCATGATGCAAAGGGACACTACGACCATGAGCAGCTGATGCACTATTTGCATCAACAGAAATCATTTCAAAGTCTCTGTCAGAAGAAGTGAATGATTTCCTGCTTTGATAAAAGTCAGACCAGGAAGAATGATCTTCCTGTTGGCCCCAAAAAGTGCTTTGTCCAAAAATCTGTTCTCTGCTTTGTCCAAAAGTATTGCTAAAGAAAGACCTAGCAAATGGGTTGTCTTGATGGTAGAATGGCATATTCTCTGAGTTCTCGAATGGGTCCGGACTTATTGCATTGTCCGT
The DNA here is from genome assembly GCF_000296735.1 of Chrysochloris asiatica. NCBI lineage: Eukaryota > Metazoa > Chordata > Mammalia > Afrosoricida > Chrysochloridae > Chrysochloris > Chrysochloris asiatica. Next base: position 17,413,464 of record NW_006408526.1, read on the forward strand.
GTGGGCATTTAAACTAACACTCTGGTAAACACTCTGTGAGCGGTAAAATGCATATCTCTTGTTCTCCTGAAAACATCTGGGGTAGGTATATTGATCAGCAGGGTCAATTTCCATAGGCAATGGTGCCCTGTGGAACTCTTCCTGGTTCTGACCATCTCTTGAAGAATCTGATCTATTCCAGATGATGGAAGATAAAGGAATTCTCTTTGGGCTTTGTCTGTGACTTTGCGGTATAAATCCACTTTTGTTCTCAATTGTGGCTGGAAAATGTAAGCTTCTCGCTGTGAAATGCCCTGTGGCTCGTGAGGCTGATCGTTGCCTACTGTCAAAACACAGAGAAGAACTACCCAAAGTATTCTTTTGAACATAATCTTCTTTTAAGACTCTGGGCTCCCTTGTCCTATACATATCATAAATTGTTTTTGTTCTTGGTGAAAAGGTCTTAAAACCTTCTCTAGGTGCTCCTGGTCTTAGGATGTCGTAGATAGACATATTGGAAGTTTCATTATAGCGATTTTTGTGTCTTCCTGTGATATTACCAGGTCTGCTCCCACCGGAGTAAAGATGACTGAGTTGTGTTGTTGATTCATAGTTGAAGGGTGTGCTGGTATTCAGTGAGCTTGGAAATTGTTCCTGAGCCAGTTTGCTATCCAAATCATCTAAAACTAAAAGGAGAATGTGAGTCAATTTTTTTTGTCTAAGACTTTTATACTCTAATGCTCATTTGAATTGTTGAAGGACCTTCTTCAAGAAACTCTCATCTGTTACTTTACTTACATCATGATATCACAATGTATTAATTTTGATTATGTTTTTAAGATAGTTTGATTTTAACACGAGTGGGACTGAAGTTACTAGATCATGCTTCTTTTAACAAAATAAAACTTTCATAATGCCTTAAGGACTTCAAGCCTAATTTTCTGGCAATTTATTTGAATATTAGTTTCTTTTGGTGAGTCCTGGTGTGGTGCTGTAGGATCAGCACTGAACTGCTAACCATGAGGTTGGCAGTTCAAATTCACTAGCCACTCCTTGGAAATCCTATACAGGGTTGCTATGAGTCTTAACTGACTCAACAGCACTCATGGCACTTGTTTTAGTATACAACCAAGTGTACTAAAGGCGCCCTCGTGGCGTAGTGGATTGAGAGCTGGGCTGCTAACCACTAAATCAGCAGTTCAAATCTATACAGGGTCACTGAGAGTCAGAACCGACTTGATGGCACACACCATCACCACCATCAAAATGTAATAAGTTTTTCTAAGACACAGATCCAATAGTAGAAGGGAATTAATAGAGATTCCAGTACTTGCTCTAACATCGAATGACTATACAACCACTAGTATTTTTAAGTCATATCCTTCTGTTTCTTTCAGGTTACTGGTGGTGGTTGTGTGCTGTGGAGTTGGTTTCAACCTTAGCGATCCTGTATAGGGTTTCTGAGGCTGTAAATATTTACTAGAGCAGAAAGCCTCAAATTTCTCCCATGGAGCAGCTGGTAGATAACTGCTGATTGAGCAATTAGCAGTCCAACATGTAATCCACTATGTTGCCTGGGCTCCTTTTTAGGTTACTAGGTTGCTATATTATTTCCACCTGTGTTTACTACACTGGACAGTAATAGAAATGAGTCTGTAAAAAGCATGTGACTTCTCAGTTATATTGTTAAGAAAACAGCATGTCATTCCCACATTAACTCGAGAAGCTCAATACCTAATACATAATATAAATAAGCTTACAATTTGAGAACTACATAAAGTTAAAAGTTCTATACAACATGACATGCTAAAGGGAGAGTGTTTTTCCTGAAAATCATTAAGACCCATTTATGTCTTCATGATTCAGCACTTTTTATGTGTCAGGCATTCAATATATGAACTCATTAAATGTTTCCATACCCTCTTAGGTTGGTACTATTGTTATCCTCATTTAGGAAATTGAGGCCCAAAGGGATTCAGTAAGTTGCTAAGTTCTCACAGCTAGTAAGTGGCAAAGCTGGAATTTGAACTCAGGTAGTCTACCTCCAAAATCTAAGCATTCAACTCCTGTGCAATGCAACCTCCATGCTATAAAAGCTAGTTTTCACTTCCTTTTTTAAAATTTGTTATGAGCTGAAAAAATGATCTCACTCATACGATTGCAAGGCTATGAAGCTGCTGTTGATAAACAATGTTTACTTTTCTCTGAGCAGCAACATCAGAGGGGGGCGTCCCAGTCAGAGCCTAGTGACTTCCCTAATAATACAGACTGAGGACCCAGGCCAAGCCGAGGCCTATGATCCATGCTTACTAGGGCCACCATTTCCGTAACCCCAGAGAAGATACTGTACATTTTCAGTGATGTGGTTGATACATCTCTGAATTATGATCCTATTATTTAGGATCACTATGAGTTGGAGCCGATTCTACAGCACTTAACAACAACAATCACATATGAGTCCTGGTGTGGCACTGTAGGATAAGTACTGGACTGCAAGGTAGGTTTGAACCTCAAGGTTCAAACTCACCAGTTGCTCCTTGGAAATCCTATACAGAATCCCTAAGAGTTGGAACTGCATTAAACAACAACAATTCATTGTAACATGAAAATTATTAAATACATTTGTAACAAGTCGAGCCTCAGGGAACCTAAAAACCCTAAACGACTATTGTTCTTTTAAAATTTGAACAGATATTTCTTTAGGAAAAGACGTCAAATATGATTGTTGTTGTTAAGTGTGGTCCAGTTGGTTCTGACTCAAAGTGACCCTGTATAAGGTATCTAAAGAGAAGCTGGTGGGTTTGAACTGCTAACTTTTCAGTTAACAGTCTAGTGCTTATAGATTTATTTGTTTATTGAAGACATTTTCATGAATTAAAAACAAATCCAACATAAAACTTATATGTGAGATTATTTAAATTGCTGAAGAAACTTTTGGTCTACAGAACTCTTTCCTTCAGAGTTACATAAAATGGTTTACTATCTTTGGTCATTTAAAATTATTTGCCATTTAAAAATAACAAAAAAAGTGAGTGAGGCATATCGGTACCTAAAAGCATATAAATATTATGCATGTACATGCGACAGAAACTTGTTAAAGGGGTGTCTGAGGTCTGTAGTAGATCTTCCCTGCCATATTTTAGTTGTAAATTGATGCTGTTAAGTCTACACAGCCAACAGAAGAACTCAGCTTGAGCACTAAGGATTTGTAACTAAGGAATCTTCTAGGAAGTATTTTAATAATAAAAAATATATGCATACATTTATCCCCAGTTCTTAAAATAATTTATTACTTACATTTCCAAATAAAATAACCAAACAATATAGGACAGGATAAAAACAAAACAATGTCATGAGTTAAAATGTGTCTTTTAAACAAATGATAATAACACGTCTTTGAAATCTGTTCTCCCTCTCAAGCTATTGGCGGCTGCTTTTTCCCTTCAATAGTCTTTTTTAAAATTTTTTTATTTCTTAGTTACAAAAGCAAGAACTTGCTTATAATAAAAAATGAAGAAAACTATAACAATATAGGTAAAATCACCAAGATGTAAATACTGTTAAACATCCCATGGTGGTGATTGTGTACCGTCGAGTCAGTTCCAACTCATAGCAACACTGTACAGGTTTTCAAGGCTATAAATCTTTGCGGGGGTTAGAAAACCTCATTTTTCTTCTGTGGAGTGACTGGAAGATTCGAACTGCTGACCTTGCAATTAGCAGTCCAACTTTTAACCCACTGTGCTACCAGAGCATCTTAAACATCCCCATAGCTAGGTTTTTAATTATCCAAGTTTACTTAGAGTCCAAAATTAACTATGTAGTTTTCTGATTGAGGTCAGAAAAATTCCTGTTCTGCTTCTCAGAGAGGCCATGTCATTGGTTTCATTCCATAAACAGTAGCCTTCCTCTTCAAACAAAACCTGAGTTTTGGAACAGAGATGTTCCTCTAGGCGTATTTTTCTCTAAAGTAGGTTCTCTGCAAGCAACCATCTCACTGTGGTCCTTTGGCTGACCATCCTACTGAATGTTTCTCACTGACAAGTCCACCAGTCCCAAAGTATAGGGTCCAAGTAATGTCATTGCCTTTGTCAAAGGAGTTAGTTCCTCAAGGTGAAGCTGTTGAATGACTTCAGAGTGAACTCTTCAAAGGCCAGGCTGAATTTGACACATAAAGGTGAGCTGTGCTCATAAACTAATAAGATACCTGTGCATGTGGTATTTTGAAAAATTGTTTTGATATTTATTGTTATATATTGTTGTTGTTGTTATTGTTAAGTGCCCTCAAGTAGATTTTGATTTGTAGTGACGAGGAACAGCTGGTGGGTCTGAACCGCTGACCTTATGGTTTGCTGATCCTACAGAACCACACCACACCAGGAAATACATTGTTATACGTTATACAACATTGTTTCGTAACAATTGGATTCCAACTCGGTGTATTTAGAAGCAATAAAAGTCTTTTGACAACAATAAACTTTATAGATATATTTCCAAAAGATATATTTCCTTTTCACATAAAGTTAAATGCTAAGACCTCATAAACACATTATTACTAATTACTACTAATTCATGTATTTATGAGGTCTTGATCAGAAAATATTTACTTTATTTAATCATAAAGTTTTTAGTATTGTGTTATTAGCATATAATGGCATCTTCTTTAAATAAGGTAAACAAGAGGACTGGAAAAGTAAAGGACAGGTTTGATATATTTTAAACATTTTAATATAAATTGCATTTATTTGTTTCACTTTTCTAATGGAGTTTCAAAGGCAATTTAATGCATAGACTTACCCCGGAAAAACTCATTCTCCAGCAGAGAAGCCTCCCACGGAGGCAATGTGCTTCCTTCCCTCATACCTGCTGGCCTGGGGACAAATGTACTGTCAACTAGTTGGTTATCCAGTGGTGAACTGTATATTGTTGCCTGTTAATTTTAAAATAGAAAACACAATATCATTTAAAAAAAAAAATCTTCTACAACCAGAATACTCAACATGTTCCCACAAAAATGTCCCAAGTTTACAAGCCCTAGTCTAAGGACTGCAGATCAATATTCCTGACATTTATTTTTCAACAACGTTTTGTTATTTTGGCCATTTGTAAACTGATCAGCAATTTCATCACACATACCTAAATGCTTTTTATTATGAGCCTTCAGGCAAGACTCTCTCTGCAAACATTCCCTACAAATTTATACAGAGTCCTTGTGTGGCTGTGTAGGATAAGCACTGGACTGCTAATCACAAGGTTGGTGGCTCAAACCCACCAGCCAGTCCTTGGAAACTCTATACGGGGTCACTATAAGTAGGAACCAATTCTATGGCACTTAACAACTTACTAATGTGACACTATAGGATAAGCACTGGATTTCTGACCACAAGGTTAGTTATTCAAAACCCCCAGCTGCTTCTTGGAAACCTTATACAGGGTCACTGTGAATCAGAACCCATTCCACAGCACTTACCAACAACAACATGACAAATCACAGGGTACGGGTGGGAAGGCATTCTTGGTTAAAAAGAATGAAATTAACCCTTCTAAAGTTGGGAATGTTGTCTTCATAGTTCCAGTGGCTGAGATTTTGGATTTCCTAACACTGCACCCATTCCACCAAGGGCCTGTTAGCTGAAGCTTGCAGTGGACTTTAGGACTTGTGGGCTTGATGAATTTAGAAAGAGTGTTTCAATCCACAGAACTCATCTGGAATGGTGGAAACACACCCCCCTCCTCAACAGTCATATGGAACTGATTAACAGTTCTGAAACAAAGGCGCAGCGAAGTATGACTTTATAAACTTAAAAAACAAAAATAAAAAACACAACGTTCATTGAGGGGATTTAAGAGAATAATATAGAGCTAAAGTTGTTCTTCCTTGACTAGCATACACAAATGTTTACCTTGATTTCATCAAACCCAATCACTGCCCTAATTTCAAGCTCTAATGTGTCTTCATATCTTTAGAGGAATTACCACCACACCTTCACTTTCTTTTATCAAAACTCAATTTGCATTTCCTCTGTCAAACTGGCTCTGTGACTCTCAGGACTGACTTAGCTTACCTGCATCCATCCCTGAACAAGACTAGCAGCCACGTCCCAGTTCAGTTTCTTTATTCTCAGCTAACTCTGCCACCCAGTCTTAAAACCTTCTTAAAAACCTCTCTTCCCACATTTTCCCTTTCCACTTGATGTTCATCATTACGCATTACAAGACTAATGTCTAAGCTTTCTGCAACTCCCAACTTTATTTTTCCATCACATATCTGTCTCTGAAGTCCAGGTTCTTTCAGTCACGACATTCCTCACAATCTAATTATTTTCTATACTTGTCTGCTCTCTTTCTCAATGTCTAGGCCATTTCTTTCTTTTTGTAAATTTTATTTTGTTGCTGTTGAAAATCTACACAGCAAAGCATTACCAGTTTCACAGTTTCTACATGTACACTTAAGTCAGTGACACTGATTACATTCTTTGAGTTGGGAAACAATTCTCACTCTCCTTTTCAGAGCTGTTCTTCCTCCATTAACATATACTCACTGCCCACTAAATTTCCATTCTAATCTTTCCAGTTGCTGTTTATATACATAGATTTTGAAAGAGCACAATGCTAAAGGCAGAGGGTTTTGTTTTTGTTTTTGTTTTTTTTACTAGTTAAGGTAAGCTGTTGTTGGTTTTAAGAAGACTTCAAGGGATATTTTTGCTCTAAATTTTAAGGATTACCTCAGGACAATAGTTTCAGGGATTCATCCAGCCTCCACGGCTCCAGAAAGTCTAGAGTCCATGGAAATTTGAAATGCTGTTCTACATTCCCCCACTTTGATCAGGATTCTTCTATAGGTCAGTTCTTATAAAAGCCCAGCCCAAATTTCTTTGACTTGTGGTTTTCAGTTCTATGTTGTTGTTGTTGTTAAGTGCTGTTGAGTCAGTTCTGATCCATAGTGACCCTGTATAGGGTTTCTGAAGAGCAGCTGGTGAGCTTGAACCACTGAGCTTGCAGTTCAAACCGACTTTGTAGTCCAGCGCATTAACCCACAGCGCCACACCAGGACACCCATAATTGAATACTCACAAAGGAGATCTATTAATAAGAAAGAAAAACTCTAATAATAATTTATTGGCCACTGGATATAATTTAACACAGTACTATAAACTTTAAGAGGTTAACAGACATTAGAAGGGAAAAACATAAGCACATGAGATACCAACTAGAGGTAATAAAAACATTAACTAATCATTTGAGAAACTAGATTGATGAGCTAACGTTAAAAGTCTTTTCAGCCTTAAGTACACCAAGATGTTCTCTTTTGTGCCTTGCCTACAATCTCTCCAGGGAGCTCTGGTAGCATAGTGGTTATGAATCGAGCTGTGAACCTTAAGGTCAGCAGTTCTAAACTACCAGTTGTTCCGCAGGAGAAAGATGAGGCTTTCTGCTCCTGTAAAGATTTACAGCCTCGAAAACCCTGTATAGGGTCACTGTGAGTCGGTTTCGACTCCACAGCACATAACCTCCACCACCACCATCTCTCCAGATCTTTATTTGTGCTAATATAATTGTCATGGACCTTATAAATCCATTCTCCCCAAATATGCAGTTTTTGTAGTGAGTACATTTAATTAAGGGATTACCAAGCATCATTGTTCTAGCCATCATAAAACCCAAACAAATAACTACTGTGCAAAGTACATGAGGCTCATGGGAAGAGATGGGTTACTCCCATCTAGAGATTCTGAGTATAACTTTCTTTGCATATATTTCTGCCTAGAGTCTCTACTGGAAGATCAACTCTACTCACCCAGCATCTTAAGAATGATTCCAACATGTAATTTGTAAGAGAAAATACTGAGTTTGTTTACACTCTACAAGGATATTTCTTCTAATGATAAAACTTAAAAAACAAAACAAAAGGAAGTGCTACTCAATGATATGCATCAGACAATGTAGACTGACAGCAGCTATTGCTGTAATAACTTTCATTTATGTTGAGAGATATTATTATTCAGGATTGGACTGCAAGGCCGGTTTGAGCTGCAAGGTCAGTGGTTCAAACTCATCAGGTTTGAACCAGGTGGGTTTGAACCACCGACCTTGAGGTTCAAACTGACCTTGCAGTGCAGTATTTAATAATAATATTTGACAACATAAATGAAAGTTATTATCCTGCAGCATCACACCAGGAGTCCAACTAATATATTGTTGTCCCCATTTTGCACATGCAAAAATTGAGATTTCAGGCGGTCTGGTCATTTTCCTCAGGCCACACTGGTGGAGGAAAAGATTCAATCTCAGTCTGTGGGATTCCAGAGCCTATGTTAATCGTCTTACTTTACTCTAGACCAAGGTTTTGCAGCTCTTAGTTTATTTACAAGGAGCTCTGGTAGCGTAGTGGTTATGAATCGGGATTTTATTTACACTCTACAAGGATATTTCTTCTAATGATAAAACTCGAAAAACAAACAAAAATAAATACTACTAGCTGTTCCACAGGAGCAAGATGAGGCTTTCTGCTCCCGTAAAGATTTACAGCCTTGGAAACCCTGTGCAGGGTCACTATGAGTCGGAACCGACTCCACGGTACTTAACAACAAGAACAGTTTATTTACACACCCTATCTTAGCTGTAGCCATCATCTGAGGTCAAATACAAGTCTTAGAGCTACATTTCCCCATTAATTAGAGCAGATATTAATCCCTCTGAGCTCAGAGCAGACTCTGAGCATCGATCAAGGCTCATTCCTGGACTCAGAATCTCCTTCTAAACTTGTTCCTTGCTGTGGAGTTGCCATGTGAGATGAATCCTATTTCTGCTCCTTGGCATAGAAGATGAGATACAAAGACCTCTGTGGAGCACAATCTGTTAAAATCCTTTCCAAGGTTTAATTTTAGCCTTTCCTGCTCCACTCTCTTCAGGTGTTTTAAGTTCACTGCACACCATTCTCCAAAACACCATGTACTTCTAGGCCTCCATGTGTCTGCTTCTAATCTATACTCTCTCCTCTTCTTCTGCTGGAAAATAGCCATTTGTCCTTCAGAACCCAGTTTATATATACTGTCTGTGTAAGCCCTTCTCCAAATTAACCAGGCTGAATTCATTCCTATAATTTTTTTTCCCTTTTAAAAAATTATAGTAACCATGCTGTTCAGAGCAACCACCCATATGGCACTAAATGGGAAACATCAGCCCAAAACCAAGTTCAGAAGGCAGGAAAGATGGTGAGTGGAAAAGGGAGGGAGTGGAAAGCATGCTGTTTTATGTTGCGGAGATTGCAATTAATGTCATGAAACAAAATATATATAAATTGTTGAATGAAAAACTAATTTGCTCTGTAAACTTTCATCTAAACCACAATAAATTAAAAATTATAGTAAAAACAAAACAGAACATTTGTTAACTCACTTTTTACATATATAAGTCAATGACATTTATCACATTAATCATGTAATGCAATCATTCCTACTATTCCCTTCCAAATTATTCTACAACCATTCACAGAAACCCAGGGCTCCCTAAGTAACAATTCTCAATTATCCTTTCTCTCTCAACCTGGCTACCACTAATAAGCTGTGGGTTCTCTACATTTGCCTATTTCATATAAATGGGACCACACAGTATCTGTCCTTTTGTGACTAACTTGTCTTATTCATCATCATGTTTCCAAGTGACTACATGTATTAGGACTTTGTTTCTCTTTAAGGCTGAGTATATTCCATTGCTTGGAGTCCTGGTGTGGCACTGCAGGATAATGCACTGGACCACAAAATCAATTTGAACTGCAAAGTCAGTGGTTCAAACCCACCAGCCACTCCTTGGAAACACTATATGGTGTCCCTATGAGTTGGAAACAACTCAATGGCACTTAACCACAACAATAGTCCACTGTATATATGTAGCACCTTTTCTTTCTTTATCTATCGATGGACACTTCAGTTGTAGGAAGAGATTGTGACGGTGGTACAAGACCAGGCAGTGTTTCACTCTGCTGTACATAAGGATTGCTAAGAGTCAGAACCAACTTGACAACACTTAAAAACAACACCTACCAAATTCTTTTTCCACAGAAGCTCTACCTTTGCAGGCCCACCAGCAATGAATGGATTGGAGTCTCCATTTCTTTACATCCTCCCCAATACTTGTTATGAATGAACCTTTTTTTTTTGAACATTGTATTCTAGTGGGGTTGAGGTGGTAGAGTTCATTAGGTTCTGAATTCCTATATCGCTCTGGAATTGCATCTGGTCTGTCATATTGAAAGTTGTTGACATTATTTCCACATCTACTGGACCACTAGACTTCCCTCATTCCTTCCATAAATTTCATTTCCCACTCTATTCTGGGTACTGTACTATGTTGTTGTTAAGTGCTGTCACGTCAGTTCTGACTCATAGCAACCTTGCATAGGGTTTCCTAGTAGCAACTGTGGGTCTGAACTGCCAACCTTTTGGTTTGAAGTCCAGTGCTGATTCTACAGCACCACATTAGGAGGCTGTATACTATGCTAGATACCAAGAATTCAAAATTAAGTTAACAAGAACTCAGAAAATGGATCAACTTTAAAAATGACCAAGAAAGTGTTCTGCTTTGTATCCTAAACACCAGTCATGATCTATAGTTATGATTGATTAATATTGATTGTATTGAATTCCAGAACCCCTCTTACCACAATGATATTTTCTTCCTCTTATAAGCTTCTTGACTAATCATTTGGTACTGAATATTTCATATTTGAACAAAATTACTCATTTATTTCATTTTCAGTATACAAAGGGGTTTCAAAAAGCTTGTTAGAAAATTCCATTATCTTTTAAATCCATTTTTTCCACAAACTGTTTGAAGCCCCCTTGTATTTTCTTCATATGCTATCTCATTTGATCCTTATAACTAATTTAAAAATTAGGTAGTGATTTTCAGTCCCATTAGACAGATAAGAAAGCTGAGTCTCAGGTAAATGTCTTACTCAAGTCACCTGAGTAATAAATGATGACATAGGTACTCACACTCATGATCTGGACCCTAACCCTGTTGTTCTTGTTGTCAGGTGTTGTTGAGTCAGTTACAACTCACAGCTATCCCCCAAAACACTGCTTGGTCATGTGTCAACCTCATAAACATTCCATTGTTGCAACCACTGTGTCAATCGTCTCAATGGAGGGGGGACGGTTCTTCCTTTTTTTTTGCTGACTGGTTCCTTCGAATAACAAGTCCAAAGTTGGTGGGACGAAGTGTCACCATCCTTGCTTATAAGGAGCACTTTCAAGATGGATTTGTTTGTTTTTATGGTTGTTATTAAATGCCATGGAGTTGGGTTCCAACTCATAGTGACCTTGTTTAGGGTTTCCAAGGAGTGGCTGGTGGGTTTGAACCACCAATCTTACAGTAAGAAGTTCAGTGCTTATTCTATAGTTCACCAACACCATAATTCAAATGCAATAACTCAACTTTGCATATTGCATATTAAGCTATTGAAAGTACTGTGGTTTGAGTCAGGTGCACCCTAGTCCTCAGACTGTTATCTTTGAGTTTTACAACTTTAAAGAGTCTTGTGCAGCAGATTTGTTTGATTTCTTGTCTGCTGCTTCTGTGGGTGTTGACTGTGGGTCCAAGTAAAGTGAAACCCTTAACAACTTAAATTTTTTCTCCATTTATCATGATGCTTCTTATTGGTCCAGTTTTGAGTATTTGCATTTTCTTTACACTGAGGCATAATCCATACGGAAAGCTATATAGTCATAGATTTCCATCAGTAAGTGCTTCAAGTCCTCTTCACTTTCAGCAAGCACTGTTGTGTCATCTGCATATCACAGGTTGTTAATGAGTCTTCCTCTAATCCTGTTGCTACTTTCTTCTTCATATAGTCCAGATTCTTGGATTATTTACTCAGCATACACATTGAATAGAGTCCTGGTGTGGCACTGCAGGGTAAGCACTGACCCACAATGTTATTTGAACTGAAAAGTCATTTGAATCTCATGGTTGGTGGTTCAAACTTACCAGCTGCTCCTTGGAACCCAATATAGGGTCACTATGAGTTGAAACTGACTCGACAGCACTTAACAACAACATATATACTGAATAAGTATGGGAAAAGGATACGACTCTGACACATAGCTTTCCTGATTTTAAAACCACGAACTGTATCCCCTTGCTCTGTTAGAATGACTGCCTCTTGACCTATGCACAGGTTCTGCATGAAGTGCAATGAAGTGTTCTGGAATTCCTATTCTTTGCAATGTTATCCATAATTTGTCATGATCCACACAATAGAATAGCTTTACATAGTTAATGAAGCACAAACACTTTTCTGGAATTCTTTGCTTCCAGCCAATATCCATCTGATGTCAGTGATGATATCCCTCATTCCATGTCCTCTTTTGAATCCAGTTTAAATTTCTAGATGCTTCCTAGTGATGTACTGCAGCAACCATATATGATTATCTTCAGCAAAATTGTACTTGATAATTTTTTTGGCTCACCTTTCTTTGGAATGACCACAAATATGGAAATCTTCCAGTTGGTGGGCCAGATAGCTATCTTCCTAATTTCTTGGCTTTTGTTGAAGCCTTTCAATTGGTGTTTCATCAATTTCTAAAGCCTTGTTTTTTTGCTAATACCTTCAGTGTAGCTTAGATTTTTTCTTCAATACCATTGGTTCTTGATCATATGCAACTTCCTGAAATGGGTAAATATTTTTGGTACAGTGACTCTATGTATTCCTTTCATGTTCTTTTGATGTTTCCTGCATGGTTTAATTTTTGTCCATAAAATCTGTCAATATTACAACTAGACGCTTAAATTTTTTCTTCACTTCTTTTGGCTTGAGAAATGTCGAGTGTGTTCTTCTCTTTTGGTTTTCTAACTCCACTCTTTGCACTTTGCATGATAATACTTTACTTTGTCTTCCTTGCTACCCTTTGAAATATCTTTTACCACTAGCTATTCACTAGAACACTTATGACTGAAGACCAGACAAGTTGCAGGATGATATCAAGAATATAACAAACAAAGAAAGCAAAGAGTCATAAAAAAGAGTGAAAAAACCAAAATGGATGTCAGAAGAGACTCTTGAAATTTGCTTTTGAACATAGAGAAACTAAAGCAACTGGAAGAAATGATGAAGCAGGCCTCCAGTATATTGCTTTGTTTCATTATCTTACTAATGTGTATATCTTGTCCAGTTAGATGGTAAACTATCTAAATAAAAGAGCCTTGCTTTAAACATTCCAAGCCTTACACGGCATATGATAAGATACTCTGCACATAATTACAAATGGATTAATAATAAACCAGATAAGAAAACTACACACGAGACTTCTAGTAAAGATTATTAAAATAAATGAGACTTTGTGAAAATTTGCTGTATTAGGACTCAGAAGCAAGATAACATAGTGGTTAAGCACACATGCTCTTTGTTGTTGTTGTTAAGTGCCATCGAGTCGATTCCGACTGGTGACCCTGTACAGGGTTTCTGAGGAGCAGCTGGTGATCTTAAACTTCATACCTTGCAGTTCAAACGTCTTTGCAGTCTGGCACATTAACCCACAGTGCCACACCAGGACTCCTGTGCTCTAGACAGGTTCAAATCCTGGCTTTGTCTCTTATTAGCTATATGACTTTAGATAAGTTACTTAACCTTTCTGTGCCTTAGTTTCTTTCTCTGTTAAATAAAAATAGTAACTAATAACAATAATTACTATATACTCACTTCATAAGGTTGCAGTATAGACTAAATAAATTAACAGATGTCAAGCATTCTAGCATGGCGTCTATGACTTAGTGAGTTCTTATTGTTAGCCATTGCTAATCTTTTGTGAGTCTAGAGAATTTCTTTGAGGACTCCTGCTGATGCTTGCAGCCTAATGAATTGGAATCCTGTCCCACAGAATTACAGTCTCAAAATGGTGGCTTTCAAAATCTCAGTTACATTCTCAAATGTAGCATATAAAATAGACTGAGAAAAATGAGGCCCTTTATACAACTCCAATTCATTCTACCAACACTGTCTGCAATTCTGACATGACTAGACAAACAAACCTTCTGTCATAGAGTAACCTCAGGATATTTGAGAACTTCCTAGGGCAGCCAAACCTGCAGAACAGCTGCCGGAGAGTTAGCTGGGCTCACTGATGTTATCAACTGCCTAAATAAAGTCAACAGACTAATTTTTCAGTATTTGTTCTGTGTCTGCTTTCCCACAAAGATCATATCCAACAATACACCTTGTTGCTTAAAGTGACTCATTTATTTCTTCTTCCAGTTACTGAGGGCACAGTGTGTCCCAGGTAGCAGGGGCATAGAGAGGATATAGCCCTTGCTTTAGGGAGCTCATACCAGTTCAGAGCTCACATTGGACATGCGCTCCTATGGGGTATGTTCTAACAGTAGACCCAGCCAGCATTTGTTCTGAGACAAGGCGTGCTCAAGTGGTCAAGACCTTATGTTTTGTCTGTATGCTCAAATATGGCAACTACATTGACTTTATATCCCTCACCTGTGTGGAGATGGCTTTCAACTGGGGACTGGCAATCTCTGGAGACACTTTTGATTGCCATAGCTGGGTAGGGGAGAGCTTCTGGCATTTAGTAATTAGAGGCCAGAGATGCTGTTAAACATCATACAATGCAAAGGATAGCCCCTATAACAAATAATTATTTGGCTCTTAATGTCAATAGTGCCCAGGTTGAGAGATCTTGGACAGATGAGCTCTAAATTTCTTTATAGCTTTAAATTTTTGATGTCTTCTGAAAGCCTTTGCTTTGTTTTAGTTTATGCAAATGTTTAGATAGTAGCTTTCTTCTTCCCTGAGTGGAAGGCCATCTAGTAATGTGGTACAATCTTCTAGAAAGTGCTAGAATAATTTGTACCAGTCCTGTCAGAATGCTGGTCATGTGAGGGGAAGTTCATTACTTCAAATCTTGGCAAGAATCTCCATGGCATTAATGGCCAACTTCCAGTTCTTAGCAGACTAAGACAGAAGACTTCTCTGAAGAATGTTAATCTACCTGTTACACTGAACCTTTGCTTTATACAGTAGTTTCATTATTTACTCTCTTTTTTTTCATAATAACAATTAATTGGAAGCAAAAATCACTGGCTTAAATTTTACTTTCATTTTTCCCAGCTCTCATCCTTTGGATATGTTGTGTTATTGTTAAGTGCTGTCGAGATGGTTCCAACTCATAGTCATGCAGAATAGAGTTCCTGAGGAGCTATTGGTGGGTTTTAACTGTTGGTCTTTGATTAGCAGTCCAGTGCTTAACCAACAGTACCACAATAGGACTTCTTTGGATATGTTGTTATTGTTAAGTGCTGTCGAGTTGACTCTAACTCATAGCAACTTGTAAAGGGTTTCCAAGGAGTAGGTGGTAAGTTTGAACCACTGACCTTGTGGTTAGCAGTCTGGTGCTTACCCTACAACACCACACCTTTTGATATAGATATGATTAAATGCACTCACAATACAGGAGTGTCAAGAAAGATATCTACTGACAGTCTGGATTTTTATACCCTAAGAACTCCAATTGAGCTCTGGTAGCATAGTGATTACGAATCAGGCTACGAACTGCAAGGTCAGTAATTACAAACTACCAAACTGTTCTGTGGGAGAAAGATGAGAATTTCTGCTCCCATAAAGATTTACAGCCTAGGAAACCCTGTACAGGTTTGTTATGAGTCGGAACCGATTCCACAGCACAAAACCACCACCATCAAGAACCCCAATTCGCTCTATCATTTCATAATTTCTAGGAGTTTCCTATTTCAGATTCCATGGCTCTTACGTAGCAGAGGATGATAGCCTCCAAGCAATTCTCCAGTGTACAGAAAGTACAGTAGCATCCAGGAGCAGGGCTCTGTCCTACATAGAAAGCAAAACCTCCATGCAGAGAATATGCTACTTCAATCCACCCTTAGTTAAAGGGGAAAGTCTGTTCTGTATAGGTAATGAACAACTGTGCCAACATTACAGGCATTACTGACTTCTGGCTGTGGATTTATAGAGTACTGGACTTTCTAATCCTGGCTCTACCATTTATCAGTGTGACCTTGAAATGACCTTTAAGTCAACCTTATTTTCTTTATCTTCAAAATTAGAATAATGACAGTATCTACTTCATAGATTTTCTTTCAGGATTAAATGACATGATATATGTCAAGTGCCTGGACATATATCAGTTATGTAATTCTCAATTAGAATATAGTAGTTGTTGGTGCTAGTGTCATTATTGTAGGGGGTTCAAGCAATTAAACAAAACAAAACAAACCTCTTCTACTTAGTATGACCCTATAGGATAGAGTTAAACTACCCAATATGATTTCTAAGGCTGTAAATATTTATGGATGCTGACTGCCACAAATTTCTCCCATGGAATGACTGGTGGGTTTGAACTGCTGACCTTTGGGTTAGCAGCCAAGAGCTTTAATCACTCTGTTACCAGAGTTCCTTCAAACATGTAGGAGAGAGACAGGATTACTGTTATTATCCAGAAAGCTGCTTTTGTTTTTGAAGTAAAGAAACAATGTTTATATGCACTCCTTACCAGAATGACATCCAGTGCTTTTTGTAAAGGAAATGAAAGATAGATACTAGTTTCGAAAGCCATGATAAATTAAAACTTGCTCTTCCCTCCTACTGCATTCTTAAGTCCCTTTCAAAACTCTCTACCTTTCTATCATCTGCAGCCACAGGGCTTACGCAGGAAGGTACAGGTAGATCAAGAGTTGGAACCATGAACAAGCAAGGAATAGAAAATGTATAGTGTCTCAAGGTTGCTAACATATGAGCACAGTGATAAATTTAAATTGAAGCCTTTGATGGAAGGTCATTTTGCGTTAGTCCCCTTTCAGTCAAAAGCGTCTTATCTATCAGAGGCTTCGTCTTTGAATACAAATGATCCTTCTGAAAGGATCCAGGCGGAGACCAAGCATGTTAGCAAAAGATGGCCGCCACTTCCATTTACTGCTTCATTTTTCCAACCCGTTAGGGCTGTATGAGAGTAAAATATCAAAGATACTGTTGATGGTGTAAGTGGAAACACAATGGCCTCACTCCTTTCTGGCACAGTATCCTGCTTGAGCATTTTAGTACTAGAGCCAACAGGAAACCAACCATAATTGGGAAACTTTAGAATCTTTAGGAGAAATCTAAGTTGCAAAGCAAATTTAAAACTGAGCCAAGAGGAACCCTATTTAAATAGGTACCCAACCTGGAATTACATCAGTTTTGAATTCCATGACCAAATAGCCCTTTAGCAACATTCAGTGCTCATGCTACTTACCCCAACAGCTCCCGTCATAGGCACAGGAGTTCCTGCAAGGCCATCACACCTGTGGAAAGAATTTAAAATAATTTATTTGAAGACGGGCCTAGATTTTACCAGATTTTTACCTTTGTCCTTGTATCTTGATATTGAAACAAAATATTGTTAATGCCTCAAAGGAAGACATTTCTTGGTTAGTCCATTGCTGAAAAGAAGGAAAGAAAACCTTTTCCTACAATTACTCAGAAACAATGTGTTACATCTTTGTCAGTCAGTTTAGCAAGAAACATTTAGAATAGAAAAACAACAAAAATAGTTACAGACGTTAAGTATTTACTATGAACCAGGCATTATTCTTATATTCTCTGTGCATTTTTCTTATTTATGTATTCTTAAATGACCTAATTCTGTATTTTTACAGATGAGAAGATAGAGGTGAAAAAAAAGTTTGAATTCACAGCCCAGGGTACACAATTAGAGGCTGAGCCAGAAGCTGGCCACACACTACCTGGATCTAGAACATTCCTTTCACACCACTATGGAACTTCTTGCAAATGGAAAACACAATTACAATTCTGTATTTTCCATTTGCAAGAAGGTTCATAGTACCTATGGCTTCATATGATAAGCACTGGACTGCAATTTGAAAACCCTATACAGGGTCATGAAGAATCGGAACCAGCTTGGTATAATAACAGCAACATAGATTTTAATTTACAGAGTAATTAAATCAGGAACAGACATCCATTCACAAGGGAATTAAAAAAAAAAATCTGTGAAAATGGCTTCAAGGTGTTTAATTTAGTAAAGACATCTTACTTATTTTGTAACCATCTCAAAGGAGAACAATTTTGCTTTTGGTATTCATGTTGCTTGTCTCAGGTTCAGTGAATACTAAGACACAGATCCAAAACTGAGACAGAATTTGTTCTTTTAAATTTATAATACTATGTCAAGGGTTGCTCTGCTTGAATCACAACATAAGAGTTAAGAGACCATAATGATGACTTCTGGTTTTAACGGCGACAGAGCAGAGTCAGGTAGGACAGGTTCCATGGGGTATGGGCTGAAAACCCAGAGAAGCTGCTCTCACGGAACAGCACCAGAGCTCTGGATCTAGCATAAGGGTCATGGCGTCAGTTTTCCACAACTGCCAGTGGAAAACTCATGGTATAAAGGAAAATATTGTGATTTAGGAATCGGTCAAGACACAGGACTCCTTCTGCAGCCATCCCACCAGGGCAGAGGTCAAAGGGCAGGGCTACTGTCAGACCTGCACAATGAACAGGCACTAAAAATGGCACAGTGACACTTGCAAAAGGAGCTGTGGGGGGATTCTACACATTTTTTCCTTCTTTTCCCTTTCACGCCTTTTTTGCCCAGCCCAGATGCCTTCAGGTGGGTGGGTATGCAACCCAAAAAAAGTCCAGTGTTGAGACCACAGCTTTCCCACGGCACAGAGAGAAAGAGTCCCATTGGTCCAAGGGCATATTCTTTGGCTGCTGCTTTTGACTTCTGCCTGTGGGTCCCAGCCCTAAAATTAACTTGTGTGGGACCCTTTACTCCTGTCTATCCAGTAACAAAAAAAAGCAGGTTTGGCCTGACAGAAAAACCATATGAACAATCTGTAAAACCCCAACATGAAAAAAAGACACAACTATTTCAAGAATTACACTGTGCACACGCAGATACCTAACTGACCTTCAGAGACAAAAATAGTAGACAATCTTTCTCCCATTAACTTCTCAGTATCTACCTGCACACCTCTACAGTGGTGACTAGAGGAGGGGCCTGAGTGAGTGGACACTCACACCCACTACTGGAGGCTTCTATGGTACACACACATGGCCTGTGTGGCAAGCCGACTGGTCAGTCGGCCACAGTTTTATTTTTGTTTCAAGGTGGTGGTTTTTGTCTCTGCTTTTATATTGCTTTGGATTTTGGGTCTTTTGATCACACATTTTTCCTGGAAGTGGGAGCTTTTTCTCTCTATGTTACCCAAGAAGAGTCAGCAATCATGGCCATATAGCCAAGCTACAAGCATACCCCATAATATTCCACCACTGAGACAAAAGCCAATAACACCTGCTAAGCATTACATGTGAAAAGGAAAACCTATCTCCTGATTATATCCAGCAGGAGACACCAGTAAGCTTAATAACACAGTAACAAACATCCATTTAAGCATTAAAAACCCACATAACTACAGGAAAGGACTAACAAAACACAACAAAAGATATCAAAACATGTCCAAAATGAGAAAAGAGTAACTGAGACAAATGAGCTGGAGACAGACAAAGGCTCCCAGAAGAGGAAGAGCAGGTTTTGGATTTGCCTGAGAAGGAATTCAGAAGAACGATATGGAAACAAATTCAAATGCTCCAGAAAGGGGTAGGAGGCACACAAGGAAGAAGTCAGGAAAGCACTACAAGAGCAAAAAAACAAGATTGATACAGCATTGGAAACAATTCAAAACCTGCAAAAAGAGGTTCAGATGATTAATAATAAAATATCAGAAATGGACAATACATTGAAAGGGGAAAGGAGCAGAATTGAAGAGATGGAAGCCAGTACCAGCGAGCTGGAAGACAAATCTCTCAATACAGCTAAGATAGAAGAGCATGTAGAAAAAAGGGCAAAAAAAGCTGAAGAGAGTCTCTAAGATTCATGCTGGATAACATGAAGAGGAACAACTTAAGAGTTATTGGCATCCTGGAACAGGAAGAATCAGAGAAGTCCACAGAGGAGATAGTTGAAGAGCTTCTGGAAGAAAATTTCCATAACAGCTTGAAAGATGAGAAGATAAACATTCAAGAAGCCGAACGTACCCCAGGAAGGATAGACCCCAAAAGAAAATCATCAAAACATATAATAATCAAGGTATCCAAAATCAAAGACAAGGAGAGAATACTAAAAGCAGCCAGGGAAAAGAGAAGTGTTACTTAAAAAGGCAAGCAAATCAGATTAAGCTCTCACTATTCAGCACTATGAGTCGAAGCCAACTCCACGGTATTTAACAACAACAACAACAACAATTCAGCACAAACCATGCAGGCAAGAAGGCAATGGGGA
>NW_006408526.1:17449549-17451215 GCF_000296735.1 Chrysochloris asiatica
ATATCAGAGAGAGTGGAACTCCTTGTATATCAGAATGGAACTCGATGCATATCAGAGTGAGTAGAACTCCATGTATATCAGAGTGGAACTCCATGTATATCAGAGTGAGTAGAACTCCATGTATATCAGAGTGGAACCCCATGCTTATCAGAGTGAATAGAACTCCATGTATATCAGAGTGGAACCCCATGCTTATCAGAGTGAATAGAACTCCATGTATATCAGAGTGGAATTCCATGTATATCAGAGTAGAACTGGGCTTCCATTAGCTGATTTTTTTAAAGCAGATCACCATTGCCTCTTTCCAATCCATCTATACCTCTATATCTCCCTGTCTCTGTCCTAAGTAAGGTATTTATTACTGTAACCACTCACTTATTCTCTGTCTCCAGGTTTTTCCTCAATCCAATTAATTTTTTTATTTTAATTTTCCTCCTTTTGAAAATTGTAGCAATATATATTTAACAAAACATTTGCCGTTTCAGCCATTTTCATATGTACAGTCCAGCCACACCAGCCACACCAGCCACCCTCCCCATGTTTCTAAGACATCACCATTATCCGTTTCCGAATCTCTTCTCCCACACTTCTTTTCTTTTCTTTTTTTAATTTGCAGAAAAGTTCCAATGGTTTGCCTTAATGAGAAACTAAAAATACATTCCTGTACATGAAAAGAAAAAAAGAGAGCAACTTGCTTTTTTCCCTTCCTTTTCTTTTTAACTGCTTTCTCTACCACCCAAATTAGTATGTGTCTATGCTCTACTCAGTGAATAATCCTCCCTTCACTCCCACCCTTGGAAATCACTATAGAAGGCTTATTATAGAATGAAAACCCTTTCTTGACTTTTTACAGTAGTCATCTCATATAATATCTGTCCCTTTGCAATCAACTAATTTCACTAAGCATCAAACATCTTCCAGAATCCTCCATGTTACGCAGCACTTGGCAGATTCATCATTGTTCTTCCATATTGCATAATGTTCTATTGTGTTCATGTATCAAAGTTTGCTCTACCATTCCCCTACTAATTTTCTGCACTTTAGCCAGAGTAATCAGTATAGATTGAACATGCCACTGTCCTAAAACTTAATATTTTAGTGGCTCACATTTGCTCTCAAGCTAAAATCCAAAGTCTTTCCATTTTTAATGTTCCATATGAGTTAATCTTGTACAATTTTCAACCTCATAGCTCACCTTCCTATAGACTTTCTACCCTAAGGAATTTACAACACCTCTGAGTCGATATACACACCACATCTTTGCCTGAAACATTTTCCTACTACTTCTTCCCCCGGTAATTATTTCATTCTTGAAGAATAGCTACCAATGTCATTTTCTCTGGGAGATCTAGTCTAGGATACATATGTGCTCCCATAGCATACGGACTTCACAGTAGTAGCGCCTTTTTCTGTTTTCTTGTAGGGATTTTAACAGCACCAAAATCTCGTGAAGCTAGGACTATGCCTGCTTTATCCCCTTCTATTCTTAAGGGGGAGTCCTGGTGTGGCGCTGTGTGCTAATGCGTCAGACTGCAAAATCCTTTAAACTGCAAGGTCGGTGGTTCAAGCTCACCAGCTGCTCCTTGGAAACCCTATAAAGGGTCGCTATGGGTCGGAATTTACTTGACGGCACTTAACAACAACAACATTCTTAAAGGAGTACTGG
>NW_006408526.1:17452535-17463108 GCF_000296735.1 Chrysochloris asiatica
AGGGTATCATGTTTGGTAAGGTGGAGGGTTAGAGAAAAAAAGGAAGACCCCCAGCGAGATGGATTGGCAAAGTGGCAGCATCAGTGGGCTCAAGAGTAGCAACAACTGTTAAGTTGGCTCAGGACCAGGCAGTGTTTATTCTGTTGTGCATAGGGTCACTATAAGTCGGTACCAATTCGGTTGTACCTAACAACAACAACAACATGACTCTACACACTAAATTTTGTACAAATCTGCCCACTTCCCCTCTCCTCATTGCCTCTACCTTGGTTTGTAGCTCACCACTATCTCAACCGTTTCTTACCTGGACTCTCTGACTCTAGTTTTGTCTCTTTAAATCTTTTCTTTGGTACAGCTAGAACAAAGGTTTTTAGCCTTAGCACAATTGACATTTTGGGCTGGATAATTATTTTTTTGTAATGGTTGTCTATCCAGTGTATTGCAGAAAGCTTACCAGCATCCCTTGTTTCTACCTAGTAGATGCCAGTAACACTCTTCCTCCAGCTATTCAAAATAAAACATCTTCAGATATTGCCAAATAGCTTTTAGGAGGAAAATTGCCCATAGTTGAGAACCACTGAGCTAATGTAATCTTTTCTAATGGAAATTTGATATGGCACTTATTTGTTTAAAAACCAACAGTGGAAAGAATATGTGCTTATGCACACACGGACATGCACACACACACACACACACACACACTACAATGCAACAAAATGTTTGTGAGTAATTTTTTTGTTACATATATAATAAGGAAAATAATGTTATTATCCTAAAAAGTGGCTAGTGACTCCCAGCTACCTACTGGATTAAGTTCAAATTCCCTAACACTGCATGACATGCAAGGTTTCCATATCTAACTCTGTCAATCTTTCTTGCTCTAGCTCTTATCTGTTCTCACCTTGTATCATTGAAACGGAACCTCAGTGACCTAGATGAATTCCCTTTGCCCTAGTTGTTGCACCTTTGCTTGTAATTGTTGTATGCCTGGTGCCAATTGCTTGGCTCTTGTCTTCCAAGCAATCTTCTTGACCCTACAGTCTGGGCTGATATTCTTCATATGTTCTCTCCTGGCAAGAGTATCATGCATCAATCATTGTATTTACATGCTGGACCATAACCATCAGTTTACTCAGCTGTATTCCAGGTTGCAGCTAGTACACGTAGTGTCCCTGTGTGGATTTAAAAAGGTACTTTTTCCTCAATACCCTTTTACTATACTATTTACTGAAAGATTGGCATAATAAATATTCAAATTGTGATTTATAAAGTAGATTGTCATCAAAAAAGAGGAAAACTGTTAATAAGATGGGTTGACACAGTGACAGCAACGGTGGGATCAAACATAGCAATTGTGAGGAAGGTGCAGGACTGGGCAGTGTTTCATTCGGTTGTACATCAGGTAACCGTGAGTCAGCACTGACTCCAGGGCACCTAACAACAACAGTATGATGATCATGATATGATTGGAAATTCCTAGAGTTCTGCGGTACACCCTATCCACTGGATGCAGCAACCTAGTGCTCCCTACAAAATGATAAGATCTTCTGGAGCAGAGACTTTGCTTGATTGTCACAATTTCACTTCCAGCACTAAATGCAGTATCTGAAGCAGAATATGATTTGAAGAAAGAGTCTGAGGAATAAACGAAGGAGAAGCTATCACATGGGCTACTCGGATTCATAGTAGGAATTCCGGAACCCTCGATAGTGGGGATAATAAAGAGCTAAGTGGTTCCCAAATCTGAGTGAACATCAAAATATCCTGGTGAATTAAGGAAATATAGCTCCCTGTACCCTATTTCAGACCTTTTGAATCAGAGTCTCAAGGTTGAGGCCTGAAATGTCATCATTATTTAAATAATTGCTGATAAGATTCTAATGATCACCTAGATCAACTGGGAACTACTGGTCACAGAAAGTCAGTCACTCCCCTTGTTTTGCTTCTGCTTACTCCCACCAATCCAAAATCCATTGCCTTTGAGTAGCTGCTAACTCTTAGCAAGCCTGCAGGACAGAGAAAACTACCCCACAGGGTTTCCAAGGCTACAATCTTTATGGAACTGACCTGACGGCACTTAACAACAACAATCATTATGGAAGCAGACTGTCACATCGTTCTCTTTCAGAGTGGCTGATGGGTTCTTTAATCACTGAGCCACCCTGACACCTCTTACTCCCACCACAACCCAACTAGATTTGAGATCACAGAATGTATATTATCAAAGAAGGATGGTGCTTCTCCATCTATAATGGTTGTCGCTGATTCTTTCTACTTCCAATACAGCATAATGATGGTGGTGTGCCATTGAGTTGGTTCGGACTCATAGCAACCATGTATAGGGTTTCCCAAAGCTATAAATCTTTATGGGAGCAGAAAGCCTCATCTTTTCCCCATGGAGTGAGCAGCTGGTAGATTCAAACTGCTGATCTGTGATTATCAGCCCACCTCATAACCACTACGTTAACAGGACTCCTTAATATAGGCATGTTGCTGTTGTTAAGTGCTGTCGAGTCATTTCTGACTCATAACGACTCTGTATAGGGTTTCCAAGGAGAGGCAGGTGAGTTTGAACTGTCGACCTTGTGGTTTAATGAACCTTGCAGTCCAGTGCTTTATCCCACAGTGTCACACCAGGACTCCTAATATGAAGCATTTGTTGTTATTGTTTAGTTCTATCAAGTTGGTTCTGACTTATAGTGACCATGTGTAGGGTTGCTGAGGAGCGGCTGGTGAGCTTGAATTGCTGACCTTGAGGTTCAAACCGGCACCTATGATAGGCTAATGGTGGCCCTCCAAGAGACATGGCAACATCCTAATCCTCAGAACCTGTGACTGCTACCTTGTTTGGAGAAGGGTGTTTGCAGATGTAATTAAGTTAAGGATATTAATATGAGGAGACCATGCTGGATTATATGGGTGGGCCCTACATCCAGTGACAAACGTCTTAAAAAGAGTGAAGCAGAGCGAAATTATACACACAGGAGAGGAGGAGACCAGTGTGGCAAAATGAGGCAGAAATAGAAGTAATGGAACCATAATAAGGAATGCAGTCACCAGAAACTGGAAGAGGTAAAGAACATATTTTCCCCTGGAATCTCCAGAGGGAGTATGGCCGTGTTGAACTCTAGTCTCCAGAACTATGAAAGAATAAGTTTCTGTTGTTTCAAGCCATCCAGTTTAGTATGGCAGCATGCACTGTTGCTGTTGTTAAGTGTCATGGAGTTGGTTTCCAAAGAATGGCTGGTGAGTGTGAACTGCTGACCTTTCTGTTTAGCTGTCTAGTGCTTAGCCTATAATGCCTTAACAGAATTGTTGTTGCTAAGTGCCATTGAATCGGTTCTGACTCAGAGCGAGACTGTATAGGGTTTCTGATGAGGGGCTGGTGAGTCTGAACCACCAACCTTGCAGTTCAAACCGACCTGAGGTCAAGTGCTTATCCAACAGTGCCATACCAGGACTCCTACATCAGCACTAGGAAACTAATAAAGAATATGTGGGGTGAGGACAAAAGATATGATCTGTTTTTTTTTGTGTGTGTGTTTCTTTTTTTTAACTGTCCAAAATAGCATTTGACTTTTTGCTTATATAACTGAGGTTGCAGCTGGACTGTCTAACGTGAGTACACCCTATAGAACAGACAAATTTGGGTGTGTCTAAAGAGCGATTAGGTGGATCCATCAAGGCTCTTTATATCTCATGGGAAGAAAATGTCCCTAGACTAACAGGGTGAGCTTGCATAGCCTTACAGAAAGATTTGCTCTTGCTGTAAGTGCCATCGAGTAGGTTCCGATTCATAGCTATTGCTGTCCCCTAATCTCAAATGTGCAGGGAGTACTCACTAGATGGTAAGCAACATGCTAATCATCATAGAAGATAGGCAATGGTAAGTTTAACAGTGTGCACGTTACTCATACAGCGTTCTGAACTAGTTCCCCTGGCTTTCACTTTGCCTTAGACCTTGGGACCACAACATATGAAAGAATAGAAAAGTCACATCCCCTAAAGCTCCACAATAAATGAATAATATAAGGCTGACCAGTTTTGAGCTTCTATGTGGACATGAAGATAAGTGGCCACCAAGAGGTGGTGACTTCACTGTGGAGTATGTTGGAGTATGGAACAGAGTGGCAACATATATTACCTGTACAGACAGAGTGGACAGGAGTCCTGGTGTGGTGCTGCAGGATAATGCAATGGACCACAAGGTCAGTTTGAACTGCAAGCCACTCCTCAGAAACCCTGTACACGGTTGCTATGGGTTGGAACTGACTTGACAGCACTTAAGAACAACAACATCATAGTGGATAGTGTATCACTATAACAGGGACTGGAACAGGAATTAAACAACTACAGAGGCCAACTGGCAGCCAGGAAGACTACATTTAGAAGTTCACAACATCCATTCCTGGGTACTTACTGAACTATGGGGAAGGAGTTTGTGAAGTTACTGAAATTCTGTCCTAGGAGCTAAGTCCTATATACCTCACCATATGACACTAAGAAACAGGAATTATAGAAAAATGTCGAGAGAAAGCTAAATGTATAGTTTTCCTGAATTGTCAAAACTGGCTAGCAATAAATAAATTTGAATGTGAACAGCAATTTTTTTTCTCCCCCTGGGGTTGGTGTTGGGCTACAGAGAGTACGATTCAATTGTTTACAAAGAGGATTAAAATCATCATAGAAAATCATAATGGCATAATTTGGGAGGTACATAGACTTCTAGCCTCCAGAACTGTGAAAGAGAAGGAAAAACAAATCATATTTGAAACAGAAATGGTAAGAACTTTGCTGTTTTAAAAAAATGAATTTATGAATTCACTATGTTCCCATGGCTTTTTAGCCATTGGTAGTAGAAAATCAAAGCATCAACATACCATATACTCTTACTGGCTGGGTTTCTCTAAAGTGGAAAAGAATATCTGCTGACGTAAATGAAGCCTACATTCTTCTGGGGAAGGTTACCCATTTTGCAGTATCATTCTTCAGTTAAACTATAGCTTAAAAGACGAAAAGAAATATATCTGAGAATCAAGTCTTTCAGGGCTGAACTGAAGACTATCTTTTGGTTACAAAGGTTGCTTCTTTTTCTCAGAATTACAAAAGATCCTGTTAACCTGCTTTGCTAACTTATTTTCCAGAGTCCCAGAGGCTTCGGCAAGTAGAAACCTGATCGCATCCCTGCACAGGATGACTGTTTCCCCAGGGCCCTTTGTCAGTTTCCTCCTAGTGTGCTCATCCACATGGAAGAACTCCTGAATCAGATTTTGTATTTTGAAAGTTTGAAGTCAAAGATGGAA
This sequence comes from Chrysochloris asiatica, assembly GCF_000296735.1. Classification (NCBI taxonomy): domain Eukaryota; kingdom Metazoa; phylum Chordata; class Mammalia; order Afrosoricida; family Chrysochloridae; genus Chrysochloris; species Chrysochloris asiatica. The sequence continues at coordinate 17,457,839 of NW_006408526.1, forward strand.
AGTGCCAAAGAAGATTAAAAGACCCCTCATAATGTAATACACAATTTAAATCACTTGCCATAGTAGATACCCTTAAAAGCAACTCATCTGAAACACACATACACATACTCATTCAGGATTTATATCTAAATATTAGGTCACATTGGTGGTGGTGGTGTGCCGTGGAGTCGGTTCCGACTCACAGCGACTCTGTACAGAGTTTCCGAGGCTGTAAATCTTTACGGGAGCAGAACGCCTCATCTTTCGGAACAGCTGGTAGTTTCAAACTGCTGACCTTGCAGTTTGCAACCCGATTCGCAACCACTACGCTACCAGAGCTCCTTTTACTATTTAAAAATAAAAAGAACACATTTTTACAATTTTTTGTCTTCTGAGACCTCCTTGAAGCAAAACAGTACAATTATTATATTCTTGACAACAGAATTAATAAATATTAATGCCAAGATAATGTTAAGTATCCCCATTTCTGTTTTGAAAGTGAAATGTATTGATCGCATGGCAAATTTTGAAAGTGCTAAACGGTGTGCGCACACACACACACACACACACACACACACACATACATAAGTGGTAAAATTTGTTTGCTCGCCACATGCTATGTTATATGCTTCAGTTTGTCTAGTTAAAAGGGAGCTACAAGTCATTTTGGTATCTCAGAAGGACACTTGCTAAACTAGAGTTTTGTAAGCATTTTCATTTTTACAGTTTGGTTTATCGAACCAGACACCTGGAATGTAGACTCTAGGTTGTTTACCTTCACGGATCCACATTTACAGTAAAGTTGCAATGCAAGATAAACTGCCCATGGACAACAGGTTCCTCAACTTGTCCCACTTCACTAATGTTAGATTGCTCAGCTACGTAAAACTTTGCCTTAATGAAAATCACCGAAAACACAAATTACATACTGAGTCCCAACTATAGTACACATGACGAGTATTTCTTTATCTCTAAAAGATAATACTCCTCAATGTTGAAAGTCAAAAATGAAAGAATTCGTAGTGTTTCAAACATTTTTACAAAGAAAAGCAACTCACCTATTTGAAGAGTATCTCTTTGCAAGTAAGTGACTCTGGTAGCAACAATTCCAGAAATCTACATTCTGCCCCCCAGCTCTTCATTTATTTTATCAAAGATAAAAAACAGCCTCAAGTGAAAGCTGGAAGTAAAAAAATCCTTCCATCCAACCAAGAAGGAACAGTGTTCTGCTCTCAAAATCCCGGAACCTCATCACAAGCCCCACCAACTGCTTCTCTGCTACTGTTTTTCAGCGACAGTGACCTCCGACACCTTTTATTTAGCGCTGCAACGCACCCTAAATGGTTTGACGGCACACGGAACACATCACGTGCCAAGCCAACACCTTAAGAGGGTGGGAAGCTTTTCAACCAGGAAGAGGTGCCGAAAATATTTAACCCGTCAGCTCAATTACACGTAAGCATTGCCTTGCTTGTTTTTCACAAAACAATCCAGCAACATAATGAGCCAAGATGAACTGATTTATACAGTTCTAAACTGGAAACCATCTGGAACTACTTCTCCACTGCCCATAAACTTCCCTCTCACCTTAGCTTTAAATTCTGAACAACCACATTGTAACAGCTACCCTCAATGTTTCTGGTGACAGCAATACATCTACCCTCACCCCCACCCCCGGTTTTACAGTTCAATTCTTTTCTACCCTCTTGGTTCATCTCATATTTACTCTTTAAAAAATCTTTATAATCCAGTTTTCCTTGTAACCACAGACACAAGCCTCTTCCAATTCTCCAAAGAGAAAGTAGTTTGATATAAATACATCACCACAGCCAGGGCATAGACCTGGCTCCTGGTGTGGTAAAGAAACTGTTAATAACTATTTGCCAACATTTAACCCATTGTTCACCACATGCACTACCTGAGACCTGCAATTGCTTAGAAGCTGGATTTCAGGTGAGACAAGTTTGACGATTTCAAAAGGGCTTTGTTACTTAGCAAGTTAAGTTCTGATTCTTTTGTTCCTACTGAACTGAAATTCAAAGAGCAAACATTAAACATTCTGAACATAAAACAGGCTAGCCTGTGATACCGAATAACTAATGAGCTGGTACATGATCTGATTGAGCTCACCCTCTCTGTCCCAGTGTTGGAAGATTTAAAGACTCCTTTCTGGATTTTCTGAATGAGAACAGGGAAGCAAACGATGATCTGAAGCTCTGTTGAGAAGGGCAGGATATTGGGTTTTTTGGATTAGGTAGATTTTTAGATCTTGATGTTTGCAAATCCACAGAATCTAAAAGAAAAATTGCAAACATGATACATCATTAAAACATTTCTAGGTAAATATACATTAAAGAACTAACTAAGCCTTTCTGTCTTTCTAGTCTAGCTGATGCCTAGCTGAGCAGGCATCTCAGGACTTAATAAGAGTCAGAGTTGCCTCTCAAGATTCCTTGTGCAATGGTAGCTCCTGTGAGCTACAGAAAATCCTTACCTTTCAGTATGCACGGAGGATCACAATTCTGCACCAGGTCCCTCCCCTCATACCAGCTACATGAGTCTTCCTCAACACGCCTTCTCTATGCCTAGCCAAAACTCACGTTGCTCTTAACCATCACCACCTTCAGAGATGTTTATTTCAATACTGTAAAACCATGATGATAGGTGGTACTATGTAACTGTTTATTCTAAAGAAAGTATTTGTTGTTGTTGTTATGTGCGTGGAGTCGGTTGAGACTCATAGCAACACTGTACAGGGTTTTTGAGGCTGTAAATCTTTATGGGAGTCTCACCTTCCTCCCGCGGAACAGCTGGTAGTGTCGAACTGCTGATTGTGAGATTAGCAGCTCGATTCATAACCACTATGCCCCTTAAGGAAAATATGGGAAAAACAAATTACACTATTTAGCGTGTCCCTTATTCCCTTCCAGAATCTATCTGTTGTTGTTGTTGTTGTTGTTATGTGCCGCGGAGTCGGTTCTGACTCATAGCGACCCTACACAGGGTTTCCGAGGCTGTAAATCTTTACGGGAGCAGACCGCCTCATCTTTCTCCCGCGGAACCACTGGTAGTTTCGAACTGCTGACCTTGCGGCTGTATGTATATCATCTATTTCATATACATGTGGTTTAAATATGTTTAATATAACCTTGGTGGCACAACAGCTAACTGCTCAGCAGATAAATGAAAGGGTGGCAGTTCGAACCCATCCAGGGGTTCCAAGTGAGAAAGACCTGATGATCTGCTGACATAAAGATTGAAGCCAAGAAAACTCTAAGGAACAGTTCTGCTCTGTCACATGTGGTCACTACGAGTTGAATTGACTCAATGGCACCCAACACAAACTATGCATATATAGTCCTGGTGTAGTGCTGTTGGTTAATGCGCCAGACCGAAATCCTTTAAACCAGAAGACCAGCGGTTCAAGCTCACCAGTCACTCCTCGGAAACCCTACACAGGGTTGCTATGGGTCAGAACCGACTTAACAACAACATATATATACATACATACATAATACAGTTTTATATTGTTAAGTGTGTATATATATATATATATATATATATATATACAGAGAGAGAGAGAGAGAGAGACAGAGAAAGACAGAGTGAGAGAGACAAGAGACAGAGAGAGAGACAGAAAGACAGACAGAGAGACAGAGACAGAGAGAGAGATTCCTGGTGTGGCTCTATAGGATAAGCATTTAATCCCAAATTTGGTTTGAACAGCCAGGTCAGCAGTTCAAATTCACCAGCCTCTTCTCAGAAACCCTATACAAGGTCACTATGGGCTGGAACCAACTTGATGGCACTTAACAACAACATATATATGATCAGAACTGACTCCACGGCGCTTAACAACAACAGCAACAACATATATATAAAAGCTTCAGAATGTTTGTGGAAAAACGATAATAGACTTTTTCCATGAGTTTTTTGAAGGCCTCGTCTTTATTTATACACACATACACACACACATACATACACACACAAGGAGTCCTGATGGATTTGTGGGTTAGGCATTGGCCTACTAGCTGCAAGGTTGGTGGTTCAAACTCATCAGCCACTCCAAGGGAGAAAGATGAGGCTGGCTGCTCCTATAAAGATTTACAGCCTCGGAAACCCTGTATAGTATCGTTATGAATTGGCATTGCCTTGATGACAGTGGGTTGGGTTTGGTTTATACACACACACACATACACACACTCATACATACATAATACAGTTTTATATTGTTGTTAAGTGCGCTCCAGTCAGTTCCGACTCATAGCCACCCTGTACAGGGTTGCAAAGTAGCAGCTGCTGCATGTGAACTATCAACATTGTGGTTCAAGCCAAACTTGGGGTCCAGTGCTTATCCTACAGTGCCACACTAGGGTTAAAAATCCTGTGTCAACATCAACATATACAAAGTTCATAATATTATACTACTTTTGGACATGCCAAGTGTATAAATATTAGAAGAATTCCAGAGGTAAGAGGAAACTCAACACGGCATTTACCAAGTTAATAAAAAAACAAAAACTATGAGTGTTCTTAGAAATATTTGTTTATTATGGTAATTGCAAAATACTGTCAATTTATACATTCAGAAATACTGTTACAAGTTTCATGATGTTACTATTGCTAGTAATATATATGAGTGAGTCAAAATTTATCTGCTCTCTGGTTATATTAAAACACCCAGGCATATCCACGGCTGATGACAACACTACACTGAGCATGCACGTAAAATGTTTCTGTCAAATAGATAAGTAGTAGACAGTTGATCATGCAGCAAATCATTTGCAAATCAGCCATGGCTCTGCCTATGAAAATTTCTATGACAGACTTGGGTTTTGAAAAGTTTATGTGAGATGGGTAACGAAACAACTCATTGAAGAACATAAACAGAAGCATTTAGACATTTGAAAACACAATTTGAACCAATACTTCAAGGAAAGTAAAAATTTCTTTTAAAAAAATCATTAGTGGTAACGAGACATGTATCCATCACTAAAACGCAGTGTATGGAATGGGAACATCTTCAACAGCCAACCAAGAAAAAGTTCAAGAGTCAACCATTAAATGTAAAATTGATGCTTACAGTTTTCTGGGATTCTCAAAGGCCAGTACTGGAACACTATCAGGAAAAAAGTTTAACAATCAACAGTGCTCATTACACTGAGATGCTCACTGAAGAGCTGAAGCCTAAAATTCAGATTAAACGTAAAGGACTGCTATCCAAGGGCACTGTGATCTTGTATGACAGTGCATATTTATGCACCTCTGCTCACACTGTTGACACTGCAAAA
>NW_006408526.1:17463208-17463769 GCF_000296735.1 Chrysochloris asiatica
AGATTAAACGTAAAGGACTGCTATCCAAGGGCACTGTGATCTTGTATGACAGTGCATATTTATGCACCTCTGCTCACACTGTTGACACTGCAAAAACTTCATTTTGAGGTGTTAAAAGCATCCTTCCTGTAGTCCTGATCTTGCTCCATCAGACTTTCGCCTGTTTGGTCCCCTGAAAACAGCCCTTCAAGAACGAAGATTCACCTCTGATGACAAAGTGGCTCACAACTCAGCCTAAAACATTTTTTTAATAAGGGAAATCAAAAGTTTGTTGACAGAGGAAAAAGAGTATTCTGATACATTTTGATGAACTTGACCTACACCTATGGATGTAGTAGCTCAAAAGAGGGAACAAATCTTTACACCGAGGATCATTCCCACCCTCTCAATACACAGGGTAGACAGGGATGGGCAACTTGGACATTGGCTACCCAAAATGGGGCATGGGGGGGTGGGGCTACAAAGGCAAGAAGTGACTGGCTTACAAGCTTTCAAGAGGGATCTAGATCCAGAGGGCAGGGAGGAAGTTAGAATCTCCATTGAGTAGTATCCAATCTGTCT
>NW_006408526.1:17464583-17510988 GCF_000296735.1 Chrysochloris asiatica
ACCATGGCTCCTTTATATTGTTATACAGTCCCCCAAACCCAGTGCCACCGAGTTGATGTTGATTCGGACTCCCAGTGACCCTCTATAGGGTTTTTGAGTCTGCAGATCTTTATGAGGATAGTCAGTTTCATCATTCTCCTGCAAGTGGCTGGTGGGTTTGATCTACTGATCTTTCAGTTAGCAGTCCAAACGTTTATTTCATAATGTTGCGAGGGCTTTTTACATGATAATACATTGCTTTAGCATTCTATAATCTCTAATGCACTTCATTAGTCTTACAATAGCAGATTTTATGATTCTAATTTTGAGATGGGACTAAAAAGTGATTGGTGAAGTTGAATGACATTCCTTTTTCCTTCTCTTCCTCTACATTCCCTCCTTCCCCCCAGCCTTCTTCTTCATCAGTATCCTATTTATTTAACTGCTTACTGTGTCCAACTTTGTGTTTTATACATGCCATGCAATTCTCACAACCTATGAGTTAAATATTATCACACACATTTAAGGATGAGACAATTGAGCAACATAGAGACTAACTATGTAGCTTGAACAATCTAACATGAGTAGAGACAGGGTGCAGATTTGAATACAGGCCTTATTTTACATCAGCGTGTCTATGCTTCTAACCACTATACCATTTTTACTGATTCTAAAAACATATCTTAAGACAATATTATAGTAAAATATTTTTCTCACCATTTTTTGCCATCCTCTGCGTTAGCCTGTAGGTAAGTGGTTGTTTTAGCATTTGACTAATATCTGTTTCATCGCAAAACCTTTTTCTTTGAATTTCTTCAAACCATTCACCAGTTACTCCTTGAAGCCATCTGATATCTCTCTTTGTTTTCTGGAGTTTGCTGAAATTAAACAGAAACATCAATTCACTTTTTAAATTCTTGGAATTTTGACCCTCATTCACATCTAGTGTAAGTTCATGTGATGAGCTAAATTTTACTTGGTGTTGTTGAAATGATACAAATTTTAAGACTAGGGATAAAAAACATGGATCTGGTAAGAATTGCCTTTCACCATTGCGTCTACATTTTTTCTGTATACATGTTATATAGAAATTAACAACTGGGGTCTTAAATGCATTTGAGTCACCATCTGAGATGCAACTATTTGTCTCTTCCTGTCCAGAGCCAAGAAGAGTGAAGAAAATAAAAGACTCAGAGAAACAATTAGTCCAAAGGACTAATGGACCACATGAATCCCAGCCACCACTATCTACCACTCTAATCAGGATCTCAATAGAAGGTCCTGGGTAACGTGGGAGAAAAATGTAGAACATCATTCAATGTGATAAAAAAGACTAGACAGTTTACTGGTCTGATAGAAGCTGGTAGAATTCCTGAGACTATGGCCCTTAGACATCCTTCAAATCTGGAACTGAACCCACTCCCGGAGATCATCTTTCAGCCAAACTATAGGCCTATGAAGTGAATAATACTGGTGAGGGATGTAAACAATCAACCAAACAAGACCCAAAGTGCAGCATTTTCCTTCAGAAAGCAGGAAGGGGCAAGACAGATGGATGAATAGAAAGGGAGCAATCCACAAAGGAAGTGAGTGGTAAGAGTGTTGTAACACCAAGGAGAAGGCAACGAATATCACAAAACAAAGTGTGCGTAAATTATGAATGGGGAAATAACTTTCTCTGTAAAAGTTCACCCAAATCACAATAAAATGTCCAAAAAATTATTATGGAGTCCTGGTGTAGGATAATGGAATGCTAACTGCAAGGTTGGCAGTTCAAATCCACCAGCCACTCCTTGAAAACCCTATAAAAATGGGTCACTATGAGTCGGAACTGACTTGACGGTACTTGACATTTTATATATATTGTAAAGTGCCATTGTTTCCGTTCTGACTCATAGTGACCCTGTATAGGGTTTCCAAGGCAGCTGGTGAGCTTGAACTGCTGACGTTGCAGATCAAACCAACTTTGCAATACAGCACACTAACCTGCGGTGCCAATATATATATATATATATATATATATATATAGAGAGAGAGAGAGAGAGAGAGAAAGAAAGAGAGACTTCTGGTGTGGTGCTGCCGGGTTAATGCGGTCAACTGCAACATTGGCTTGGGTCGTTAAGGCCAGCAGTTCCAACTCACCAGCTGCTTCTTGGAAACCTTTTAAGGGTCGCTATGAGTCGGATCCCGACTCGATGGCACTTATGTCAGAAGAACAAGTAGGCCTGTATTGGAAGAATGCAGCCAGAATGCTTCTTAGAAGCCAGGATGGCAAGACATAGTCCCTCGTACTTTGGATAAGTGAGGGACCAGTGCCTGGAGAAGGACATCATGCTTGGTAAAATGGAGGGTTTGTGAAAAAGAGGAAGATTCCCAATGACACAGTGACATCAGCAATGGATTCAAATGTAACAATTATAAGGATGGCCCAGGACCAGGCACTGTTTCCTTCTGTTGTACATAGGGTCGCTATGAGTCAGAACCGGCTCAATGGTACCTAACAATAACAACAAATATCTACATCTATGTTGTTGTTGTTAAGTGTCATCTGACTCGCAGAGGCCCTGTACAAGGTTTCCAAGGAGTGGCTGGTGGGTTTGAACCTCCAACTCTACGGTTAGCAGTCCAGTCCTTATCCTACAGTGCTACACCAGGACTCCCACCATCAAAATACCAAGCCTGAAACTCTATCATTATCTCTTCCTCCTTGCTCTTTCCAGGTTAAGTTCTTTCTTAAATGAAAATTCTGCTCTAAGTCCTTTAATTACCTGTTGTGATTTGATTTTGTTTCTTTTCTTAAATAAAGCATCTCGTTTTTCTGTTTCAGGAGGACCCCAGGGCTGTTTGGAAATGAGAGCTACTAATCTAAAGGGCAATGTCCCTGGTCAGAGGTGACACGATCAGAAAAGGGAGTTTGAGGAACATGATGAAGTCTTACACATTGGTCACTTTTGCCTAGCACTGGTGGATAAGTTAGCCTTGTTGTTGTGTTCCAAGCTTGGGAAATTCTACTGTTTGAGGAAGTGTTTCATGTCTCTCAGCAGCTGTTGCCCTTTATTCAGGGTCTGTTGTGAAGGACAAGTGTATTAGGTGATCATGAAGAACTCTGCAAAGTGGCAAATTTGGGGTTAAAGGCAATGAGCTGAGATAGACAGGATTCAGCCTCCTGCTTGAGGCTATGATACCGCCATTTCATAAAATAATTGAGCAGGAAGCCAGAGGCCACCGTGCCCAGACTTGCATTTTGAAAAGCATTAGGCAGCAATCATTATGTTTAACCTACAGAATTTGTATCAAATCAAAATCCAAATCCACTGCTATCTAGTCTATTTGAACTCATAGAACGAGTAGAACTGCCCCATAGATTTTCTAAGGCTGAAAATCTTTATGGAAGCAGATTGACACATCTTCTCTAGTGCAGCTACTGGTGGGTTCTAAATGACAGCCTTTTGGTTAGCAGCTAAGTGCTTAACCACTGTGCCACCATTGCTGTTGTTAAGTGCCATCTGTTCCGACTCATAAGTGACCCTGTATAGGTAGGGTTTCCAAAGTGTGGCATTTTGCCACTGCCACCGCTCTGACAGATGGTCACGCCTATCTCCATGGCTAAGAGACCACAATATTCTAACAAATATTGGCAGCCTCCAACTTATTGATACCTGATTTATTCACATCACACATTTGCACCTTATCTCCATTTCCTCTGAATCCTTCCAATTGTTGGTTCTCCAACATCCCATCCATATCCAATCACATTTCAGTAGACAGTCAAGCTTAGGAACTCTCTAAATCAACATAGCTTTCCTTTCTTTTCTAGATGCTGAAAGGTGCCTTGGTGGCACAGTGGATAAACACTTGTCCAAGAAACAAAAAGTCAATGGTCTGAACCCACCAGGCGCTCCAAGTGAGAAAGATGTGGCATGGCAGTCTGCTTCTGTAAAGCGGAAAGCTTTTAGATCTGTGGTGCTATGGGTTAATGTACTGGACTGCAAAGTTGATTTGAACCTCAAGGTTGGTGGCTCAAGCTTACCAGCAGCTCCTCAGAAACCCTATACAGGGTCGCTATGGGTCAGAACTGACATGATGGCACTTAACAATAACAACAACAACTCTGTCTTAGAGGACTGCTTATGAGTTGGAATGTTGGCAACGGGTTTGGGCTGGAGGCTCACTGTAACACTGACTCTGCCTTAGAATGATCACAGTTCACTTAATCCCATCTCAGGTGCTCACTCCATATTCGCACACATATCCACCATTGCCTGTTTCTTTTCCAACTTCTTGCCAGTGCAGTCAGAAATTTGTATTCCCCATGAATCTTTGTGTTGTTGTTGTTGTTGTTGTTATGTGCCGTGGAGTCAGTTCCGACTCATAGCAACCCTGCACAGGGTTTCCGAGGCTGTAAATCTTTATGGGAACAGACTGCCTCATCTTTCTCCTGCGGAACAGCTGGTAGTTTCGAACTGCTGACCTTGTGGTTCATAGCCCGATTCGTAACTACTACGCTACCAGAGCTCCTTTACTTTGAAATCTATTTCCTAAATCTACAACAATATACCCCTGCCCCCAAATATGCTGATTTAACTGAACATTATGCAGTCACTGAATATTATTATGCAGGCAACAAAGAATCCTGGGAAAATACATATGTCATATACAAAATAGGAAAAGCAAAATTCAACAATTTATATATGATTATGTTTTTGTTAAGTGCTGTCGAGTTGGTTCTGATTCATAATGACCTTGAGTAGGGTTTCTGAGGCTGTAATTTTTTGTGGGAACAGATTTTAGCGATATAAAAATGATGCACTCTAGTTTACTCTAGGGAAAATTGAAAACATCTGATTTCTTAGAGTAGAATAATTATGGTAATTGTGTATCTATTCAATAAGTAGAATTATTTTTCTTTTTGTTTAACTGTGAATTTTAATTTATATTAGCATTTTAAAATAACTGTTTTGAGATACAAAGAAATTCTATTTTTCACAGTTTTAACACAATCACTATTGCCTTTTTGATATGATTTTTCCTCTGCATTTCTTATATGGTTGTGATAAAAAAGTTATTCAATGAACATTTGTGAGGCTCTGGAATACAATGGTGAGCAAAGAAATACAGTTCCTGCCCTAGTGGGGCTTATAGTCTAGTCAGCGAGACAGACATGAATCCAATAGTGATACAGATGTATGGTAAGTTTGATTTAATCATTTGATGCATGTTTACACTCTGAGTACAGAGCCGTGAACAAGATAAGTTCCCTACCTCAGGGAATTTATATTCTGTTTGGGAAAGGCAACCAGTAAAAAAGTAGGAAGTACTACGAGAACACATAACAAGGGGACCTGTTCTGGCCAGCTATGACAATTTCTCTGAATAAAGGACATACGGACTGAAGGCTGGAGGATAAGGGATGAGGTAAGGGGACAGTGTATGGGGGTCTGAGAGAGCTTCCTATCTATTGTAGAGCAACAAAAATCCTAAGGGAACAGAGAGGAATTCGCTGGCTAGAGATAGACACATGTTAACTCCAGTGATAGGGAGGGCATTATACAACAAGTGAGAGAGTGGAGGATGAATGAAGGAGACAGGAGAAGACACAGGGAGACATGAATGGGCTAAAGGGGATAGAGGTAAATAGTGGTATTCGCACAACCTTGGAACAACATGTATCTCTGTAGATACATGGGTCGAGACAGAGACTGAATGGGCAAGGAAGGAAGAATAGGGTATTTATATATCCCACAAATATATGAGTTTGAAATAGAATATTTATACATGAGTATTTACCTTTCTTGCAAACACAATTGTGAATGTGATGGAGCATAAAGCAAAATGATGAAAACTTCTCATACATTATTAAACATCTTAAGGCAATGAGTTGCTGGGTCTGGGGGCTCAGGACCATAGTCTTAGGAGACACCATGGTCAACTGGCATAACGGATCTTGAAAGCTCATGAGTGGCCATGTTAAGATGCAGCTATTGGTCTCTCCACGTGTGGAAAAAGAAAAGTGATAAGAATTGAAGAGGCTTGGAATCTATTAGTCCAATGGACTAAGGAACACGTGACTATCAGTCTCCATGATTCTGAAATCAGAAGAACTAGAGAATGCCTGGCTACTCCTACCAACTGCTCTGAAAGGATTGTGATGGTGGTGCTGGAGAAAAGTAGGACTCCAGAGTTACGTAGGGAAATAAAACTGACCCCCAACTGTCCACCAAGCGATGACGTTGGAAGATTAGGGACAGAGACATGTAAAGAAAGACCCCTAGATCTCTGATTGACACAAATGTATGAAAGATGTTATTCCTAAAGATAGTACACATGCAAACTTAAATGCAGTGTTATTTAACAAACACTTTTAACATTACTAACCTTCAGAACAATTATTAAACATTCGTATTATATATGAGATGCATTTGAGTTATGGTATTGGAGAAGAGTATTAAAAGTACCACAGACTGCCAAAAGAACAAACAAATCTGTGTTGGAAGAAGTACAACCCTAGAGCTTCTTAAAAGCCAGGATGGTGAGACTTCGTCTCTCATACTTCAGACATGTTGTCAGGAAGGACCAGTCCCTGGAGAACAGCATCATGCTTGGCAAAATGAAGGGTCAGCGAAAAGGAGGAAGGCCCCTGGGTTGGCAGAGTGGCAGCAGCACTGAATTCAAGCATAACAATTGTGAGGATGGTACTTGAACGGGCAGTGTTTCATACTGTTGTGTAGGACACTGTTTATCCTTGTCCTTGTTCCTTGTGCAGGACACTGATGTTTTCTCTTATAAATAATGCTGTATTTTGTGCATTTTCTATTTGTGTAGGGTCTCTGACAAACACTGAAGTAGAATTATTGGGTCAAAAGGTCAAAACTATTTTGTGATTCTTTATTAAAAAACAGTTCCTGTCAAATCGACTCTGACTCATCGTATCCCCATGTGTGTCATAGAGAGCTTTGCTCCATAGAGTTTTCAATGGTTAATTAAAAAGCAAATTGATTGCCAGGCCTTTTTCTGAGGCACTTCTGGGAGAATTTGAACCTGAAACTTTTCATTAGCAGTCAAGTGCTTCAACTGTTTGCACCACTCCGGGACTCTGTGATTCTCTGTACAGACTAACAACATGATTTTCAAAATGGGTGTACCAATTCTATTCAAGTCAGCAAAGCTTGGTGGTGGTGGTGGTTACGTGCCGTGGAGTTGGTTCTGACTCATAGTGACCCTGTACAGGGTTTCCGAGGCTGTAAATCTTTATGGGTGCAGAAAGCCTCATCTTTCTCCAACAGAACAGCTGGTAGTTTCGAACTGTTGACCTTGCAGTTCGCAGCCGATTCATAACCACTATGTTACCAGAGCTCCTTAGACTGCCTAATTGGCATCCTTGAAAGACTAAGTATTATCCTTTCAAGTTTTTTGTTCTCCCTAATACTTTAAAGTATCATCTTTATTGTTGTAGGTGATTATTTATCTTTTTAAGAAATTTTGTTCAATAAAACATGGTACATCTTATAGGCAGGCTGATGAAAGGAAATGTGGATAGGTCTCTTGTGATACAATAGTGAATAATTGTTATCAGGACTGATTGTGAGGGTTGGAAATGTAAAGGTAGACGTTTTTTAGCAAGGAGAGGAGTGATTAACTTTGCAGTCTAGGAGTGGAGGTCCCTGGATCCTTATCAAGGGAGAAGAGCGGAGAGCGGAACCCTACCCAGAAAAGCAGTGACGCCAGAGATGGAGGCAGAGACGATGACGTGGAGATGTGGAGAGATGGATAGAGGAGCTGGAGACTTTAGACCCAGAGAGGAAGAGGGGCTGTGTGCTCACTACCGGGGGCAGGGGTGGGCTGGCTTGCAGGGTATGCCCTGTGGTTGGTTGATGATGCATGGAGGGGGAGGGGATTGTAACCATGGCAACGAAACAACTATGATAGGATGAATGTAAAACTAATGTTCTCCCCTGTAAACTATCACATAATTCACAATATTTAAAAAAAAAAAAGAATTAAAAAAAACCCAAACATGCTACATCTCTTTGATAAAGAAGATGTATGAACACTTTCCTATATGTCTGTTGTTGTTGTTGTTAAGTGCCGTCGAGTCGGTTCCGACCCATAGCGACCCTGTAAAGGGTTTCCGAGGGTGTAAATCTTTACGGGAGTAGAAAGCCTCATCTTTCTCCCCCGGAGCAGCTGGTAGTTTCGAACCGCTGACCTTAAGGTTCGCAGCCCGATTCGTAACCACTACGCTACTATACTGATTATATTTTGTGTTTTGGCAATTGTTTGTTTAGTCAATGTATAATTCAGTACCTCAAAGGTTTTCACTGGAAAGAGATATCGTTAATAAAAGTATTAACTCATTATTTTTCTTTGCTATAAATCTTTCCCATAGGCTTTTAGCTTTTATTTTGACTAAACTTTGAATGTTGTGCCATAGAAGCCTCATTCTGGTTAGGGCTAGAGTAGGAAAAACATAGCCTGTAAATATGCTTACACTAATATTTGTTCCCTGAAGACACTGAGAAATAAAATGCAACCAGTTTTACATGTTGATACAACACATGAAGGGGGCATGATGTAAAGAAATTTTGAAGTTTTAAAGAAGATCGTGGTACAGTTGTCAGGAAAGTGGGTAAACTTTTGCAGTCAAGAATCTAAAAACTCACAGTTCAAGTGGTCAAAAAAATGACACTGTTTACCTCTTATCAATGAGTCCCACGGTATGCAAACAGTTACTGTGCTTGGCTAACTCACTGAAAGTTTGGAGGTTCAAGCCCACCCAGAGGTCCTGATGATCTACATCTGAAAAATCAGCTGTTGAAAATCCAACAGAGCACATGGGGTCTCCAAGAGTTTATTATTTTTTTCAATCTCTTAACCAAGAAATCAGAGCTGTGGTGGCATAGTGGCTTATTTGCTGGGCTGTTAGTCACGTGGTGGGCAGTTAGTATCCACCAGCTGCTCCATGGGAGAAAGAGGAGGCTGTCTGCACTCATAAAAATGTATAGCCTTGAAAACCCAACAACAAACAAGACAGCAGAATAGAAATAGTTTTGGCCTTCAAAGTTAAGGTGACTTTGGATGGAAAACTATGAGTGACATAAAAGTCTAAACTCTCTGGGTATCTGTAACTTACCTTCTTAAACTTTGTTGTTGTTAAAATGCCATCGAGTTTAATATGACTCAGTTTCCCGTGGAAAGGCTGAGGGTTTGAACCACCAACTTTTCAGCCAGCAAACCAGTTTTTATCCAATAGTGCCACACTGGGACTCCTTAACCTTACATACAAACAAAACAGCCCATGTGCTATAGAATAAATACAGTGTGTACATTCACAATAACTGTCCAAGCTTCTTGTACTAACAGCACAACCATGGCAAAATCAGTGGTTTACACTCATTCATTTACTCATGAACACTAAAATATCAAAGAAACTCAGCACTAGCAAATCAGGAAAAATTATGGGCATAAAGGAGGGGCACAATGACTTATGAAACTTAAGAGGCTAGTATTGTATGTGTCAGCCAGTCTTAGTTTGACAGGTAAGACATTTGTTTGTAAGTGGCATTCAACCAAGTTCATAACCATTCTGCGGTGGGCTTTTCCTCATTTATATGTATTGGTTTGCTATAACTCAGATGGTTATCGAGAACATACAGACTACTTTCAAGGTTACAATAACAAACATATGAGTAAATTACCAGTACATAGTTTAGTTAATTTGTTCAGCTTGACTCAACATATCACAAGGGACTGTTGTCTACACTTATAATTTGTTTTACCTCCAGGCTGATCAACATAACTAAATTTATTCAGGTCATTTCTTGCTTTGCCATAACCCCAGCCCTCTGCTCCAAGTTAAATGTCCGATCTTCATTCATATGGATCTTAGTTGACTGAGCGCTGTCTTGAATCCCTTCCTAAAAAAACCCCCAGTTGCTAGTTGAATTGATCCCTACTCATGGTGACCTCATGTGTGTAAGAGCAGATTTGTGCTCCATAGGATTTTCAATAACTGAATTTCAAAATTTCTTTTGCCATTTCTAGCATCTTCTAAATAAGTCTTTTTCCTTAGGTTCTTCCTGCTGAGTTCAGTTTCCTTTTCCATTATTTTCCAGACATGAGTTAATAAACCTTTGTTCTGATCTCCTCTTCTTTGGCTTCAACTGTTCTTTACTCACCTCCCTTTTGTGAAAGTCTTCAACCTCTATTTCTAAAACGATTTAATTATGTACTAACTACTTAAACTGTGCTCAGTAATGCTGTTGATGTTGTTGTGAGCCATTGAATTGGGTCTGAATCATATCAGCCTTGTTTAGGGTTTCACAGAGCTACTGTGAACTGCCGATCTTATAGTTACCAATCCAAAGCTCTGTATTTATCTTCCACATTTTCTCCCCATTTACCTGCTCCCTGATCCATTCCTGAATGAAAAGAATACTGAATCTGCACATAGACCAAGAGGCAGTTCAACCAGAACAAGGGAACACCGAATAGTTTAAAATCAGAAAAGGTGTGTGCTAGGGTATCCTCTCATCATACTTATTCAATCTGTATGCTGAGCAAATAATCTCAGAAGTTGATTTATATGAAGAAAAATGTGGTATCAGGATTGGAAGAAGACTCATTAATAACCCGTGATATGCAGATGGCACAACCTCGTTTTCTGGAAGCAAGAGGACTTAAATATTTAATGATGAAGATCAAAGATTACAGCCTTCAGTATGGGTTGCACCTCAATGTAAGGAAACAAAAAGCTTCACAACTGGATCAATAAATGATATCATGATAAATGGAGAAAAGATTGAAGTTGTCAAAGACTTCATTTTACTTGGATCCACAACCAATACTCCTTCCTGGACGCAGCAGTCAAGAAATCAATGCATTGCATTAGACAAAATCTTCTGGAAAGGCCTTTTTAAAGTGTTCAAGAGCAAAGATATCATTTTGAAGACTAAGGTGCACTTGACTCAAGACATGGTATTATCATGGAGGGTCAGAGAAAAAGAGGAAGACCCCCAGCGAGATGGATTGGCTAAGCGGCAACATCAATGGGCTCAAGCGTGGCAACAATTGTGAGGTTAGCCCAGGATCGGGCACTGTTTCGTTCTGTTGTACATAGGGTTGCTATGAGTCAGTATCGACTCGATGGCACCTAACAACAACAACAACATATGCATGTGAAACTTAGACAATGAATAAGGAAGACCATAGAAGAATCAACGTAGTTGAATTATGGTTTTGGCGAAGAATATTGAAAGTACCATGGAGTGCCAGAAGAACAAACAAATCTGTGTTGAAAGAAGTGCCTCTGGAATGCTTCTTAGAAGCAGGGCTAGTAAGACGTCGTGGATCTTGCTTTGGACATGTTCTGAGGAGGGACCAATCCCTGGAGAAGCATATCATACTTGGTAAAGTGAAGGGTCAGTGAAAAAAGGAAGATTCCCAAGGAGATGGACTGACACAGTGGTAGCAGCAGTGAGCTCAAATGTAACAACAATTGTGAGGATTGTGCAAGACAGGGCAGTATTTCGTTATTTTGTACAAAGAGTCGCTATAAGTTGGAACTCACTCAACAGCACACAACAATAATAACATTATTAATCCTCACAGTGATGGTGCAGAGGTTCCAATGTGCTCATTTCCAGAGAGAATACTGATGCTTATGCAGGGATATGAACTTACACCTCTGATTCTAAAACTTATGTTCTCCTTACCTTAAATCTCACTGACTTTGAGTACTATTAACTCTAATAATAAATGAGTGAGCAATAGATATAAGCTTAAGTGACTTTTGCCAATTGAAAAAGTGGCGATAATTCAAATCTGACTGAGTTATGCAAATTTTGAAAACCAACACATCCCCTCAGCCAGGAAATAAGACTTACAGTTTCCATGATCTTGTCAGAAAAATCTCAAATATTTTCAAAATATGTGAGAAATTAAATCATAAATTCCTCTTGCTGCTTTTGCTGTTCTCACCTCCCATTATCTCCTAACTCAGTGTTTCCTCTACTTCTCTTATCTTCTTGGATTCGGTACACATATCCTTTTTCTTTGACAATGACTTTCTTGTAAGGAGCCATCTCATTACACCAGGAGGGTAGCTATTCTGATTCCCATCAACCTTCTACTCTTGGCTTCAAATATTTTCAAAACCTCCACCCTACGTTGGTTTTAAAGGAGCTCTGGTAGCGTAGTGGTTACAAATCGGGCTGCTAATCTCAAGGTTAGCAGTTTGAGACTACCAGCTGTTCCGGGGGAGAAAGATGAGGCTTTCTGCTCCCGTAAAGATTTACAGCCTCAGAAACCCTGTACAGGGTCGCTATGAGTCAGAACTGACTCCACAGCATACGACCATCACCATACTGGTCATAAGAAGTCCTCACGGTACAGTGGTTAAGCACTGGGCTGCTAATCAAAAGGTCGGCAGTTTGAACCCACCAGCTGCTCTGCAGAAGGAAAATAAGGCAGTCTGCTTCTGTAAACATTTATGACTTGCATACCCTAGGTGGCAGTTTCACTCTGTCCTATGGGGTCTCTATGAGTCGGAATCCATTTAATAATCGAGGATTTTGGGTTTTGAATCCTGGTGTTCAAGTTCTATAATCAGGGAATTTCATAATTTTCAATTACACAGAATCCTTTAAAAGTGGATTTGCCCCTTGAGTTATAAGAGATGAAAGCAAGCATTCAAGTTGTCCTCCCACACAAGAATGCCAACACATTTTTGTTTCATATTACCCAGCAACCATAACACATAGAAACACATAAATTTAATGTATAGGGTGAGGACTCTATCCTGAGCCAAAGTCTCAACTTTGGGTTAATGTCATAATGGAGAATGGATCAGTATTTGCAAGCAAGAACTTTTCAAACACTTGAAGCCCCAAAAGAGACTCACCAGCTCAGGAGAGCGTTGTTCCTTTGTCTTCCTGCCCAAGAAAGTATTAACTGCAAGAGCAGATCTCTTACAGCAGGTCCTCTAAGGAAAGCTTTAGGACACACAGTGTAAGTTCTCAGCCAGGAAGAGGCCGAATAAAGGAAGTAAAGGCCCTTGTTCCGTGATTTGCAAAAGCGTCTTTACAATCTGGGGCCTGGTCTCTTCTCTCCCTCATTGCGCTTCAAAAAAGATTGTTATTTGAGAGCTTTTGCCCTTGACATCAGAGATTGTTCTTTAGCTCAGCCCACAGCTCACCAACTCAGGGAGGGGCAGGAATTAGAAAGAGCAAGCATGTGTATTGAAAACATGCCCTTTTGATAATAGTAAAGGTAACCCACAGAGGGAGGACTGAAGGAAGGGGAACTCAGATAAGAAAAAGTAGTAATCTAATCTCAAAAAAAAGGCAACAAAGGAAAAACCTCTAGAGTTCAAAGAGTGTCAACAAAATATTGTTAGATAACAAAACCCACTTAAACTTCTTCAATGGCTGTGACCAGAAATCCCCTTAATCTAAGATAAAGTACAACCTTTTATTTCTTTCTTTTTAATTGGTCATTTCAACCTTTTTGGATGTTTATTCTCACATGATATGAAAGTCACAACTGAAGGAAAGATGTTATATAAGTAATAATAAACAAACAAAAACCAGTTACCATTGAATGAATTCTGACTCATGGCCACCCCATGCATGCCAGAGTAGAATCTTCTATACGGTTTTCAAGGATAATTTTTCGGAAGTAGATTGCTAGACTTTTCTTCAGAATGCACCTCTGGGTAGATTCGAACCTCCAACCTTTTGCTTAGTACTTCAGTCCATTAAGTCTTTGTATCTCCCATACTGGTTCAGATCACAGTCAACTTACTTGGTGATCTGTTACCAACAGTTCCCTATAGAAGGTACTATAAAAAGAACTAGCTGTTCCTGAGGTCAATGCAAAAGTTTAAAAGTCAATCCGTCTTGTAGACATTCAAGGCTTTTCTGTCTTTCTAGGTTTATCTTATCCTTTTCTGAGTCCATTTATGCATGTTACCCAAGGACCCTAGTAGCACAGTGGCTTACCAGCTAGCTGGCTTTCTAACTGAAAGGTCATTAGTTTGAATCTACTAGTTGTCCTCAGAAAGATAAGGCTTTCTGCTCCTGTAAAGATTTATACCCTTGGAAACCCTACACAGGGTCTCTGTGGGTCAAAATTGACTCGGTCGCATACAACTACTACCACCAGCACACCTGTTAGCCCAACCACCTCAGAGAATACCCAGTGTCACTTCTGTAATGACTGCATTGATTTAGTTGTCATATCCATGTTTGACTTTCCCATCAGACTTCTGCTCCTTGAGGACAGATTCTGAGTCTTACTCAGTTTTGTATCCCCAGGACCTACAATGAACTGTCCATACATATTTCTCAACTCTGGGGTTACTGAATGACCTACAGAGGTATCAATTCAGTCAATATTTGACATAAGTGAGAGAAGAAATTCTGCACACGATTTAGAAATATGTATTTAGAAAGTAATGTTTCTACAAGGAATAGTACAGGAAGTTAGTCATAACTAACATTTGCTCAGTGCTACTACAGGGCTTAGTGTAGCTCTGTAGAAAAAGTACTGGACTTTTAACTACAAGGTCAGCAGTTCAAACCCACCAGGTGCGCCTCAGAAATCCTACATAGGGTTGCTTTGAGTCAGAACCGACTTGAAAATTCTTAACAACAATAACAACTTTGAGCCAGGTACGAATACACGTATCGACTAGCTTAGTTTTCATAAGAACCCTATGAGAAATAATATTCCCATTTTCCCAATGAGAAAATTAAGGTACAGAGAGGTACTTAAAATTACACTGCTTGGGTTGAATCCTGTCTCTGACCTTTATTAACTGTGTGATTTTTTAATTTCTCTGTGCCTCAGTTTTCTCTTCAGTAAAATAGGGATTTGTTGTTGTTGTTAAGTGCCATTGAGTCGGTTCTGACTCATAGCAACCCTGTATAGGATTTCTGAGGAGCAGCAGGTGAATTTGAACTGCCAACCTTAGATAAGAGTAATAAAATAGGGAGAGTTAATAGATATATGTTAGGCCCATACACTCAAGGCTGACCTAGAGAAAGTACTGAGCATGTAACCCCATCCTCAACACAATGGAAGTCAATAGACTCTTTCTCAGGATTTCCCTTTGTCTTTAAAGAAATGCCAAAGCATCAACTGTTTCATTTTTGAATGATTTTAACTAAGGAGTAGCACGTGCCACTCCTTATTCTCCATGTTGCACTAAACTTGGTAGTGTGATTATGAGAAAACTCAACTCTGCAGGGCAGATAATCACAAACACAGCTTCAAAGGCATGCTCAGGACAGGGGGAGTATGGAAGTTAGGGTTACTGCCAGTCCCTGGACTGAAGGTGCTGACTGATGCCAAGGTTTGGAATGCACATTTATACAGAAAGAATATAGAGCATATTTTAGAAACAGGTCTAACATGTATATCATTCCAAACCTTAATAAGGCAAACATACAGAAACTTAGAAGCACTTACACGCCTATTTACCCTAAACCTGGATTTCAGTCTAACTTTGGAAAGTTATTATTGACTCATTGACAGAACCACAATTTATTGAGCACTTACTGAGTGCCAAGCATAACTCTAGGAGTTTGGCAAACATGAACGCACAAAAGACACAAGGAGCTTTGCTTTCCTGGGGTGTGAAGTCTAGCAGGTGGCAGTATTGCCACAGTCACCTCCCTGGTCCAAACCGTCTTTACATTGCCAGGACTTTCTCCTGTAAAGCTGCTGGTTGGGTTCAAACCACCAACCTCTCAGTCAGCAGCTGAGCCCTTAACTGCTGTGCCTTCAAAACTCCTTTTTTTCTCATTTAGACTTTAGCTAAAATGCCACATCGTTTCCTGACTTGCCAATAGAAACGATCTCCTCTTCCAACTACTGTCACGTTCCTTATTCTCATTCAGTTCTTTCTGAAATCATCTTCAGTTAATTTACCTTTTTAATTGTTTGTGTCCCCCTGTTCTCTACTAAAATATGACCCATAAGAGTAAGGATCTTGACTGTTCTGTTTTTTGTGTCTCCGTGATCTGGACTGATAACTGTCATGGAGCAGGGGTTCATTAAGCCCTTGTTGAGCAAATTGAGTAAATATGAATTTGGATAACTCTCTTCTTTCTGGACCTGTATTTCTTCATCTATAAAACATGAAGGTTTCAGGGAACACTATGGTCAATTGTTATAACAAAGTCCACAGTCTACTCTGGTGAGTAGCGTCTGGGATATTATAAACTATGAGTGGCTGTATAAGGTGCAGCTATTGGTCTCTTCATGTAAGGAAGAAAGAAGACTGATGAGAATTGAAGATGCTTGCAATCAATTAGTCCAACGGAGTAATGAAACATGTGGATGTCAGTTTCCATGATTTTGAAACCAGAAGAACTAGATGGTGCCCAGCTACCACTACACAACTGCTCTGAAAAGAATCACATTAGAGGGTCCCAGAGAGTGGGAGAAAATGTGAAACAAAACTCAAAGTTATATATAAGAAAAAAAGACCAGGCTTATTGATCAGAAAAAAACTGGAGGAACTTCAAGTCTGGAAAGGAACTCATCCTTGTGGCCCAATTTTCAGCCAAGCATTCCATGGTAAGGATACCTTACGACAACACTGGTAAAGTATGTCCACCATGGAATGGTCATTCAAAATAAAAAAGGCAACATTTTCCTAAGGACAAAGTTGAGAAGGGATGGGAAAGTGGGTGTGAATGTAAATAGGAATTACAGGGAGGAAGCAGGATGATAATTTTTGCATGAAGGGGATTGCAATCATGGATACAAAACTCAATAATAAGAAGTTAAAACAACAGAGGGTTAGACTAGATGCTTTCTAGGGTGCTTCCCCAATCTTTATGATTCTGGACATACTTTTGCTAATGTTTCAAAGCGTATATCCTAGTACTGGTGGGGCAGTGGTAGTTTAATTGTAGGCTTCTCACCTTCCATGCGGAGACCTTGATTCCTGGCCAATGTACCTCCAGCACAACACCTGTCTGTCACTGGAGGTTTGTGTGTTGTTAGGGTGCTGAGCAGGTTTGACCACAGCTTTCAGATTAGATGGACTAGGAATAAAGGCCTGGCAGTCTGTGTCTAAAAATCAGTCAATGAAAACCCTGTGGATCACAATATTCGGATCCACAAATGCTACATGATAGGGCAGGATTTCATTCTACCATTCATGGGGCCAACGTAAGTTGGGAGCTGATTGGGGGCATCTAACAACAATAAGAGCAATTCTGGTATCTCGGAATATGATTACAAATCATTATTTAATTCTGTCTGAGTTCTCAGAGAGCCCAACTCTTATCTCCCTTGGGCCTATGCTTCCCAGTCTGAAAAGTCCTCATCTTTCATGTTGTTCTCATGTGTCAGCTGCCGTTTCATTCCTATTGTCCTTTCTGCTACATCTGTTTGGATCCATTACAATACTGAAAGGAAAACACTACAAGAGATTATATCATTTCAGAGTCAAACAAACAATAACTTTATGGAAGATTAAGGTAATACTTTATACTATTTCTATAAGGAGGCTTCAAAAAGTTTGTGGAAAAATGGAATTAAAAGAGAATTGATTTTTAATGAACTTTTTGAAGCTGCCTCATATTACCTACATAACTGGGATACTACAAGAGAAGGAAGCTGCTCAGAGCTGCAGAATGGAATACAGATGCCTCTTGTACGGTTTTTACTAGCATAGCCATAAGGCAGCTTACAGCCAAGCAAGGCTCTGATCCATAGATAAAATGCATAATCTCAACATCTTGGCCTTGTTTATTATATTATTCATGGCTTCTTCCCAAAGACAACTGCATCCTAAATTCTGTCCACATGCTCTGTACCTCTAGGTATGTAGAGTTAGGTAATAAGGCACAATTGTGCATGTGCTTATCTAATGCATCCCTCCTTCATTTTCAGGAATAAGAATTCATAGCACACTTTGTTGTTTGTTTTTTTCATATTCAGGTGATTTAATGCTAATTCTTGTAACTGTCCTTTCAGGAAAAAGAGACAGCAAAAGAAATGGACTTACAGGAGCTCCACAAAGTTCCAGGAAAGCAATGCTCTGATAGTTTCATTCTGGACCCAGGCAGAATCATCACAAGACTATAGTCTGTCCCTGGGTTAAGAATATCTGTCTTACATACAATCTGTAGTTACTAACCAACCCTTGCAAAGCCTATTATATTAAAAATTCAAGGTACACACAATGGTCTGTAATAACAAACAGGCATTACTTTGTGAGCACATCAAAACATTATTATTAGTAATACTGTATTATTATGTTGAAGATGTTTTATTTTACCTGAAAGTATTTCTTTAAGTTTTTATACATAGAATGATACACTATATACTATGAACTAAGACAAATATTTGACTAACTAACTAACGTTAGATACCAACTGTGCTTAACTGTTCCAATTTATACAAATTCGATTTAAAGGCAGGCTTACAAACAGAACTCTTTTGTAGACCAGGATTGCCTGTATTTTGCTTTTATTTCTCACAGTGTAATTAAAATCCACAATTATCGTATTCAACTTAATTCAATCTGTGCATCATGAAATCTTAATGATGCTAGAAAAACCAATGTTGATTTAACATTCTAGAATTTGCTTTAGCTTTAAAGAACTTTATGTTGCAACATAAGACTCCCCACCCATTCCTGCACCTCACATATTGTTATTGTTGTTGTTAAGTGCTGTCAAATTGGTTTCTACTCATAGCCACCCTATATAGCGGGAGTAGCTGATGAGTTTGAACCGCTGACCTTGCAGTGCAAACCGACTTTAAGGTGTTTATCTTACAATGCCACACCAGGACTGCCCCCTCACACTTACCATTGACCAAATACACACAGAAAGATGGATCTCAAATAGCGAGTTGGTCTTTTCGTTAAGAATGCTGAGAAAATGCTTTTAGGTTTCTTAAATGTCACCTTTATGAATATATTGTCCCTGGGTCAGAAAGTCTGTGGCCCGGAAGTCATTTATCCACTACAGAAGATTTCTGTAACTGGGCCAAAGCCAGTTTGATGTTGACATCATTGGTTTGGATTAGTTTGTAATATGTGCTCAGAATAGTACATCGTTTGAAGAAACCCTTATTCAAATGGTTGCTGCTGTTGCTGTTGTTAAGCACCGTCAAATCGGTTCCAATTTACAGCAGCCCTGTACAGGGTTTCCGAGGAGCAGCTGGTGAGTTTGAACCACCAAACTTGTGGTTCAAACAGACCTTTCAGTCTAGTGCTTATCTTACAGCACCACACCAGGATTCCAAATGGTTGCAGCCCCATCCAAATTCTTTCTAGCAAATCTGCCTCAAAATGACCAATGGTTGTGTTCAAGCCATTTTTCTCCATCTGTTTTCCTGATAAACCAACACTCCACCCCAACAGAAATTACTACAGAATTACATCACAAAGGGCTCAACTATGACTATTTTCCCTTGAAGTCTCATACCAAAATTTAGCATGAGAATCATAACCATGCTGGTACGTTACTATTTTCATACAGCATTACCTCATTCAGTGAAATCCTTGCATGATCCAAATGATCCCTGCTAACTCAAAGGTTGGAGGTTTAAATACACTCCGAGATGCCTCGGAAGAAAGACCTGGAAATCTATTTCTAAAAAGTCAGTCACTGAACACTTTAGAGAGCACAAATGTACTCTGACATATATGAAGCAATGAGCTGGAATCAACTGGATGGCAATTGATTTGACTGGTTGTTTCATCTAGAATTGCTAATTGTTTTGTCTTTATAAGATATTTATTTACCAAAACACACATGTAAGAATCATTCCTACAATCATTTTGTGAAACTTTTTTTTAGTGGGGAGAGATAATGTCCTGCCAGAAGCACAAATGGCACTGTAGGTTAATGTGCTGAAATGCAAAGTCATCTGAAACACAAGGACAGCGGTTCAAACTTACCAGCAGCTTCTCAGAAACCCTATATAGGGTCACTATAACGCCACGGCACTTAACAACAAACCATAAATTATATAGCTTATTTGTGGAAACTGTGCATTTGTGTAAAACATTTATGTCTTTGTTATACATTCTTATTATTTATTATCATTTTAACTTCCAGGTCCTAAATACTTCTGAATTCTTGCTCAATCTCAATAACAAATAAATTTTGGATTCATTCTTCATAATGTTTTAAATGCTTTGTCATAAAATTTCAATGGGCTTTGGGAAAAAAGACTTAAATGAACATTTGTTACACAATAAAAATGATAATGAATCATTGGAGACCACTATATACTTTAAATGAAAACATCTCAGTGCCCCAAGAACAACTGTACTCAGTCTGTACACAATGAACCCATTTATCAACAATGAAATGTTGACATTAGGAAGCAATAATTTCAGGTGTATTCTACAGAAGAAAAGTAGAAATGAAAAGTACTGTTTACTTGGCATATGTATATGGGCGTGATCTCAAATTCTTTATTAGCAATGACCTTAGATTTTAAAAGTCATCCTCTATTTAGTTTTGAATCACCTTGGTCTTGCTTAGACAAATGTTTTGTTTTCTTTCAGGTAGGATAGGGGAATATCTGGCATAAAAATAGAAATACGGATCTACTGCCTTCCACCAAACCTTTTTTTTTTTTTTTTAAATCAGTCTGGCAACTCCATTTTCTTTACTGAAACCAATTAAAGCATGGTGGTAATATCTGAGAGACATGGATTATTTTTCTAGTAGACAGGCAGCCTGTATTGGAAACAATGGCCATAGAAATTGCTGTGCTTTGGGTCATATGATCCAAACATATTGCATTCCTAGACCTAGTCAACTGAACCAATGACTGCTGTGTGACCTAAAAGCTGAACTTGAGCAAACATGCTGGTCAGCTGATGTGCTCTGTTTTGGAGAATGGTTAATCAACTTACTCACACCCTTCCTCTTGAAATCCTAATGACAAGTAAGAGATACTAAAATGACAGAGGCTGAGAGACCCACGGTGAGAAGTTATTAAGCAATACCATTGAAACAGCAGACTTCATGAGGCAACAGAATCCTGAGTAGGCAGAAGTATGAGGCAGAGAGGAGAGGTATAAGAAGACACTATGGCACTAGACGTGGACAGGGAGATTCAGTGGGAGAGTATGAGCCACGAGGCTGGCTGATTACCAGTTTGGGCAATACTGCTGCATTCTGATAAGCATTCCTGGGTGCAGGATGAGAGGCTGCTTCCTGTGTCCCCTTGTTGGTAAGTCTAACTAAAACATCTAGGCATAACCGTATGGCGAAATCTGTTCAGAAGAGAATTCTTAGCACTGGCATAGGAAATCTCAAATGCCAACAAAACTGACTTTACTTTGGCATTATAAAAGTGTTTTAAGTTAATTTCCTGGTGTGGTACTGTAGGATAAGCACTGGAATGCAAGGACTGTTTGAACCACAAGGTCAGTGGTTCAAACTCACCAGCTGCTTTTTGGAGACCCTATACAGCATTGCTATGAGTAGGAACCAACTTGCTGGCACTTAACACCAGCAATTATAAAAGTATAATTAAACTTAATGCAAAGTTCTTGAAAAATTACTGAAAAGTTTGAGGAAAAAGAAACCAGTTGTCCTCAAACCAACTATGACTCATAGTGTCCTCAGGTGTGGCAGAGTAGAACTGTGCTTTATATGATTTTTAATGGTTGACTTTTCTATGGTTTTTTAATGGTTGACTTTCTTCTGAGGTGTCTCTGGGTGACCTTGAACTTTCAACTTTTTGATTATCAGCTGAGAATGTTAATCATTTGCACTACCTAAGGACTACTGAGGACTCCTGGAGTGGTGCTGTAGGATCAGCACTGGACTGTGAACCACAAGATTGGTGGTATAAACCTACCAGCTGTTCCTTGGAAACCCTATACAGGGTCTCTATGAGTTGGAACATACTCGACAGCATTTAGCAACAACAACAGGGACTACTGAGGGGTCCTGGTGGCACAGTGGTTAAGCACTCAGGTGTTAACTCAAAGGGTGGAGGTTCAAAATCACCAGCTGCTCTCTGGGAGAAAAGAAGCTGTGATGTACTCCTGTAAAGATTTCAGCCTAGGAAATCCTATGGAACATTCCTACTGTCCTATAAGGTTACTATAAATCATAACAGACTCAGCAGCACACAACACCATCAGGAACTCCTGAAGAAAAAGAAATGACTCATAACTGCCACCACCAAAGATACTGAGGGGTGTCTGTGTGTCCTCCCAGTTTAAAAAAGGGGTAACAGGCTGTTACACAAGCATTCTACCTGCCTCCGTTTCAGTTAGGCATGAAAACTAGAGATTTCAGAAACCTATACAAGTTGTGAGAAGGCAGAGGGAGGATTTTTATATGGACAAAGAGACTTTCAGAGGACTGCCAGACAGATTAATACCTGTCCCTGGGGTAAACACAGACTGGCAGCTGACTCCTGTCTGAGACGTCTAAGTTCAGGAAATTAGTCAGATATAGAGATGGGAGATTGCTTGGTTGGCTATCAGTCTGCCCACCCAGGGTTTCACAGAGTAAAAGTGGTGTGTGGTGGTGTGCCGTGGAGTCTGTTCCAACTCATAGCAACACTGCATTAGGGTTTCCGAGGCTGTAAAGCTTTATGGGAGCAGAAAGTCCCACATTTCTCCCGTGGAATGGCTGGTAGCTTTGAACTACTGACCTTGAGGTTAGTAACCACTACGCTACCAGAGTTCCTTCAAACTGGTGTAAATATTTTCTATGGATAAGGCATGTGTCCCCAGGAGAGGATAAAGAGACAGGGGGTCCTCTTGGACCCTGTTCAATAATAGAGTTTGCTTGAAATGAAGAGCTTAGTAGAAAGAGCCTGTGGCTAAATCATTGAAGAGGGTAGCAGAGAGTTGTAGAAGAACAGTACCTAGCCACAAAGGCATCACAGAATATCCTACACAAGCAAATACAGTCAGTTTTAAACATCAGCCCAAGTCAGAGTGTAAAGCCACCTCACAACAGTCTCACTAAGCTACAGCTTTTGTCTATGACCCACACCCAAACTCTTACCTCTCCTTTCATCCACCTTCACTTCAACACTGGCATGGAGAAATAGAGGCTCACAAGGAAAGGGACAAGAATCAGGAATTAGATTTCATCTTCACTGTTATGGGCTTCTCACTGCAGCAAGCTGTAGCTGTACGTGGGGAAACGGCAGCTACTCTGAATAAAGTTGGAATTCATTTGAGACAGGTCATTCTAATTAGCATACAGAAAGGTTTTGTCTTTTTTAAAGTGACCAAACGACTTTTATTGCTTAAGAGAGAGCAGAAAAGTCACGGGGCTGCCCACATTTTTCTCCAGTGACATTTAAAGGGATAGTAAAAACAAACACATTTGTTGTAGAGTTGATTTTGACTCTAGGTGACCCTGCTTGTACTAGATAGAATGGTGTTCCATAGGGTTTTCAATGGCTGGTATTTCAGAAATAACTCAAGAGACCTTTCTTCCAAGGAGATTCTGAGTGGTCTCAAACCTCTAATCTTTTAGTTCGCAGCCAAATGTATCACCTAGGAACTTCAATCGGATAGTAAGAAACAAAAATAAAGATGTTTTCTGATTATATTCTGACTTCAACTTGCTTAACAAGCCAAGTATACACATATGCATTTTAAAAAATTGTTCTTATACTATATACTATAATGAGGTCTACTTTTCCCACCTAGTAATATATTATGAATACCATTCTTTTATAGTCTTCTACCATTGTAAGCCTGTATCATCTGTATCTACTCGTCTATAGTTGGATATATATATGGTATAATGTTTCACAACCATAATGTTGACATGAGCACAATTAAACATTAGTATTATGTACATTTCTGATTAAATTCATAGGATAAATTTCCTCAAAATATAATTCCTGAGCCTAAAGGTGAACATGTTTTAATGACTTAGGAAATATATTATTGTCAAGTTGTTCTGCAGACTGGTTGTACCAATTTTTCTCCAACCAGGAGACTCTATGGGAAGGTGTATTTTTCTATGTCCTTGCCAACATTTGTTGTTACTGTTCTTTTTAATCCTTGCTAATTTGATAAACAAAGGAGCTCTGGTAGCGTAGTGGTTATGAATCAGGCTGCAAACTGCAAGGTCAGCAGTTTGAAACTACCAGCTGTTTCGTGGGAGAAGGATGAGGCTTTCTGCTCCGGTAAAGATTTACAGCCTCGGAAACCCTGTACAGGGTCGCTATGAGTCAGAACCGACTCCACAGTACATAACAACAGTTTGATAAACAAACAATTATTCCTTTGATTGCTGAAAAGATTAGACATTATTTCATGTACTTATTGGGTATTTCTAGGTTTTAAAATGATTTGGCTGCTCAGCATCTTTGCTTACTATTTTAATCTAGGTGTCATTGATGTTCTATGAAGTTCATGGCAAAGAATCAAAGAGATGACAGAGCTGACAATTCTTGGTCTGTGCTTTGCAGAGTGGCCCTCAGGCTGTTCAATGTATCATTAACCAGGGGCTCAGACTGGCCACTGCAACAGGTTAAATGTTGTCCTTAATCTACCTAATGTTTCACTTGTTTATTTCCTAACGCTCTTGCCTCTTTTCAGTAGCAAAAGATAAATAACAAAACAGCTGTGATATATCACAGGCACGATACGTCATGTAATACAAAACCCAAGAATCTTGGGATCATAAAGATGGTTAAGATGAGTTTTGCTAAGGACTGGGAAAACATTAACAAAGATGGACCTTAAAGGACAGCTAGAAGTAGACTTGTTGTTATTGTTGTTATGTGCCGTGGAGTTGGTTCCAACTCACAGTGACCCTGTACAGGGTTTCCGAGGCTGTAACTCTTTACGGGAGCAGAAAGCCTCATCTTTCTCCCGCGGAACAACTGGTAGTTTCGAACTGCTGACCTGGTGGTTCACAGTCCGATTCATGACCACTACGCTACCAGAGCTCCTTACTGGAGTGTAAACTTCATTAGGACAGGGTCTGAATCCAGCATTATTCATTGTTTGTGATGTTCATTTTTCAGTTAATGATGGAATGATATGGAAAGCAGATATGGTGGTACAGGAGATAGGAAATGGTTGAAAGTCATAATACAAGTCTGGAGACTTGGTACACTTTCTTATAAAGAAGGGGATTTCACGGGGAAACTTTTTAAAGGTTTTTTTTCCTGTGGCCTCTACATTCACATAACAAATAGAACTGAAAACCAGAAACATAGAGAAAGGTGCCCAAAACCCCAGATACATATTTAACTTCTGTTTGATCAGAAATGATTTCGTGCTGCTCTGCTATTTGTCATTTAGCAAATAAACAAAAGCAGTTCAACTATAAATTCCTGGGTGGCGCAAATAGTTAAGTGCTGGATAACTAATTGAAAGGGTTGGATGCTCAAACCCACATAGAGGTGGTCAGGAAATAAGGACTGGCAACCTGTTTTGGAAAGGACAGAACCATGAAAAACCTTAGGCATACAGTTCTACTCTTCACATGTAGAATTGTCATGAGTTGGAATCGCACCTTGATGACAACTAACAATGCATACAAAGCCATTAAAAATCAGTGATTATTTAGCAAAAGTTACTGAAGTTGAACACACTCCCATGAAGATGAGAGGGAAGGAAGTCAGGATATATCAGGATGTTCCATGGCAATCCAGGAGTTACCCCAAATAAAGAAACATAATAACCAAACAAGACGCCCTTTCCTTAGGAGTTTGGTTCCCAATATTAACCTGGGTATTCCTTCTTAATTGAGTATTTATATATTGTTACTGTTAAGTATAGTCAAGTCAGTTCTGACTCTGTGAACAACAGAACGAAACACTGCCCAGTCCTGTGCCATCCTCACAATTGTTGTTGTTGCAGCCATTGTGTCAATCCATCTTGTTGAGAGTCTTCCTCTTTTTCACTGAATCTCCACTTTCATCAAGCATGTTGCTCTTCTCCAGGGACTGGTCCCTCCTGATGTTGTTGTTGTTGTTAGGTGCCATAGAGTTGGTACCAACTAATTGTGACCCTATGCACAGCAGAAGAAAACACTGCCCGATCCTGGGCCAACCTCACTAATGTTGCCATGCTTGAGTCCATCGATGCTGCCACTTGGTCAATCCATCTCGTTGGGGGTCTTCCTCTTTTTCTCTGACCCTCCACCTTACCAAAAATGATATCCTTCTCTAGTGACTGTTCCCTCCTGACAATATGTCCAAAGTATGAGAGACCAAGTTTGGCCATCTTGGCCTCCAAGGAGCACTCTGGCTGCACTTTTTCCAACACAGAAGTGTTGTTTCTTTTGGCAGCCCATGGCACTTTCAATATTCTCCTCCAACACTATAACTCAATGCAACAGTTCTTCTACGATCTTCATTATTCACTGTCCAGCTTTCACATGCATATGAGGTTATTGAAAATACCATGGCTTGGGTCAGGCGCACCTTAGTCCTCAAGCTGACATCTTTGCTCTTCAACATTTTAAAAAGGTCTTGTGAAGCAGATTTGCCAAATGCAATACATCGTTTGATTTCTTGACCGCTGCTTCCGTTAATGTTGATAGTTCATCCAAGCCTGATAACATCTCCAAATTATGGAAGGCAATTTGATTTCTTATTCTTCCTTTTTTTAAAAAAACTTTTTTATTGTGAATTGAGTGAACATTTATAAGACTGATCAGTTTTACATTTAACAAACCACATACTTCATTTTAAGGAGCTCTGGTAACATAAGCAGTTACGAATCGGGCTGCTAATCTGACGTTCAGCAGTTTGAAACTACCAGCTGTTCTGCAGGAGAAAGATGAGGTGTTCTGCTCCCGTAAAGATTTACAGCCTCAGAAACCCTGTACAGGGTTGCTATGAGTCAGAACTGACTCCACGGCACATAACAATAACAGCATGTTTCATTTCATTTCAATGATTACAACCCGGATTTCTTGACTATTGTTTCCATGAGCTTTGCTTGTGGATCCAAGTAAAATGAAATCTTGATTTGACAACTTCAATCTCTCTCCATTTATTCTGATGTTACTTATTTATCCTGTTGTAAGGATTTTTGTTTCCTTTACATTGAGGTATAATCCATACTGAAGGCTGTGTTCTTTGATTTTCATCAGCAAGTGTTTCAAGTCCTCTTCATTCTCAGCAAGAAAGCTGTGTCATCCTCATATCCCAAATTGTTAGTAAGCCTTATTTGCATCTTGATACCATGTTCTTCCTCATATAGTAAAGATTCTCGAATCATCTGCTCAACATATCGACTGAATAAGTATGGTGAAACTATACAACCCTGACGCACAGTCTTCCTAATTTTAAACCTCCCACTATCCCCTTGTTCTGTTTGAATGACTGCCTCTAGGTCTATTTACAGGTTCCACATGAGCACAATGAAGTGTTCTGAAATTCCCATTCTTTGCAATGTTATTCATAGTTTGTTAAGATCCACATAGTTGAAGGCCTTTGCAAAGTAAATAACAGAAGTAAATATTTTTCTGGTATTCTTTGCTTTTAGCCAAGATCTATCTGACGCCAGCAATTATATCTCTTGTTCTGCATCTTCTACTGAACCCATCTTGAATTTCTGGCAACTCTGTGGATGTACCACCACATCCATTTTAAAATTATCATCAGAAAAATTTTACTTGCATGTGGTATTAATGCCATTGTTTGATAATTTCCACATTCTGTTGGATCACCTTTCTTTGGAATGGGCACAAATATGAATCTCTTCCTGTTGGTTGGCCAGGTAGCTGTCTTCCAAATTTATTGGCATAGATTAGCGAGTGCTTCCAAAGTGCTTCAACTGGTATTCTCAATTCCTGGAGCCCTGCTTTTTGCTCATGTCTTCATTGCAGCTTTGACTTCATCCTTCCGTACCATTGCTTCTTGACCATATGCTACCTCTTGAAATGGCTGAACAACGATCAATTGTTTTTGGTACAATGACTTTATATTCCACCTATCTTCTTTTGATGCTTCCTGTATTGCTCACTATCTTGCCCATGGTTGTTGTCGTTGTTGTTAAGTGCCGTTGAGTAGGTTCTGACTCATAGCAACCCTATATAGGATTTCTGAGGAGTGGCTGGTGAGCTTGAACTGCTGACCTTATGGTTTAAACTGACCTTCTGGCCCAATACTTATCCTACAGTGCTATACCAGGTCTCCATAGAATCCTTCAATATTGTACCTCAAGACTTGAATTTTTAAAATTTCAATCCTTTAAGTTTGAGAAATGCTGAATGTGTTCTTCCCTTTTAGTTTTCTGACTTCTTCCTGGTTTGGTACTGAATAAGCACTGGACTGCTAACCACAAGATTGGTGGTTCAAATCCACCAGCTTCTCCTCGGAAACCCTATACAGGGTTGTTATGAATTGGAACCAACTCGGCACAAACAACAACAGGTGGCTAGAAGACTGAATTCAAGGAAGACTTTCTTTCTTAGTGGGCTCTGAAGGACGGTCCCTATCTTTTTTAACTTCTGCTCCTGGACTGTCTTCATGTGACTTGGCATTTCTCTTCCCACATCTCTGCTTTGCCAGCTGTGTTTTTTTGTTTGTTTGTTTTTTTTTGCCAGCTGTTTTGATCTCTTTTATATTTCAGAAGAGATTGACTCAGGATCCTCTATACTTATCCTGCTTGATTATCCTAACAAAGACAACCCATTCCCAAATGGGTTATGATCACAGACATAGAGGTTAAGACTTGCCACACATATTTTTGAGGGACATAATTTAATCCATCACAGTTGGCCTAAATGATTTCTGGTTTGAATAGGAGAAGGATAGAGCTCCTGACTCAAGTCCAAAGCTGAAATGGTGGAAATGAAACCTACCTGCAGTGTCCTCTGATCCTCTGGGCACCTGGTGCCTAGCAGGCTGCTCACCCTGTCATCCACATGGTGCTTCCTGTGAACCCATCAGTCTCTTCAGTCCTTTGCCAGGCTATCTGGAGCTGAGAAACAACTTACAAGCTCCTTGGCCAGAATTCTGTTTTGAAATCTGCCTATTCCTCCCCTCACTGCCAATTCTGGTCAAAGGCCTAAAATCTGAGCCCAGTTGCCAAGAGATGAAAAACATCAAGAGATCATGTATCTGATCCCACTGTGAACTAGGTCAATGTATAGAGACCAAAGCTTAATAGTGGTTACCAGGGACAGGAAGGAAAGGGAAAGAAGGAGTCATTGCTTAGATACACCACATTGTTGCTAATGGTGGTGGAGTCATTTGGAAAATAACAGTGGCAATGGTTGTACAACATGATGAACATACCCAATGTTTGTATTGTACACATAAAAGTTTTACGTGTATAATTGAGTACACATAAACGTTATTGAATTGGCAATTTCCCCCCATTTTTATATCAATTAAAAAAAAGTGAAAAATTGATAATTTATCTAAATGTTTAAAAGTTGATATTGTTGTTGTTCTTAGTTGCCATCATGTGAATTCTTAGCAACTAACTCATGGCAGGCCCATGTGTGCAAAGTAAACCAGCTCCATAGGGTTTTTAAGACTGTGACCTTTCAGAAGCAGATTGCCAGACCTATCTTCTGAGTTGCCTCTGGGTCTGTTCAAACATTCAGCTATGGACTACATTACCTCACCTTAGACTCTTAAAGTGTATAGTCCTCTTGGATCCACTAGCTTTAGTGTAAATAGTTGGTCAAATGTCAAAAATTCATTCATGCCAGAAATCTGAGTTCATATGAATGACCCCCTTTCTCCTCTTAGAGCCAACCAACCATCATGTTCTGCTGATTTAACTTTCCAAGTATTCCTTGAATCTGTCCTTTTCTTTTGTGTTTAGTCAAGGCCTCAGCACACATTATTGTTGTTAGTTGTACGAGTGGTGATCTTATTTTTAACAGAATGGAACGTTACCTGGGTCTGTGTCACCTTCATCATCATTGGTCTGTTTCCGCCCATTGTTGTGGCTAATGTGTCCATTCATCTCTTGGAGGATTTCCTTCATTTCCAGTGACCTTCTATTTTACCAAACATGATGTCCTTTCCTAGCGATTGGTCTTTCCTGATGATGTGTCCAAATTAAGTGAGTCAAAGTCTTGCCCTCCGCACTTCTAAAAAAGCATTCTGGACGTACAGATGTTGTTGTTATTGTTAAGTGCCGTCAAGTCGATTCCGACCCATAGTGACCCTGTACAGGGTTTCCGAGGCTATATATCTTTACGGGAGCAGAAAGCCTCATCTTTCTCCCACGTAACAGCTGGTAGTTTCGAACTACTGACCTTGCGGTTTGCAGCCCGATTTGTAACCACTACACTAACAGAGCTCCTTTTGGATGTACAGATATTCCTTGCTTATTGGCTACCTTGTTGTTGTTGTTAGGTGCTATCGAGTTGGTACTGACTCATAGCTACCCTATGCACAACAGAATGAAACACTGCCCAGTCCTGGGCCAACCTCACAATCGTTGCTATGCCTGAACCCATCGCTTCCGTCACTGTGCCACTCCATCTCACTGAGGGGTCTTCCTCTTTTTCTCTGACCCTCCACCTTTCCAAACATGATGTCCTTATCCAGGGACTGGTCTCTCCTGATGATATGTCCGAAGTATGACAGATGAAGTCTGGCCATCCTGGCTTCCAAGGAACATTTGGCTATCTAGTTTTCTAATATTTAAATTTATGACAATAGTAAAAAAGTTTAGTATCCAACTATTTTGCAAATTAACAACATACATCTGGCAGTAACTAACACCAAGGTGCAAGGCAAGAATAATGCTGGATGTAAGGAGCTCTGGTAGCGTAGTGGTTACGAATCAGGCTGTTAACCTCAAGGTTGGCAGTTCGAAACTACCAGCTCTTCCATGGGAGAAAGATGATACTATCTGCTCCCGTAAAGATTTACAGCCTTGGAAACCCTGTGCAGGGTCACTATGAAGTGGAATCGACTGCACGGTACTTAACAATAACAACATAATGGTTAAGGTTCTGTGTCAGCTTGGCTGGGTCATGATTCTCAGTGGTTTGGCAGTTACGTAATGATGTAATTTGGCAGTTATGTAATGATGTAACCATCTTCCATTTTGATCTGTTGTAGTCATCCTGAATTTTGCATAACGACCTGGTCTTTGGAACCTCACCATGTCCATAAGTGAGGAGTAAAGTTTATTTCTTCTAAGACTGATTTGTTCATTCTTCTGGAAGTACACAGTATATACAATATTCTTTGCCAATGCCACAGTGAAAGCATCAATTCTTCATCTGTTTTCCTTTTTCATTGTCCATCTTTCATATTCATATGAGGTGACTGAAAATATCAGGGCTTGGGTCAGGTGTGCCTTAGTCATCAAAGTGACATCTTTGCTTTTAAAAATTTTAAAGAGGTCTTTTGTAGCAGATTGGTCCAATGCAATATACCCCTGGGTTTTCTGATTATTGATTCATGTAGAATTACTGATAACTTCAATTTCATCTACATTTATCATGATGTTTTTTAATGGGTCCAGTTGTGAGGATTTTGTTTTTCTTCACATTCAGGTGGAATGCATGCAAGCAAGAGCTTCAAGTTGTCTTCATTTAGGCAAGCAAGGTTGTATCATTAACATAATCACAAATTGTTAATGCGTTTTCCTCCAATCATGATGCCACATCCTTCTTTACATAGTCCAGCTTCTTGGGTTATATGTTCAATATCAACACACAAGCCATCACAGTATGACCACCAAACAGACAGGTAGTGGCCCCTATACACATTTCCCATTAATCTAGTCTTTACTACACACTCAGAGCCACCCAAATTTGACCTTGCTAGAGTGATCTTGGTCCTTCTATTGTTCTTGTCATTTCAAAGGCTCCTTCTCACCTCTAGGTTTATCAATCCCAAGCTCTTCAGAATGGAACACACGGCCTTCTGTGACCTACCCCTGTTTATCTCCGAGCTAACTGCACTGCCAGTCCCTACCTCTCTCTATTCAAGTGATACCCACTGTGGACAGGGCTCCCACAGTCTTCACTGTGCCTTATCTAATGCTGCTCATGCCATTTGGAATGAAACTTTTTTACCCTGTACCTCCTTCTAGACTAAGTTCAGGAACCTGAATCTCCTCCAGCAAGTCTTTCCTGAGACATCATATACAGCTAAATGGTCTTTGTGTCCCTGTGAATAACTATTTTATCATTTGTCATGTTATACTGAATATAGTGCTATTAAATCTGTCTCCATTGGACTATAAAATCATAAATAGCATGTTTGTAATCTCAGTGCTTGGTTTGTAGTAGGATCTCAACATGTATCTACTAAATGAAAGACAACTGCTGAACTGAATCATGATTGGAGGGAGGTGGGGGGATGGATCTGTCTTACGGGGCTCTCACTCCTGAGAAGACCCCTGAGCTATGATGCTGGCAAGCACTGTGAGAAGAGTCAGTAAGGCAGCCATAGGTTCCTAAGACAACTGCTTTAATGCTTTAAATGGGGGAGTTTGTCATAGGTGTGGTAGCACTAAAAGAAACAGGGGACATTGCATTGCTACCTCCAATACCTAATTTTGACAGTTGGATGCCCTACAAGAAAAAACTTCTGATGAATACCTACTTTACAGGAAGGAAACAGATCAAAACCAAAAGAGTATCTGGGACCTGGCCAACCTAAAAGTGTTGAATCTTCTAGTCGCTACCCATGGGTACCTCAGAGATGAAGCTTAGGTAAGCTGAGAATAGAAAAGTAGGTTTATCACTTTAACAATAAAACATGGAGTTCCTGGGTGGCACAGATGGTTAAGCACTCAACTACTGGTTGAAAGATTGGCAGTTACCCAGAGGTGCCTTAGAAGCCTAGAGATCTGCTTCCAATAAGTCACAGCCTTAAAACTCCTACGGAGCAGTTCTACTTTGCGCACACAGGATTGCCATGTGTTCAAACCAACTAGATAGCAAGTAAAAACAATAATGACAAGGCAATAGTTGTTTTTGAGCTTTGAGCAGTGTTTCAATATTGTAGCACTCACAATACCTATTAGCTTGTTTTTAGAAACATGAAAATTGTCTATGACAAAAAAAAAAATTATATTTATGTAATATTTTATTTCCTTGACCTCTCCCCTTAAGGATCTGGAAAGTCCAGAGCAAGTTGTTAAACATCACACATGGGAGAAGTGAAGAGAAAACTGGGGAAGAAGTTGGAGCCAGGGCTCAGAACTGGATGTACAAGTGCTAGGTAGAGCTAGGTAAGGGTGGGGTCTGGTGTGGCTTTGAAGATGGAGACAGCTACCCTGGAGGGAATATGTTACTCATAAATCTTTTAAAGAGTTTTGCCTGGATGGCAGTGGAAACTAATTAAACAACTGTGGACAGACATGACCTAATTTATTGGCCTCTCTAGCTACCTTCAAGGAGCTCTGGTAGCATGGTGGTTATGAATCGAGCTGCGAACCACAAGGTCAGCAGTTCGAAGCTACCAGCTGTTCCGCGGGAGAAAGATGAGGCCTTCTGCTCCCATAAAGATTTACAGCCTCGGAAACCCTGTTCAGGGTCGCTATGAGTCAGAACCGACTTGACGGCACATAACAACAACAACAACTAGCTATCTTCTGTGGAGTCTATGGTATACTATAAGGAACCAACAACTAAGAATGTATTTTGGTGGGGAGGGAATAGGGAGAACTGAGAATAGGGAGAAACTAAAGTTCTTTAGGAAGAATAGGCACTAGGATGCAGACCAAGAGAAAATAGGGGAGAAGAAGGTGGTAGAATGACCACCTGCCCTAACACAGTCCCCCATTGTTGTTGGTTGTTATGTGCCGTGGAGTTGGTTCAAATTCATAGAGACCCTTTACAGGGTTTCCGAGGCTGTAAATCTTTATGGGAGCAGAAAGCCTCATCTTTCTCCTGCGGAAGAGCTGGTAGTTTCGAACTGCTGACCCTGAGGTTAGCAGCCCAATTCGTAACCACTACGCTACCAGAGCTCCTTACAGTCCCCCATACATACGAAGGTCATTTTCAGAATCCCCCTGCCATTTGACCCAGCACTTTTTCTACCCTTAGGCACAACCTTCAGTTAAGCAGAGTTCTCACTTTTCCTAGAAGAGTTACAAAGTGCCAGCTCAAATGCAAAGTCACTGAGCTCTACCCTCAAATATGCACAATCAAAATAAGTCATTTTATGTGTCCTTTGGTTATTTAAATGAGGATCTATTCCTGAGAGATTTTTGTGTACATTCCCCACCCCCCACTCCCCCCCCCCAAAAAAAAAAAAAAAAAAAAAAACCCACCAGAGGAAATACAAGCAAATACTGTTAAATGATGATGCACAGAGGAGATTGTAACCATTGTAATGAAGCAATGAGTGTAAAACTGATGTTCCCCTCATGTAAACTAATCACTCAATTCACAGTAAAAACTTACAAATATACATATATATCTTCTCACAGATCTAGAGGCTAAACATCCTAATCGGGGTCTCTGCATTTTGATTCCTTCTATGAACCTTTCTCCTAGGTTCTGGTGACTGTCAGCAATCTTTGGCATTTCTTAACTTGTAGATAATTCTCAGCTTCTGTCCTTTCCCTGTGTGTCTCCTAATTTAGCTTTCTCTTTTTCATAACTGAAAGTGATTAGATTTAGGACCCACCCTACTCTGGTATACCCTTACTAACATAACAAAAATAAAAACACAATTCTAAACAGTATCGCATCTAAATTTTCAGGGACCAGACTTCAATACATAATTTTAGTCAAGATAAATCAATCCATAATGTTGTTGTTAAGTGTCATTGAGTCAGTTCTGAATCATAGCAACCCTGTATACCGTTTTTGAGGAGCTAATGGGGAGTCTGAGCTGCTGACCTTGCAGTTCAAACCGACCTTGCAGTCCAATACTTATCCTACAGTGCCACACCAGGACTCCTTACTAAAGTTCCCATAAAAAGTGGGTGGGTTCCATGTTGAATCTTTATGGTGTTGTTGTTGAAAGCTGTCAAGGTAGTTCCAACTCATGGTGAATAGGATTTTCAGGAAGTGACTGGTGGGTTTCAACTCCCAACCAGTCTTTATCCTACAGCAATGGAT
Source organism: Chrysochloris asiatica (assembly GCF_000296735.1). NCBI lineage: Eukaryota > Metazoa > Chordata > Mammalia > Afrosoricida > Chrysochloridae > Chrysochloris > Chrysochloris asiatica. The sequence continues at coordinate 17,499,557 of NW_006408526.1, forward strand.
AGAAATTAATCCATAATTGGTCCCTATCTAAAGTAGATAAGTTCCGTGTTGAATGTTTATGATATTGGTTAATACTTTTTAAAAAATAACCTGGTCCACATAAAGAAAAAAAAAACAAAACAATTCTTAGAAGCCATTTTTACAATCTTGTTAAACATTCATGAGTGCTGGTATGGCACTGTGGGTTAATGCAGTGGACTACAAGTTTGGTTTTAATCACAGGGTTGGAGGTTCAAACTTACCAGCTGCTCCTCAGAAATCCTAAATAGGGTCACTATGCATCAGAACTGACTTGACAGGATACAATAACAACAACATTAAACATTCATGGTAGTGACCAAAATCTCTTACCCAGAATTCCAAGAAAATACCTTTCTCTGTCTCTTTCTTCCTGCCATCTTTTCTTCCTCACTCAATCTCCTTTCCTCCTTTCCTTCCTTCCTTCTTCCCTCCCATTCTTTTTCTTCATCCTAAATTATCCTAGTGTCAAAACAATCATTATTCACAACAATTGAACATTGCCTACACTATTTCATGCTAAAGGGTTGCCATATATTCTAATAAATAGCCTATTGCACTTTCCATTTTTAAGGTATTATAATAAAATAAGAATTTGAAATCTCTTTTTTTTTTTTTTTAAAAAAAAAAAAAGTCATTTTATATACTTTTATGCCATCTGGTAGAGTCCTGGTGTGGCACTGTGGTAAAAAGCACTGGATCAAAGGGTCAGTTTGAACCTCAGGGTTGGCAATTCAAACTCATCAGCTGCTCCTCAAGAAACCCTATACAGGGTCACTATGAGTTGGACCAATGCGATGGTACATAACAACAACAACAGCCATTTGGAAGAGTCTTGCAAGGTCAGCAGTTCAAACCCACCAGTTACTCCCTGGAAACTCTATACAGGGTCACTATGAATTAGAACCGACTCAACGGCACTTAACAACAACATGCCATATGGAATTGTTGTTGTTAAGTGCTGTCAAGTCGGTCCTAACTCATAGTGACCCTGTATAGGGTTTCTGAAGTTTCATTAAGACTCACAAGACTTTTTCTTGGACCACCTAGGAGCCTCTGAGGATACCTCAGCCTGACTGTCATTCCTGTTGGTAACACTTCTTCAACTCCAGGATGTTTCCCTGAGGGGCTGAGTAGCAGTCGCCCATCCTTGTCCTGAAGCTGCATTTACATGTACAACACTTGGGTCTCACTTAGATTGTGTGTTTATTTGGTGTGGCTGTAGGAGTGGGACTGATGAAGATAATGGGGGTCCTCAGCCTGACCCCCACACTGCCAGAGCTAACATCACTACTCACACAGTCTCCTAATTACTATTCAACTTCCTTAAAGCTCATGCATCCCTGTGTGGTATAAACAATTAATGGGCTTGGCCACTAACCAAAAGGCTGGAGGTTCTAGTCCACCCAGAGGCACCAAGTGGTGCACAGAAACAACAACAATAACTATGTTGTTGTTGTTGTTATGCAAAATGGCCTGGTGATCTAGTACTGCAAAATCAGCCGTTGAAAAGTACTATGGAGCACAGTTCTACTTTGACACATACAAGGTCACCAAGAGTCAGAATAAATTCCATGTTGTTCTATTGCTTTTAAGTACTGTCGAGTTGGTTCTGACTCATAGTGACCCTGTATAGGGTATCTGAGATTGCAAAACTTCAAGGGAAGAGAAAGCCTCATCTTTCTCCCATGGAGTGGCTGGCAGGTACGAATCTTGGACCTTGTGGTTCACAGTCCAGTGCTTATCAAATAGAGCCACTATGCCCCCCCAATTCCAGGATAACTGGTTTTTAAGCTTATGCACTGATTTCCCTTCTTATCTACACAAATTCCAATATTGCTCCATATTGGATCAAATGCCCCTAAAGCTACAGGACACCTGGGGTAAGTAGTGCAGAGGAGAGCTGGAGATCTGTGCTCTAGTTCCACATCCACAGCTTGGCATTACAGTGTTGTTGTTGTTAATTGCCATTGAGTTAGTTCCGGCTCATAGAGACCCTGTATAGGATTTTCGAGGAGTGGCTGGTTAGTTTGAACCGCCAACCTTTGGGTTCAAACCGACCTTGTGACCTAGTGCTTATCTTACTGTGCCACACCAGGACTTCAATAGACCTCCCTTATCCACGGGGTATATGTTCGAAGACTCTCAGTGGATGCCTGAAACTGATGATAATACCGAACCCTATCTATACCATGTTTCTCTCCCATGCATATATGCCTATAAAACAGTTTCATTTATAAACTACACACAATAACTAATAATAAATATAACACAAGCACAGCAATACTGGGATAGTCTGTCTGCTAAAAGAGATGGCTACTACGTGACACATGGGTGGGTAATGTATACAATGTGGACGAAGAGTTGAACCACATTCTGGGCATGGATCATGCAGCATAACTGCTCAAGATTTCTGTGCACTATTTGGAACAGCATGCAGTTTAAAAAATATGAACATTTCTGGAATGTTCCATTTAATATTTTCAGACTGGTGTTTACCACTGGCAACAGAAATTGTGAAAAGGGAAATCATGGATAAGGAGACTTCTGTACTGTGGTCTCTAACAAATCACCTTTCAACCTTGCTTTTCTCATGTGGGGGAAATGGATAATAACTGCTATGGTGTGGCGCTGTGGGTTAATGCGCTAGACTGCAAGATCGGGTTGAACCGAAAGGTTAGTGGTTCAAACTCATCAGCCACTCCTAGGAAACTCTGTACAGGGTCGCAATGAGTTGGAACTGACTCAATGACACTTAACAACAACAACAGCATACAGTTAAGAAGGCACCAGAGAGAGACTGCACTCAGTGTGTAAGGAAAAGAGAACTCAGTTGTCATCTGCCTCCAAAGTTGCTAGCAAATGTTCAAGATGGCCATGCCACATCTGGCTGTCGGACTCCTCACCAGTCTGTCTCCTTCCTTCCTTCACCGCCCCTCTTCAGCATCTCCTCCTGCCAAGATCCATCTGACATCTGCAATGATATCCCTAGTTCCATGTCCTCTTCTAAAACTGACTTGAATCTTTTAATTATCTTCAGCAAAACTATCACAACCCCTTTGGGATTCCAAAAATCAGTCACCATCACCTTCTAAGCTGACCTCTCTGTCTAGATTACCTTGTAAAGCTACCGTTTTGATTGGACCTTTTTTTTTTTAAGGGACCCTAACGAGACTGTTGTTGTTGTTAAGTGCCACTGAGCTGGTTCTGACTCATTAAGAACCTGTATAGGGTTTCTGAGGTGGGTTTGAACTGCTGACCTTGTGGTTTTTAGTTCAGTGCGGATCCTAGAGTGCCACATCACAAGTGTATTACAGAGAGAACTTGTCTGCAGCCATCTACTAGTTGCACAGATATGTTTAAATACATTTTATTTAGAATAAACCCATGTATGTATGAGCTGAAACACTGCCAACCCTACTAACAATACTTTCTGACTTACCCTTGTACTTTAAAAGCAGTATATGAATATGTTTGTTAGGATTTCCTTGGGAATACATAGGATATTTTTTTCCTAAAAAATAAAAGTCACCAGAGAAGTATTCCTGGATAATGACAAAATCAGCATAGAAACATATCTAATTACATCCTTTTACTTTTTGCCAATTTGTATTAGAAGTCAAATTTCTTTACTCCTTCCGAAATGTGTTAGGCTTCCATTCTGCCCTTCTGTAGGGTCTCACATTGAACACAACCACTCAACAACCATTGAGAAGAACATTTGGCTACAAATGACCTCAAGAAAGCAAGTTCTCAAGGCCTGTGGACATTACAGCTTTTGTGTTTATGTGTAACCCACACTTAGTGGACAGTAAAACAAAACAAAAAGTAAAACGCCACTTCCAGGATAAAGAGCTCCGGGGACAGACGTTCCCTTTGATCCTGCTAGGCAATTTTAAAGTGGGAAAGTACTAAAAACAAGTTTGTTACAAGGTTTGCCTCTGGTATATAGGTCCAGGCTTTTCCCTCCTAAGCCCAAGAGTTTCCAGAGAGATACACAGCCCCTCAACTTGTACAAAAGAGTGGAGTGTGGGAAAGATGTGACAGGTGAAGTCACTGACCCAAGTGCCCAAGCAGCCAGAATGGAATCAATCCATTAGTACACATCAGAACCATCTGGGAAGCTTTAAAAGAATACCCATGCCCAACCTGATCACAGACAATGAAATCAGGATGTTTTAGGGGAAGGGCTTGGTATGGACGGTTTTGAAAGATCTCAAGTGGTTCTAATCTACAGCCAGTGTTCAGAGTCTGTCTTAGCAGATCCATCAGTTTTAAAACCTGTCATCAAATACGTCTGAAAGGCACATCAGGAGATTGATCATCGACCTTAGTGCATACATAGGCTGCAACGAGAGAAGGAGAGTCAGTGCAGACAAAGCATGTCCAGTCCCCCTCCTGGACAGGTGAGACTACCACAGCAACATTACATCATTTTTAGCTGGTCAGCCCTTGTTCAGAAAAATCCAGCACTAAACTGGATTATTGAACTGTTGCTAACCTGGAATTAATTCGTGCTACAAATCAGACCTTTTTTTCCAGGAGAGCTATACCGCTACCTGCAGCCCTGCTGTTGTCACTACCTGGCTTGATGTGTTTCTCCCCTGACTAGTTTCTCAGCCTCTCTTTGTTACTGTGTAAGCAATTTTCTGCATTAAAGTTACTTTAAATACCTGGTAGCTTGCCTTCCTAGTTGAACTAGGACTGATAAGACTGACAGTGACCCCCCCTAATGACCGCTATACCTTAACTGTAATTTGGTGAAGCAACCAGTTACAGTTAAGGCACTTGGTGGCTAACTGGCTGAAGGTTCGAGTCAAAATAGATGTACCTTAGAAGAAAGGCTTAGTGATTTACTTTTGAAAAACAAGCCTTTAGAAACCCTACAGAGTACAGTTCTACTCTGACACACATGCGATCTCTATGGGTTGGACTTAAAAACTTTTACAAGGTAGTTTCCTTGCAAAGGATTAGCCATAAACACTAACTCCCAACCTCTGATCAATTTTTTATTTGCTTGTTTGTCTAGTAAGCCTATAAATCATTCATCTCTGTGATTGAGCACTTTAAAAGCAAAATAAGTTTATTAAAAAATTTAAAACCACCCTTGTTAGGAATATTTCGATCAGCCGAGGCCAACGGAGGCCATCACCCGTCCCTTCGGAAGGGCTCTCACCCATCTCTCAGGACAGACTGACCCATGTTCAACTGCTGTTCACATGGAACCCTTCTCCACTTCGGCCTTCAAAGTTCTCGTTTGAATATTTTCTACTACCACCAAGATCTGCACTGCGGGGGCTCTACCCGGGCCTGAGCCCTAGGCTTCAAGGCTCACCGCAGTGGTCCTCCTACTCGTCTGAGCGTAGAGTCCGCGAGGTGGGGGGATCCTGGGAGGCGGTGAAGGAAGGCGGAGGGCGGAGGGCGGAGGGCGGAGGGCAAAGGGGGGGGGGCAAAGAAAAGAGAGAGATTTATTTGGCTATCAATGTTGTTGTTGTTAAGTGCCGTCAAGTTGGTTCTGAATCATAGTGACCCTGTATAGGGTTTACAAGGAGTGGCTGATGAGTTAGAACCACCGATCTTGCAGTTCAAACCGACCTTAGGGTCCAGCACATTAACCCACAGCACCTCCCCCAATACAATCAGGTATAAATGACCATTAGCTCGTTTCACTTAGACTTCAAGATAAACGGCCTGCATTCAGTTGGGTTTGCCACTTGACATAGAAAATGAGCAGTTGGGAAGGAAATTAAAAACAAAATTCGTTAACTATGCACACTAACATATATCATTAAAAAAATCACGTCATTCTGTGTAAAACCTTCTTCCCAACAATTTCTTTCTTAGATTTCATGTAAGTTGACACTATAGCAGTTTGCACCAACTCTGTTATTTTTTGGTTGTTCGGCATTCTTTTCCTTAAAGGGAACTTTAAAGCAGATAAAAATAAAAAATGCCAGTGCAATTGACTAAGCTATCTGAAAAACAAAAGTTTATATAATTATCCTATTTTATAAGTAAAATATTGCTGTTAAGCACCATCTAGTCGATTCCGACCCATAGTGACCCTGCATAGGGTTTCCAAGAAGCAGCTGGTGAGCTTGAACTGCCGACCTTGAAGTTCAAAGCGACTTTGCAGTCTGGCGCATTAACCCACAGTGCCACACCAGGACTCCAGGTAAAATATATATCAGATTAATTAAAAAGTTAAAATTTTAAAAACTAGAGTGAACACTACTGATCACATAATCTAAATGGGTTGAACTGACTAACCTTAAAAACAAAACAAAAAACCTTGGCATATGAAAAAAAATAGCTTCTATTTTCAAATAAATAGGAATTCAGTACAAATTGAAAATCAAGAAGTATATCTATAACAAATGGGACGTAAATTAATTTTCTGACTATGTAGAGAAGACTATATAAATCAATAAGAACAAATCCACACTAAGACTGTATCAGTCAGTGGCGAATGATTGCCTTCTTTATCCATCCCCTCAGGCTCTCTCCTTTCTGATTTTGTTGTGGGCAGCAAAGTGTTTCATTTAAGCGGGTGGATCATGATTGGTTTAAGCCTATCTTCCAATCCCCTTCCATCCTTCTCAATGCCTTGCAGCTAATGGTAGCCATGTGACCTAATTCTGGTCAATGAGACCTAAGGGGAAGTGCTGGGAATGTTACTTCTATGATAAAAAGGGACAGATGTCAACCTGACATGGCTTAAAGGGAAGCTGCAGTTAGTTAAAACAACTCTTAGGAGCGGAGGTCCCTAGGACCATCAAGGGAGAAGAGCAGAGAGCGGGACCCTACCCAGAGAAGCAGTGATGCCTGAAATGGAGCCAGAGATGATGACGGGGAGCGATGGAGCAGCTGGAGACTCTAGATCCAGAGAGGGAGAGTGACTGTGTGCTGAAGACCTGAGGGGCAAGGGGGAAGGATTGCATGGAGGGGATTGTAACCATGACAATGAGATGATATATGATAAGAGTGAATGTAAAATCAATGTTCTCCCATGTAAACTATCACATAATTCACAATAAAACATTTAAAAAAACAAACAGAACTCTTTTTGCAGTAGAAGTTCTTGAAGCTGCCGCTGGTCAAAGCAAGTCTCTTTATGCAAGTAGAAGACCATTTACACTCCCCTGTAGATAAATCAGTAGTTAGCCCTCACTCTGAAGGATATTACAGGAATGAAGGAAAACAATCATATATCTCTTATGAAAACCCTGCTAATTGCCTTGAAAGTAAAGAAATATCATGCCTATTGGAGACAAAATATCTGGAGTGGTCAGCACAACCTGAGATAAACAGAGCAACAGAAAAGTTCTTGAAAGTCCTCAGACTCCATGCCCCAAATCCCAATAAATCCACCTTTCCCTGGTTACGGGATATGCAGCCTCTCTCTCTCTCTCTCTCTCTCTCTCTCTCTCTCTCTCTCTCTCGTATACTAGTATACATTACACCTTGCTTGCTTTACCACACCCGTTTCAAAATAATTGCCTTTTTCTCACAGCATGTAGCACGAGCCCTGTTGTTTCGTGGTAACAAAATCACCGAACTAGCTAATAGTTACCTGTTGTTGATAGGTGCTATTGAGTCAGTTCCTACTCATAATAAGCCTATGTACAGCAGAACAAAACACTGCCTAGTCCTGCTTCACCTGTACAATTGCTGTTATGTTTCAGCTCATTGCTGCTGCCACTGTGCCAATCCATCTCATAAGGGGTCTTCCTCTTTTTCACAGACCCTCCACTTTAGCAAACATGATGTCCTTCTTCAGGGACTGGTCCCGCCTGGTAACATGCCCAAAGTATGACATGTTGCTGCTACCTACAACCACATAATGTCTTTTTATGTGAAAAACATACCTCCAATTTATTAAAGCCATGGTTACATTTTCTGTTATTTGCAACAAAAAAACAGTGGTGATAACATATACTGAAATATAAATAGGTATGCATAGACAATTCAAGATATGTGAATGACTTATAAATTAAATACATTCAAGTTCACTATAACCACTGTTTGGAAATTAGATCAAGTACAAGATGTCTTTGTTTTTCCTTTAAAATTGGCAAAGTTTTAAAAATAATAACACCAACCAATGCTGGGAAGGTATAGTAAAATAAAAACCATCCCACAGTGCCAGCCAAGATGCAATTTTGATCTGACATGTTTAGAAAGTAATTTGCTAACATGTAACAAAAACTGAGAATATATTTATATTATTTAAACTAATAATCCTACCCTTTGGCAGCACAGTGGTTAAACCCATAGGCTAAGCAATGGACTGTGAACCAGCTGGAGTTCTGGTGTGGTGCCAAAGGGTTAATACGCCAGACTGCAAAGTTGGTTTGAACTGCAAGGTTGGCAATTTAAGCTCACCAGCTGTTTCTTAGAAACCCTATACAGGGTCACTATGGGTCAGAACCAACTCGACAGCACTTAAAAACAACAACATGGGAAACAACTTGAAAAAAATAGAGTCGATGTTTACAGTTATTGTCCAACTGGTTAAATTATGAATACAGATATATTTTTCCCTGAATTTTCTACAACGAGTAATCATTTTTCACTTGAGTTATTGAGATATGGTTTCATATCATCCAGTTTAAAGTGTACAATTCAATTATTTTTAAAATATTCAGAGTTAAAAAACCATTACTACAATCAATTTTAGAATAATTTCTTTCCCTACAAAGAAATTCACTCCATCAGTAATCACTCCCTCTTTCCTTGCAACCTCCTCAGTTCTAGGCAACTACTAATTTATTCTTTGTCACTACAGATTTGCCTATTCTGGACATTTCAGATAAATGGAATCATACAAGATGTGGTCTTTTATGACTGGCTTCTTTCAGTGAGCAAAGTATTTTTGAGGTTTAACCATGTTGTTGCATGTGTCAGTACTATATTCCTTTCCAGTGCTGAATAATATTGCATGTTATTTATCCATCCAGCCATTGAGTATGAATGGGTTGTTGATTTGCGTTATGTATATGGTTATTTCCACTTGGGCTATTATGAATAATACTATGAACACTTGTGTATCAATTTTTGTCAGACATACATTTTCATTTCTCTTGAGTAAATTCCTAGAAATGGAATTGCTAGGTCATATGGTGGCTCAGTAGGTTAAGCATGAGACTATAAACTACAAGGTCAGCAGTTGAAGACCACCAGCTGCTACATGGAAGAAAGATGAGACTTTCTGCTCTTGCAATGATTTACAACCTTGGAAACCCTATACAGGGTCACCATGAGTCAGAACCGACTCGACAGCACTTAATAAAAACAACATAATAGAAACTATGATTAATCTTCTGAGGAAAGTATCATTTTTATAATGAGAAAAAAAATAAACAAGAGGTAGAGAGGGAAGGTAAAGTAAGTGGGCACCTGTGTAGTAATTTGTGGGTTACTGGGAATACTTGTCGTAGCTTGCAGTAGGATAAGCACTGGACTGCTAGTCACAAGGTCTGAAGATCAAACCTACCAACTGCTCTGTAGGAGAAAGATAAGGTTTTCTGTAAATCTGTAAAGATTTACATCCTCAGAAACCCTATGTATTGTTGTTGTTAAGTGCCATGGAATCTCTTCCAACTCATTGTGATCCTGTATAGGGTTTCTGAGGAACAGCTGATGGATTTGAACTGTTAACATTGCTATTCAAACTGACATATTGCAGTCAAATGCTTCTCCTTTAACTTCATACCAGGACTCATATACAGAAACCCTATACAGAGTAGCAATGAGTTGGAATCCATGTGATGGCAGTAAGTTTGTGTTTTTATTTTTATTTTTTTTTGGGGGGGTGCATATAGTCCAAGGAGCCATGATGGTGCTGTGGGTTAAGCATCAGGCTGTTCCATGCAAAGTCAGCGATAAAAATCCACCAGTCACTCAATGGGAGAAAGATGAGGCTGTTGACTGTTGTAAAGATTTACAGTCTCAGAAATGCCTCCTTATTCACTATCCCACTTTCACATGCATATGAGATTATTGAAAATATCATGACTTGGGTCAGGTGCACCTTTGTCTCCAAACTGATATAATTGCACTTCAACACTTTAAAGAGGTCTTATGCAGCACATCTGTCTAATGCAATACGTCATTTAATTTCTTGACTGCTGCTTCCATGAGTGTTGATGGTTGATCCGAGCAAAACAAAGCATTTGACAACTTCAATCTTTTCTCCATTTATATGGATGTTGTTTATTGGTCCAGTGGTGAGGATTTTTGTTTTCTTTACATTGAGGTGCAACCCATACTGAAGACTATGGTCTTTGATCTTCATCAGTAAATATTTTAAATCCTCTTCAATTTCAGCAAACGAGGTTGTATCATCTGCATATTGCAGGTTGTTAATGAGTCTTCCTCCAATTCTGATGCCATGTTTTTCTTCATTTAATCCATCTTTTCAGATTATTTACTCAACATACTTATTGAATATGTATGGTAGAAGAATACAACTCTGGCGCACACCTTTCCTAATTTTAAACCATTCGGTGTTCCCTTGTTCTGTTCAAACAATTACCTCTTGGTCTATGTACAGGTTCCTCATGAGCAGAATTAAGTGTTCCAGAATACTCATTCTTGGCAATGTTGCTCATAATTTGTGATGATCCAGACAATCGAAAGCCTTTGCAGAGTCAATAAAGCACAAGTAAATATCTTTCTAGTGTTCTCTGCTTTCAGTCAAGATCCAGCTGATGTCAGCAATGATATCCTTTGTTCACATCCCCATCTGAATCCGGTTTGAACCTCTGGAAGTTCTCAGTTTTTGTATTATCTGTAGTTTTTGTATTATCTGTAGCAAAATTTTACATGCATGCAATATTAATGATATTGTCCTATGATTTCCTCATTCTGTTGGTCATTCTCTTTGGAATGGGCACAAATATGGATCTCTTACAGTCAGTTGGCCAGATAATTGTATTCCTAATTTCTTGGCATAGATGAGTGAGTGCCTCCAGTGCCGCATCAGTTCACTGATTTCAATTTGTATTCCATCAATTCCCGGTGAATTGTTCTTTTCCAATGCCTTTAATGCACCTTGGACTTCTCCCTTCAGTCTCATTGGCTCTTGATCATATGCTACCTTTTGAAATGGCTGAAAATACAGTGGCTGTGTATTCCTTCCATTTCCTTTCTTTCTTTCTTTTTAAAAATGTTTTATTGTGAATTATGTGATAGTTTACATGGGAGAACATTGCTTTTACATTAATCCTACCATATATCGTTTCATTGCCATGGTTACAATCCCCTCCATGTATCATCAACCAACCAAGGGGTATACCCTGCAAGCCTGCCCCCCAGTCCTCTGTTGTTGGGTTGAATGCTCTGTACACATCTATGAGGTCCAGTTGGCTGATTGTGTTGTTTAGTTCTTCTGTGTCTTTGTCAAGTTTCTT
>NW_006408526.1:17512562-17525062 GCF_000296735.1 Chrysochloris asiatica
TCTTTCTGTAGGTTTTGAATTGTTTCCAATGCTGTATCTATCTTATTTAATTGTTCCTGTAGCGCTTTCCTGATTTCTTACTTATTTTTCTCAATTCCACAGTAAAGTGTTTTGAAACACTTTATAATCATTTTTCTGAATTCCTTCTCAGGCATTTCCAAAGCCTGCCCTCCTTCCAGAATGGAGTCTGGGTCTACCTATAGGTCATTTGTCTCAGACATTTTATCTTGTTTCTGGACATGTGCTGATATAGTCATCTGGTTTTGCTTCTTGGACATGTTTAGTGTTTATCTGTGGCCTTAATACTTAATTGAGTATGTGTTTTGGTATTTTTTTATGATTTCTGATTGCTTCCAGGTAGATATGATCAGGATGTGGGCTTCCCGTCTCATTCTTCTTATTGCTTAACTCAAAGTAACTTTCACAGGTGTTGTCTGCCTCCCTGGTATATGGCAGTTGGTTTTGGTTCTTGCCTGGGTTTTGGTGTTTATAGAGTGTGATTGTAGCTTGAATATATGGCAGCAGTTGCTGACTCTTCTTGGGTAATATAGGGAGAGAAAGAGTCCTCCAAAGGTAGAAGGGGAGCATAAAACAGCAAAACAGCACCAGCAAAAAAACAAAAACAAAAACACGTTAAAAAAAACAAACCTCAAACTAAACAACAACAAAACAAAAGTAGACTGAATACTGTAGTCTATAATCTCAGAAAAGGGAGAGGAGGGAGAGAAGAAAAGAGAAGAAAAATATCTGTAGCCTAATATGAGTATGAGTTTAACGCCCTCTCTTCAGCTTCTTGCTTTCAAAGCTGCCTGAGAGATTTCAAGATGCCACTGTTGGTTGTTATGCTATATCTTAGGCTTTAATTTAATTTTCAGCCTGTTTTGTTTTGAAATTCTCTTTCCTTCTCTACAACCCTGTCCTGGTCTTTCCCGTATTTAAAAAAAAAAACAAAAACAAAAAAACATTCAGGGCCTGCTCTTGGGCTGAGTATCTGTGCGCATGCATGGCAAAAGAACCCACCAGTGGTGAGGTTGGGGGATGTCCACTTGTTCAGGCACCATCACCCCCCAGTCAATAGAATGGAGGTGTGCAAACAGTGGGGGGGGCCAATGGCCAGAAACCAAAAAGAAAAGAAAATCAGAACAAAGCAAAACGGACAAAGTGTATTGTCCACCTTTGTTCCAAGGTTCCCGCAGCATTTTTCCATGGTGTTTCTGCTCTCCCATTGGGTCTTGCTGTTTGGTCTCACCCAAGATGTTGGCTATGTGCCTCTGAGCCTGGCAGATTCAAAAGTACAGAATTTCTTACTTTAGTTTCAAGTTTCACTAGCTGTAAGCCTTTAAACTTTTAAAATATTCCTATCTCTGTGGTTCCGAGTTTTGGAGCTCTGCCCTGGATCTGCTTTGCCTGGTATTTTGTGGTATGGTTGACGGCGAACTTCACTGCACCTCCACCCTAGCCGCCATCAAGTCCCATGTCTCCCAAGACTCCATTCCATTTTCTTTTGATGCTTTTTGTATCATTCAGTATTTTGCCCATAAAACCCTTCAATACTGTAAGTTGAGGCTTGAATTTTTCTTCAATTCTGCAGCTTGAGAAATGCTGAGCATGTTCTTCCCTTTTGGTTTCCTAACTCCAGGTCTTAGCACATTTCGTTATAATATTTGACTTTGTCTTCTGTTCAGCTCTTTTACCTCCTAATTTCTTCCATTTGCTTTAGCATCTCTACGCTGGACAGCAAGTTTATGAGTCTATTCTTACATTCATTTGGCTATTCTCTTCATTCTTATCTTCTTTTCTACCTGTATGATGCTCTTGATGTCATCTCACAATTATAGTGTTCCGTCTTAAGTGTCTAATGCATCAAATATGTTCATCATATGATCTCTAAATTCAAGGTCATATTTTTGCTCTCATGGAGTTGTTCTAATTTTCTTCAGTTTCAGCCTGAATTTGCATATGAGCAATTGATGCACTGTTCCATGTCTGCCCCTGGCCTTGTTTTGGCTGATGAGATGGAGCTCTTCCTTCACAGATGTAGCATATTTGATTTCTACATTCATCATGTATCAATATGATGAATTGTATCAGAATAGTCAATAATCTGGTGTGACAGTGTTCCACTGCTATTCATAAGGATTTCAGTGACTAAACATTAGAAGTAGTCTGTCGTCTTTCCTTCTTCTTAGGCTGTCTTAGTCTGGAAGTTCAGCTGAAACCTGTCCATCTGGGTAACCCTGCTCGTATTTAAAATACAGGTGGTGCAGCTTCCAGAGTCACAGTAACATGCAAGCCACCACAGTACAACAAACTTTCAGCCACTCCATGGGAGAAAGAAGACAGTGTCCACTTCAGTGCTACTTTGTTTTATAGAGTCACTATGAATGGGAGTTCTGGTGTGGTGCTGTGGGTTAATGCGTCAGACTGCAAAGTCCTTTGAACTGCAAGGTCAGTGGTTCAAGCTTACTAGCTGCTCCTTGGAAACCCTATACAAGATCACTATGGGTTGGAATCGACTCAATGGTGCTTAACAACATGAATGGAAGGGACTTCTGGTGTGATGCTGTGTTTAACGTGCAGGACTACAAAGTCAGTTTGAACCATAAGGCTGGTGGTTCAAGCACACCAGCCGCTTCTTGGAAACCTTATACAGGGTTGCTATGAGTTGGAACCGACACAATGGCACTTAACAGCAACATGAGTCAACTAAAAACTCTGTGGGCTGTCTCCCAGCTTTCTTCTTCATCTGCTGCTAAATACTTAACTTCAAGCATTGTTTCAGAGCTGAAAGCAATGCAAATTTAGTATCAATTTTAAAAATGAAAAAACCAAACCAAACCAAACCGAAAAAACCTTTCTCGGGCAGATTTGGTCATCATAGTCCCCAGTGTCTTCTTTCATCATTAGGAAGTTTAACATACAGGGGAATGAGGAAACTGGCTCCTGAGGTATGCCCAGTTGATATTTTAAGGACCGCCCTTTAATAAGGACACTAGCAAGGTCAACAAGGAAACATTCCTGAGGAGAAGAGTGAGGTGAGCCCATGGCTCTTAAATGTCACAGCCTGTGCAGTTACTAACAGCAGTAAACCAAACCTGAATGAAGATGCATCCGTGTGTGTAAAAGTCAGTGCCTTCAGCAAGGTTCCTATCCACTTAGTTCTCAGTTTTAAAGCCTAAGTATGCTAACAGGGAAGACAAACATTTTCTGACTAACCTTGACCTGACCTTCTTTTGTCCCTCACAAACTTTTCCAGATCTTTCGTTCCATTAATTTGTAGTATTGACTACACAGAAGGCAAGGTCTATTTAATTCAATCTAGAATGTGTACTAAGTGCCAGGAAGCACTGAGGCTCTCCATCCCAGAAACAACTCTGACTGCAAGGAACTCAGAACCCAGCTTACCCATGCATATGTTAATATTATAAAGAAAAGGACAAGTGCAAAAAAAAAAAAAATTCAGATGTTTAAAAACTTACTTTAAAAGACACACTTATGAAGGTAAAGAAGGTAATCATATGCCCTTTGTCTCTTTATTATCAAAAGAAATAGTTATCATTATGTTTTTGTAATATCTGATAAAATTATAAGGAATAATAAATAATGAAATAGAAATAAATTAATCAGGAATAACAGAATAAAAAGATAAAAGACAAATAATATCCTTCCAAAGTGATTATATGCATTTTTGACATAAATGATTATCTATGATTTCTTTCTAGAAAGGTAGCTATTACTGATTGTTCCCCAATATCCATTACTCCATTGTTCATACTAGTAACATACGTAAGTCGTCTGTCAGTTTGTCATGCTGTGGTGGTCTCTGCATTGTGATGCTAGAAGCTGTACCTCCGGTATTTTAAATACAAGCAGAGACATTCATGGTTAACAGGTTTCAGTGAAGCTTCCAGACTAAAACATTAGTATAAAGGAGAGACAGACCACTTCTGAAATGTTAATCACTTAAAACCTTATGACTAGCAGTAAAACACTGTCTGATAGTGTGCCATCAGATGAGCCCCTCAGGTTGGAAGTCACTCAAAATATGATTGGGGAAGAGCTGTCTTCTCAACGCAATTGTTAAATGCTGTCGAGTTAATTCTGACTCATAGCTATCCTGTGCACAACAAAATGAAACACTGCTCAGTCCTGTGCCATCCTCACAATTGTTGTTATGCTTGGGACCATTACTTTTTCCACTGTATCTATCCATCTTTACTTTGAGGGCAGTCCATAATGAAAGCTGTGGGCTTTATTTTAAGTCCTTTTTGCTTCCAGTAAGCAAGGTTGTATCATCTGCATATTTCAGATTGTTAATGAGTCTTCCTCCAATCCAATGCCATGTTCTTCTTCATATAACCCATCTGCTTGAATTATGTGATTAACATACTGGTTGAATAATTATAGGGTAAGGATATAACCCTAGTGCACACCTTTCCTGACTTTAAATAATTCAATATCCTCTTGTTCTTGACTGCCTCTTGATCTATATAGTTTCTTCACAAGCACAATTAAGTGTTCTAGAATACCCATTTGTCACATGTTATCTCTAGTTTGTTATAATCCACACAGCTGAATGCCTTACATAGTCAATAAATATAAGTAAACATTCTTCTGGTATTCCTTGATTTCATTCAAGGGCCATCTGACATCAGCAATGATAGTCCTCATTCCACGTCCTCTTCTGAGTCCGGCTTGAATTACTGTCAATGCACTGCTGCAAGCATTTTGGAAGCGCTCACTCATCTATGCTAAGAAATGTGGACGACAGCTACATGGCCAATGGTCTGGAAGAGACTCATTGATGCACATTCCAAAGAAAGGTGACCCATTAGAATGCAGAAATCATCGAACAATGTCATTACTATCATACGCACATAAAATGTGCTGAAGATCATTAAAAAATGATTGTAGCAACACATGACTAACTATTACTGTTATTATATTATTAGCTTTTGAAACCCACTGCCAATGAATTAATTCTGACTCATAGTGACCCTACAGAATACAATAGAACTGCTCTTAGGATTTCCAAGGCTGTAAATCTTTACAGGACAGAAACCCTCATTTCTCTCACCCTGTTGGAGTCCTGGTGTGGAACTGTGGGTTAATACGCCAGACTGCAAAGTCAGTTTGAACCGCAAGGCCAGTGGTTCAAGCTCAGCAGCTACTCCTTGGAAACCCTATACAAGGTCACTATTGGTTGGAACCGACTCAATGGCACTTAATAACAATAATTCCTAAGGAACCTGGTATCCTAGTGGATTACTCGTTGGGCTGCTAAGAGCAAGATTGGCAGTTTGAGCTATCCAGGCACTCCACGACAGAAAGATGACACTTGTCAGAATTGACTTGATGGTATCCCACCACAACCACACTGGAGTCTTGGTGTGGTTGTAGGATAACCACTGGACTGCTAACCACAAGATCAGCAGTTAAAATCCATCAGCTGCTTTTTGGAAACCCTATACAGGGTCACTATGAATCTGAACTGATTCAACAGTACTTAATCCATGTTGTTGTTGTTAAGTGCCATTTAGTAGGTTCCAACTCATAGCAACCTTATACACAATTTCCAAGGCTTTAAATCTTGGTGTGATCAGAAAGCCTCATCTTTCTTCTACAGAGAAATTGGCAGACTGGAACCACAGACCTTGTGGTTCTCAGTCCAGTGCTTATCTTATGGAGTCACATCATTCCACTAAACACATAATTAATCGAGAAGGATAAAAATACTTTTAGTTATCTGCTTAGCATGAAGATAAAAACAAACACATATGGAAGACTTTAAAAACTGAAAAAGATCTATAATATTACAAAGCCTAAATAAAACAATCTGATCCCTGACCTTGGATTATGAAACGATATTATAGTGTTGGTGTTAAGTGATGTTGAGTTGGTTCTGACTCATAGGGACCTTGTATAGGGTTCCAAGGTTGGAAATCTGTGCAGGAAAAGAAAGGCTTATCTTTATCCCATGACGTGGCTGGTGAGCTTGAACTTCTGACTTTGATTTTCACAGTTCAGCATTTATCCTACAGAGCCACCACATTTCCAGTATTTGGGTTGCTGTTAGGAGCTCTTGTGCCACCTCTGACCCATAGTGACCCTATGCACACCAGAATGAAACACTGCCCAGTCCTGTGTCATCCTCACAATCGTTCTTATGCTTGAATCCAGCACATTGGGTGTCACTCTCTTTTTCACTGACCCTTCACTTTCCTAACCATTATGTCTTTCTCCAGGGACTGGTTCCTCCTGACAACAGGTCTAAAGTATGAGAAATGAAGTCTCGCCATCCTAGCTTCCCCAGTAGTGTTTTGATGCCTTCCAACCTGAGAGATTCATCTTCCAGCACTATTTCTGACAATAATCAGGTGCTATTCATAGTGGTTCAGTATTCAATACTCTGGTGCAATCTGACAGTGTCCCATTGTCATTCACAAGATTTTCAATGGCTAAACATTCAGGAGCTCTGGTAGCGTAGTGGTTACGAATCGGGCTGCGAACCTTAAGGTCTGCGGTTCGAAACTACCAGCCGCTCCGCGGGAGAAAGATGAAGCTTTCTACTCCCGTAATGATTTACACCCTCGGAAACCCTGTACAGGGTCGCTATGGGTCAGAACCGACTCGACGGCACTTAACAACAACAACAACAACAAACATTCAGAAGGAGTCTGCCTTTCCTTCTTCCTAGTCTGTCTTAATCTGGAAGCTCAGCTGAAACCTGTTCACCATGGGTGACTCTGCTGATATTTAAAATACAGGTTGCATAGATCCCAATATCACAACAACACACAAGCTGCCACAGAATGCCAAACTGACAGATGAGTGGTAAAGTACTACAGTAGTTTTATGTATATTGTCCCTAGAACCCAATTCATAGAGCTAGACAGGAGAAGAAAGGCATTAACTAAATGCTGTTGACAAGGTTTGGTGCCGCAGAGATTTATAATATTAATGGGTTTTTTTTTTATATAGTATCAAGGAACCTATCTGGTGCAGTGGACCATGAATTAGGCCGCTAGCCACAAGGTAAATAGTTCAAATCCACCAGTTGCCCAATGGGAGAAAGAGGAGGTTTTCTGTTCCTGTCGATTTGTTGTTGTTGTTATGTGCCGTGGCGTTGGTTCCGACTCATAGCGACCCTGTACAGGGTTTCCGAGGCTGTAAATCTTCACAGGAGCAGAAAGTCTCATCTTTATCCCGCGGAACAGCTGGTAGTTTCGAACTGCTGACCCTGAGGTTAGCAACCTGATTCGTAATCACTATGCTACCAGAGCTCGTTTACAACCTTGAAAAATCCTACATAGGGTTCTATGAGCCAGAATCGACTTGATGGCAATAGGATATTGGTTTGGTTATAGAATCAAAACATTCTCATTTTATATAAGGCATTCCTGCACTGTCCAAGTATTTGTTCTCATGGCCCCTTCCTGAAGCCACAAAGGAGTTAGTTACATCTACCATCTACATCTACAGCCACCACCAACCAATAGTTTTCACAGACACAAGCATAGGGACACAATCTGTTTTGTGTTCTGCAGTATCTCTAGGGTCACCAATGTCTGGCACATAGAAAGTACACTATAAATAAGGGATGTTTACTCAAAGTCTTAGCTAGAAGCAAATTTCACAGGTTGGTAGAGCGTAAGAAGAAAGCCTAGGAGAGAAACAAGAGGTGTGTATATCTGATATCTGGTTTATAATCTCTGCAGGATGTACAAGTTTTTACTAGCTGCTGATCACTTCACAGCTTTAATATATACAGTTCCCCCTTGAAGCTGAGCAGCAGTTCAAAGACACTAATATCAATCTATCAGAATTAGCAAAGTTATGGAAAACCCTCCTGAGCTCTACTTTTGACATTGAGCAAAGATGGTCTAAGTTTCAACATGTTGTTTTCAACTTAATTAACCTAAGGGATGCAGATCTTATACTTCATGAATTTTCTTTATAAATTCTTCTGTGAGCTGACTAGTGGGCATAATTTCTTGGTCCTCTCTATATCATAGTTATATTTATGAAATGGGGGGTGACAGATAATCGCATTTCTAAAGACCTGCAAAAAGTAAGAAGCCTTCAGTTTTTTAAAAAACATACACACATTTCCCCCTGTTTGGGTGTGAGAGAACTAAAAAGAAATCCCCATCTGCCAGGAAATTGTGGTTCAAATTCCCAGCCTTTCTCTTCACTGAGATTGGTTCACAGACTGTAGAAAGCTTGAGAAATCATCACTATGTGGATACTTGCAGCTAAAATCTTTTCCATAATCTAACAAGAAGGGAAACTGTAAAGCTGGAATTGAAATTCTGATTTTCACCTGCTGCAGTGGGTTAAGCTTTGGGCTATTAACCAGAAGGTCAGTGATTCGAGCCCAGCAACCGCTCTGCAGGAGAAAGATGAGGCTGGCTGTTTCTCTAAAGATTTACAATCTTAGAAACCCCAAGGATTAATGTCCTGTGAGGTCACTGTGAATTGAAAGTGACTTATTGGCAGAGGTTTTTGGTTCAGAGTATGTTGGTAGCACTCTCCCCAGACTCACAGGGCAGATTAACATAAACTATAACGTAGACATTATGGGCTGTTAACACAGGGCTCAAAGAAGGGAGAAATCACATCTGGCTGGACAGTGTGTATTTGAGAGTTAGAAGAAGGGGAAAAAGAAACAGTGAGAAGTGGGGAGAGCAGCTAAGGACTACAGAGGCCTCGGACTCCAGCCAACACAGGTAATTCATTCCTTCATCAAGTATTTAGGCCTGTCTGTGGTGTCACTCTCCTCTAAGCCAGGAAATCCTATATCATTCCCCTCCCCTGTCCTTCCTAGGAGGTAGTATCTGCCCAGCATTTGATCCTCTTCCTCCCCACTCCCATCCCCCTTCCTGGCCCCCCTACCCCAAGGTCTTGGAAAAAACCATCCTTTCAGCAAACCTTTACTGAATGCTCACTGTGTGACAGGAGAGGCATCAGGTCCTGAAAAGTCATGAAAAGGAGCTGCATACATTTCTGCCCATCTTCATCACATGCACAAATGACCATAAGAAGTTACAACAATAGCATGTTGGTGTAGTTAAGTACCATTGAGTCAGTTCTGACTCATGGAGACCCTGTATAGGATTTCCAGGGAGTGACTCACGGGTTTGAACCACCAATCTTTCAGTCAGCAGTCCAGTGCTTATCCTACATGCCACTTAGGGTACCATTTTGCATTCTGCTTTTCACACAACACGGTCTCTGGAGCATTTTCTTCAGTTATATCCATGATAAGCTTGAGATGTTTACAAGAAACTAAGGCACTTAGTAATACAGAAGTAAAATGTCATAGGACGGGAGATCATTATTTCTTCATAATTATTACTTGTAATGACTGCTATCTTATTGGCTACTTAGCTTTGAAATGTCCCACTATTTTGCTATTATAGGCAATGCTGCAATAAATATCAGAGCATATATATCTTATTTTGTTCTCTACTGAATTAGTTCCTCAGGGAAAAAACACGATATATTAAAAAGAATATTGGAACCCGATAGATTTGAGTTCAAATTCCAGCTCTGCTATTTACAAGCTGAGTGAACTTGAGCAAGCCCTTTAACCTTGCTAAATTTACATTTCTCTTCCATAAAAAGCAGTTAATATTCACCTCAAGGGTGAGGATTTGTTCTTTGCTCTTAGGTAAAAATAATCTTGAGAGAAACCTGGACTTGAATTCTGGCTCAGACAAGATGCTCAATCTTATACATTCCTGAATATTTTTATATACATCCAAGAAACCCCCCCAAAACCCAGAGGGAATAGAAGCAAATACTGTTGAATGATGATGCACAGAGGGGATTGTAATCGTTGCAAAGAAATGAAATACGATAGGATGAGTGTAAAATTGATATTCTCTCACATAAACTATCACTCAATTCACAATAAAAACTAAAAAAAAACCTTCAACCTTTGTAAATTTAGTTTCCTCCTCTGTGAAATGAGAATTACAGTGAGTAACTGATGGGGTTGTTTGGAAAATTAAATATATAGAACACGTTTAGTATTTGTTGTTGTGTGCCATCAAGTCAGTTCCAACTCACAATAACTCTGAATAGAACTCTATACAGAGAGCAATTGGTGGGCTTGAACTACTGACTTTGAGGTTAGCAGTCCAGTGCTTACCCTACTGTGCCATATTTAGGGCCCAAGTTTAATATGTTGTTAAGAGCTGTCCACAGAGTGACTGGTGGGTTTGAACTGTCAACTTGTAGTTAGCAGTCCAGTGCTTATCCTATAGTGTCTAGTATACAGTATGGCCCCAATAAACGTTAGCTGTTATTATTATCACAGTAATAATTATTACTATAACCACCACTTGTAGAATAAATCCTGTAGGCTAAGCAATAGACTGTAACGTCGGAGGTTCAAGCTCACCAGGTGCTCCTTGGAAACCCTATATAGGGTCGCTATGGGTTGGAATCGACTCAATGGCACTTAATAACAACGAGTTGGGACTGACTCAATGGCACTTAACAACAGCAACATTTCCCAAAATAAACATTGGATCACTTAATCCCATCCTCTAGAAAGATTCCATGAGCCGGAACTGACTGATGGCGCTGAACAACAACAGTTTCCTCCAGGGGATTCCTGTTGCGACGCAGTAGGATCAGCACTGGACTGAGAAACACAAGGTTGACAGTTCAAAGCCACCAAGTGCTCCTTGGAAGCCCTGTTCAGGGTAGCTATGAGTTGAACAACCAATGGCACTTAACAACAACGGTTTCCTCCAGAAGTTCTGATGTAGTGTGGTAGGAATAGCGCTGGACCTCAAGTTTGATTACTAGCTCAGCCTTAATGACATTTAACAAGTTTCCTAGAATGTACTCTGGCTCATGGTGACCCCATATGTGAAAGAGTAGAGCTGTGCTCCAAGACGTTTTTAGTCATTGATTTTGGGGGAAGTTGATTGCCAGGCGTTTCTTCCCAGCACCTCTGGTGGACTCAAACCTGTATCCTTTGGGCTGTCAAATACCTTAACCCTTTTGTACCAGTCCTAGGACCCCAGAGCAGTCCTGGAATGGGTCATTCCAAGACTGATGAAAGGTTCTCTTTAATTTATTCCAGGATTTATCTCACACTTATCCAGAAAAAAAATATATATGGTTTATTGACATGCTAGGTAATTATCACTTTCTGGATTGCGTTCACAGATACCCATTTCCTCAGAACACTGTGTAGTAAGGTCAAAGGGTAACATTCCGCAGAAACCTTCCTAGAGCAGGACAAACAAAAAGACCCGCCCATTCCAGCCAATCCCGTGGGCCCAGCCCAACCTGGTTCATCCCACACAAATCTCCATTTGGCTATTTCATCAAACTCTCGCCCTTGAGGTGGAAACTTTTCTTGTTGGTGAAGTGCTAGCCATCCTGGACCCTGCAGACTAGTGGTGAGAGATCTTTTCGTAGGTGGTTTGGGGCCTACGGAGAGTGTGTTGGGGGGTGAGGAGAACGCGGAGAATTGCGTAAGCACGTGGGTGCGCACGAGCTGAGGAGGGCACGACAGTTAGATTCCACTCCACTTAAATCCTCCCACCTAGTTCACGTGCCCCACTTAGCCCAAGCCCCAGGACAGCAAAGTTTACCGTGACCCCAGTGCTGTATCACCGCGCAGACCGCCACTCTGCGGGACCCCGCGAGACCTGTCGCCGCCCACACATCTCGACCAGAGGCGGCGCCGCTGCGCGGGGCACATCACAGACTCAGGGACGTTAGAACGCGCCAGGTTCGGGCCTCTGCCCCCATGCGGAACCCGAGAGTCTCAGCCAAGCAAGCCCGAGTGGATGCCGACGTAGAAGGAGCAGCAGGCATCTTTTAGAAAGCAGCTCGGCGAAGAGTTTTAACTAGTTTGGCCCTTTACTACCGCATGCCTCGCCGGTAGCGCGCAGCCCGGGCCCGAGTGTCGGAAACTGAGTGCTCGGCTCCCGCCAGGTGCGGCGCCAAGGCTCCTCGCTTACCCAGCGCACTCGCAGCTCTGCGGAAGTCAGAACCAAGTCTCCTTGGACACAGGCGCAGAGAAAAGAGAAAGGAAGTTTGCTCTGTACCTGATCCTCTCCTTCTCTGCCCTTTGTAGCTCCTCATTTCTTTCCAGAACTCGCAGGATCTTTCTGGCTTCTTCGTCATTTAAGAAACTGATATCAAACCCCTGAGGAACTTTCGTCATTTTCTCTATGGTGTGTAAATTACACTTAAGCTCCTTGGCGCCTCCTGTTACGGTGGCATTTTTCAAGATAGAGAAAACTAGTTTCACAAACCTGATCCTACAGCCAATAATAAATCCACCCCTTTGAAAATCTAAAACCACAAACCAAGGGAACGTCCCACACCTACAGGGTTCATTTTGACAAGTGCTTAATGACATGATTCTCACGACCTGTCCAACCGAGTTGCAAAATACAGGACTAAAGGAAGAAAGGGAACCAATCCCATTCCAAAGAGGCGGGCCTCCGTGTCCCTCCCTTTACCTT
>NW_006408526.1:17534069-17544300 GCF_000296735.1 Chrysochloris asiatica
GCTGTGGGTTCATGAGCTAGACTGCAAAGTCGATGTGAACTGCAAGGTCAGCAGTTCAAGCTCACCAGCTGCTCCTCATAAACCCTATACAGGGTTGCTATGGTGCCGAACTGACTGGACCACATTTAACATTAACAATGACTGCACCATGGACTGTTAGTATCATGGAATGCTAAAAGAACAAATAAATCTGCCTAGGAAGAAGTACAGTCAGAATGCTCCTTAGAAGCCAGGATGACATACTTCAGGCATGTTATCAGAACCAGTTCCTGGTAAAATGGAGGGTCAGCGAAAAAGAGGAGAATCCCCAAAGAGATAGATTGACACAGTGGTAGCAACAATGGGCTCAAATGTAACAACAACTTTGAGATGGTAAAGGACTGGACAATGTTTAATTCTGTTGTGCATAAGATTACTAAAGAACCAACTATGACACCTAACAACAACAGCAATAACTCCATGAAGGCATTGTACACATTGTACAAGATAATTCTGATCTTGAAGATATTTATAACCTAGCAAGGGAGGTAGCACATTTAGAAAAATGACCAAATAACAAAGAAGACTGTAAAAAGGTTAAAGAAAGTTTCATAATAGCACAGAAAAAGAAGTTAGTTCCAGTTGAGGGGATCAGAGGAGAGGAAATGGTATTTGAATTGTTACTTGAAGGATCAGATTTCAACAGGAAGAAATTAGGAGAGTTGGTGGAGGAGGTATGTGAGTCTATTCTAGGAGCAATGTGCTGAATAGCAGTACAATCTAGGAATCTTCTCATATTTCCTCAACATCTCTGATTACTAATGGCTAAAGTGAGTAAAAATGTGGAATCTAGAAAATACAAGGTAATGTTCAGGGATTAGTGAATGATTTATTTCAGATAAAGCATGCATTCTCAGCAGGGGCAATCCCCCTAAGAGGGTAAGAATTGGTTCTTGGGGGGTGATAAAAAATCTCACTTTTCTAATTTATAAGGCACAGATATACATAACAGTATGCAAAGAGATAAATAGCTTGTCTCTGGTATTAAAATTTTATTAGGGAGGCAATTAAGGAAAAACAAATATCCTTAAAAGATACTTAAGGCAACCAACAATTAAAAAAAGACATTGAAAACTATTGGGCTAGAGCATAGGTCATATGAAGGAAGAATAAGTAATGGCGGCATCTGACTGGATGCCATGGTGGGAAACCTGCACTTCATTGTGTAAGTAGTGAGGAACCAGTAGAGGATTTGAGATGACAGTGATATCCTTGAAACTGAATGATTGAGATGAAAACTCTGGCAGCAGTAGATAAGAATCAGCACAGCTTATTCCTTGGTTTACACTTCTAGCCAACAGAATTGTAGGGCAATGAATTTCTGTCCTGTAAAGTCACCCACTTTTTGGAATATTGTTATGACAATCTTGAGAAACTAATAAAGCTAGCCACAGCAAAGGGTGAACAGAACGCAGATGGAAATTCAGGACCTTGAATGACCGATTACATCAGATTAAGGCATACTTTAAGCCCTGGGGTGTGGCATCATGGTGTACCAGGTTTGATATTGAGAAATGTGCAAAGTATTGTGGATTGCTCTCATCAGCAATTGTGAGGATAACACAGGACTTGCAGTGTTACGTTCTATAGTGAATAAAGTCAGGATGAGTCAGAGCTGACTCGATGGCACCTAACAACAACAAAAAATAAACATAGGTCTTTGCTCATTTTGTCAGCTTCAAGCAGCCATTCTCATCCTTAGTTTCCGGTAACCCTAGCAACCTTCTGCTTAGCCTCTAAGCAGTTTGTTTTTCAATAGCAACAGCTTATAACAGCAATCATCTTTAGAACTCTCCTATCTCATGGAATGAGGGATATCATTGCTGATCTGTGATGGATCTTGGCTGAAAGCAGAGACTATCAGAAAGATGTTTACCTGTGTTTTACTGACTATACAAAGGGTTTCGATTGTGTAGATCATGACAAGCTATGGACAACATTGTGAAGTATGAGTATTCTGAAACACTTAATTGTGCTCATGAGGAATCTGCAAACAGAACATAGGAACACTGAATGGTTTAAAATTAAGAAAGGTGTGCGACAAGGTTGTATTCTTTCACCATACTTACTCAACCTGTATGCTGAGCAAATAATCCAAGAAGCTGGGTTATATGTAGAAAAACGTGGCATCAGGACTGGAGGAAGACTCATTAACAACCTGTGATATGCAGATGATATAGCCTTGCTTGCTGAAAGTGAAGAGGACTTAAAACATTTACTGATCAAGAACAAAGAGCACAGCCTTCGGTATGGATTGCATCTCAATGTAAAGAAAACACAAATCCTCACCACTCGACCACTAAAAAACATTATGATCAATGGAGAAAAGATTGAAGTTGTCAAGGACTTCATTCTCCTTGAATCAACTACCAACACTTATGGAAGCAGCAATCAAGAAATCAAATAACGTATTGCATTGGGCAAGTCTGCTGCACAAGACCTTTTTAAAGTGTTGAAGAGCAAAGATGTCATCTTGAGGACTAAGGTACTCCTCACCCAAGCCATGGTATTTTCAATAATCTCATATGCATGCGAAAGCTGAACAGAGAATAAGGAAGGCAGTAGAAGAATTTATGCTTTTGAGTTATGGTGTTGGAAGAGAATACTAAAAGTGCCATGGGCTGCCAAAAGAACCAATAGATCCGTTTTGGAAGATGTGCAGCCAAAGTGCTCCTTGGAGGCCAAGATGGCCAAACTTCATCTCTCATACTTCGGTCCTATTGTCAGGACGGACCTTTCACAGGAGAAGGATATCATGTTTGGTAAGGTGGAGGGTCAGAGAAAAATAGGAAGACCCCCAGGGAGATGGATTGGCCAAGTGGCAGCATAAATAGACTTAAGCATGGCAACAGTAGTGAGGTTGGTCCTGGATCTGGCAGTGTTTCGTTCTGCTGTGTATAAGGTCACTATGAGTCGGTACTGACTCAATGGCACCTAACAGCAACAACATCTTCTTTAGTCTGTTAGCCAAATCCTCAGTAGAGGGCTTAGTTTTTCCTTCCCTGACATTTCACTCAGCTAAGAGATACCATGATATCCCCACTTGCTATCTGAATTTTTACCATCTCAAGTCACCTATGACCCCAGTAGGGCATTAAGAAGCAACTGTACACCAGCAATGAGAAATTTGAAAGGGAAATTAGGGAAATTATTCCATTGACAATAGCATTTAAGAAAATAAAATACACTTAGGCTGTGAACCAGGAATGTGGAGGACTTATATGATGAGAATTAGAAAACACTGCTAAAAAAGATTTAAAAAGACTCAAATAAATGGAAAGATCTCTCATGTCATGCATTGAAAGACTTAATATTATTAAGATAAGATGTCAGTACTACCAAAAGTGATCTAGAGAGTCAACACAATTCCTGATTTACAGCTACAGTAATCAAAACAGTTTTGGTAATGGTATAACAATAGACTTTTGAACGGAATTGGAATAGAATTGAGACTTCAGAAATAAATACACAGTTAACAAATATTGACAAGGGTGCTAAGTCCATTCAATGGGAGAAGGAGAATCTCTTTAATAAATGGTGTTGGAAAAATTGGATTTCTACATGTTAAAAAATGAAATGGTAGGATACAAGCCTACCACTGTATAAAAAAATTAAAAATGGATTTAAGACTTAAATGCAAAAGCTAAAACTATACATTTCTTAGAGGAGATTGCAGGGCAGGGCAGTCAGGGTTACCATTTAACAATGTATTATTTAATATAATAAAATTACAAGAGCAAAAGGCAAGTAAATAAATGGAGCCTCATAAAAATTTTAAATTTTGATCATCAAAAGACTACCAAAAGATTGAAAAGACAAGCTACCAAATGGAACAATATCTTTTGTTGTTGTTGTTAAGTGCTGTCTAGTCGTTTCCAACTCAGAGAGACCCTGTATAGGTTTCTGAGGAGTAGCTTGTGGGCTTGAACCTTGTGGTTGTGCTGATCCTACAGTGCTACACCAGGAGTTTTATGTTGTTTAAAAAATGCGTTTGCGATGAATAAGTCATTGGTCTTGCAAACTTCTATCATGTGATCTCCAGCATCATTTCTATCACGAAGGCCAGATTCTCCAACTATGGATCTTTCCTCTTTTTTTCCAACGTTCACATTCCAATCACCAGTAATCATCAATGAATTTTGGTTGCAAGTTTGATTAAATTTCTTCAATAGAAATTCTTCCATTTCAAATTGAAGAAGTTGATAGAATTCTTCAATTTCATTATCACTGGTTTTAGTGGTTGGTACATAAATGTGAATAATAATGGATTAACTAGTCTTCCTTCTAAGTCTATGGGGCTCAGGAATACACCTAAGGTTCCATAAAGTGTACTTTTTTTAAAAAAATATTTTTTATTGTGTTTTCAGTGAAGAATTACACAGCAGTTTAAGTTCCTGATCAACAATTTCTACCTAAGCTGTTCAGTGACATTGGTTACATTCTTTACAATGTATGAACATTTCCATTATTTCTCTTCTGGTTATCCCATTTCCACTCATCTAGTTTCCTTGCCCCCTTACCTTCTCATCTTTGGTTGGAAGTAATTGTCGACCATTTGGTATCATATACATGATTTTTTAAAAGGCACCCAATATGCACCAGTGGTATTCTTTATCTTGCAAGTCAATCTCTGATTTAGCAAAATGGAGACCACATGGGCTAGTTTCAGTTCAATATTCAATATTCAGGGCAATAGTCTTGGGGAGTCCTCCATTGTCACCTGCTCCATCCAGTGAGTCTTGATTTTTTTAAGAATTTGAGGTTCTGTTACACATTTTTTCCCCTTCACTCAGGCTCTTTCTCTCAATTCTATCAGGAAGCAACCTACATTTGTTGTTTTAATGAAACATTTTCTTTGACTACAAAAGTAATTCCCATTTAATGAAGTTTGGAGAAAATTGAAAACTAGGAATCAGACAGAGGGAGATTACAATCTCAGTTTTATTACTGGGAAAGTGAAATTGAATGATGTGACTTAGTTCTGATGCTCAATAGGCTTACTAGTGCCTTTCTTTCCAAGTCTGGAGCCTGGGGAAGAGCGCCAGATGGAGAGTTAGGTCTGGGCAGAAGACATGGTTAGTGATAGGAAGGTAGCAAGGAGAATGACTATCAAAGGCTTCAAGCTTTTTAATGGCTTACTCCCATCCAGTCAAAAAGCATGGATTAGAGAATTACATAATTTCCCCACCCTCCAACAGGATAACTTACTCCTCCACTTACCCTAAGAAGGAGTCAAAGATTGGGCAGAGTTGCTAGGAAGTTATACCCATGTGGTTGAAGTTTCCTCATAGAAAAGTGAGACTAAGGAATAATTAATTGTTTCCCCTCATAATGTTTATCATGTAAAAACATAAAAATACTGAAAAGAGCAAGAAAAGTAATATCTTAATCTAACACAAATTATTTCTGTTGTATGCTTTTATTGATATTCTTATATATTCCCATTATTCATGTGTGCCTATATATATATGTAGACATTTGTTATTGTTAGGTGCCATTGAGTCAGTACCAACTCATAGCAACCCTATGCACAACAGAACAAAACACTGCCTGATCCTGGGCCAACCTCACAATTGTTGCCATGCTTGAGTCCATTGATGCTGCCACTTTGCCAATCCATCTCGCTGGGGGACTTCCTCTTTTTATCTGACCCTCTACCTTACCAAACGTGATATCCTTCTCCAGTGACTGGTCCCAACTGATAATATGTCTGAAGTATACACACGTATATATATAGTCCTGGTGCGGCGCTGTAGGATAAACACTGTATTGCTAACTGCAAGGCTTGTGGTTCAAACCCATAAAATGCTCTTATACAGTGTTGCTATGAGTCAGAATGGACATCACTTAACAACAACGACATATTTATGCATACACATATATTTTAGTAGAAATGGTATTACATAAATAGTCTCCCATAATGTCCCTTTAGATGGCTATATACAGTTGCCTGGGATAATGAGGTATCATGGACCCTTGAGTAATAGAAACATTATGTAAGATTACCAAAGACTCCTAGAGTGTTTAAACAATCACTGAGCTCTAATGTGGAAGATGTCATGAGTGTATGATTCTGAAGCCCACAGCCTATGTGAGGCAAGAGGACTGAAACCTCCTACCCTTTCATGTCAGACAGAATTCAGTATATCTGAGGTCTTGATCTCACAGATAAAATCTAAGAATGAAACAACCCACACATATTATTCATCCTAGTCCTAAACATTAATTCTTCCTCATCCCACATCCTTCTTGTAAGAGGTTTTCCGTGTTCCCATTCCACTGGAAGGCCAAAAGAAGGAGGCAGTAGACTCTGAGATTTGTATACACTAAAGTCCTGTTCCAAAACTCAGAAAAAAAGTAAAACATTTCTGAACCTATTATTTGTCTATAACTGGTGTTGGGGAAAGTGTAACAGAACACTTGTTAGAAGCCAGGATGGTGAGATTTCATACTTCAGTCATGTTATCAGGAGGGACCAGCCTCTGGAGAAGGACATCATGCTTGGTAAAGCAGAGGGTCAGAGAAAAAGAGGAAGACCCCTCAGCAAGATGAATTGACACAGTGGCAGCAACAATTGACACAGTGGCAGCTCAAACGTCACAATTGTGAAGATGGCTCAGGACGGGGCAGTGTTTCGTTATGTTGTGCATAAGGTTGCTGTGAGTCAGAACTGACTCAACAGCACCTAACAATAAAAACAATTATTCTCTGAGTCCTTGGGTGATACAAATGGTTACCGTGCATACTTGCTAACTGACAGTTCGGCAGTTCTAGTCCATCCAAAGGCACCTGTTAGAAAGACCTGGCAATTTACTTCTGAAAAACCAAATATTGAAAATTCTATGGAGCACAGCTCTACTCTGGCACACATGGGGTTGCCATGAGTCAGAATCAACTCAGTGGCAACTGATTGTTGTTGTTGTTGTTTTGTGTTTTTTCCCTGATGGAAAAGCTGGGTCAATATGCAAACACACAAACCCAAAAATGCATTACAACTTCCCTGTGAATTTAGGTGTAGGAAGAAAGGAGCCCTAGCAGCTGCTTACCACAAAATCAGAAGTTGAATCCGTCATCTATGCCTTGGGAGAAAGATGTGAATACTTATAGCCTCGGAAACCCTACATAGGATCTCTATGAGTCAGAATCAACTCCATGACAGTGGTTTTGGGTTTATAGATGTAGAGTAAAAAATCTTAAGAAAATTAGCAGTAAATCAAAGACAGCATTATGTTAAATGACTTAATTGAGTTTATTCTAGAAATGCAAAAGTGTATCATGTTAATATAATTTACCTTATCAGAAGATCAAAGGAAGACAGCCCTGTGATCATCTCAACAGATGCCTAAAAGATTTGTGGTAAACATCAAGGTCACTTTTTGTTAAAACTAAAATTTAAATTAAAATTTTAAATCCTTAGTAAAACTGCTTTGACATGGTAAAGAATATCTATCTGAGAAAATACCAATATCATAGTTAAGAGTGAGCCAATTAAATTTTCAAAAGACAACTCTAAGGTATCTGTAATTAACCATATTATCTAACAACATTCTGGTAGTTCTCGCTGATGTAATTTAAAAAAGGTAAAACAATGAAGTAGAACTCTCAGAAAGAGAAAAATAATCATGGTGGTGGTGATTGTGTGTCACTGCTTCACTCCCCACTTATAGTGACCCTGCATAGGGTTTCTGAAGCTGTAAGTCTTTACAGGTGCAGAAAGCCTCATCTTTCTTCCATGGAGCGACTGGTAGATTCAAACTACTGATGCTGAGGTTAGCAGCCCAACTCATAATCCACTCTGCTACCAGGGGTCCTTAAAATAGTCATGTTGTTATTAAGTGCCTTCAACTTGGTTCCGACACATAGTAACCCTGTATAGGTTTTCTGAGGAGCAGCTGGTGAGTTTGAATCACCGACTTTGTGGTTCTAACTGACCTTGTGGTCCAGTGCTTATCTTACTTACAGCACCACACCAGGATGATAATTTACTTAAAAGAAAGCAAAGGAATCCATTAAAAAACAAATGGAAATAAAAGAATGAATATACAGCCAGTCTATTGATTCATTCCACAAATATTTATGAAATGTCTACTATGTGCTGCAAAGACTTAAAGCCTTGGAAACCCTATACAGGGTCATGAGTTGGAACCTACTTGGCAGCACTTCAGAACAGCTATGTGCTGGAAAATGTTCTAGATGTTGTGAATGCAGTGGTGATCAAGATAAACAAGTTCCTGCCCTCAAGAATGTTACATTCTAATGGACAGCTACAAAAAAATAATAAAGAAACAAATAACATATATTTATAAGTGTGATAAGTGCTATGAATCAAATTAAAGAGCGTGTTAAGTGAAAGGAATGGAAGGTAGCTTGCTCTGGCAAGAGTGGCCAGGGGAAATGATGAGATGCCATTTGAGTTAGACATCTTAGAACTAAGGAAATAAATGTACAAATGTCATCAAAGTGGCTTAAAGTGTGAGTAAAAAATGTACTTATATGCTGGTGTGGCAGTATGGGCTAATGTGCTGGACTACAAAGTCAGTTTGAACCTCAAGGTTAATCTCACCAACCACTCTTTGGAAGCCCTATACAGGGTTGCTGTGGGTTGGAACTGACTCGACGGCTCTTTTAACAACAACAACAACAACAACATGTGCTGTTTATAAGATCGTTTGAACCTATGTCATCATAATGAAATAGGTTGTCCATTGTGTTCCCTGTCCTAGATAATACGGCTTAGTCATTAAGGGCATTAGTATTTGTTCAACCTGCTATGTGGCAGACCCTATACCAAGTGCTAGAAACACAGAAGTACAAAGTGTCTGTCCTCATGAAGTTTAAGTTCCCCAGGGAAGAGACAGATAATAAGTAAGGAAATAAATACAAGATTTAAAAATTGTGTTGAGTGCTGTGAATAAAATTAACATGGTGATGTGAGAGAGGGAGAGCATTTTGGGGACGATTAGACTGTCTTATATGGGGTGGTCAGGAAGATTACCCAGAGGTGATGCCTAAGTGGAGACTTGTAGGATGCCAACTAAGAGAAGGGTTTTCCCAGTAGAGACAAGTGCAAATACTTTGGCAGATGAGAGTGTTTTGCTCTGGGTGGATGTTGCTAGACCATGGTTAATGTCAATGAAATATGTAAAAGGAGAGTGGAGAAGTAAGCATGGGCCTGATAATATAAGGCATGCTAGTCCAAAACAAGGGTTTAGGAGTCAGGAATCCTGAGTTCAAGCTGTGGCTATATAATTTATTAGCTGTGGTCATTTCATGACAAACGGACAGACAAGTGGTCAGCGGTCATATTGTAGTGGCTTGTGTGTTGCTGTGATTCTGGAAGCTATACCACGAGTATTTTAAATACCATCAAGGTCACCTATAGTGGACAGGTTTCAGCTGAGCTTCCAGATGAAGACAGACTAGGAGGAAGGAGAGACAGATTGCTTCCAAAAATTTAGCCACTGAAAACCTTATGAATAGCAGTGAAACACTGTCAGCACCAGATTATTGACTATTGAAACATGATGAAGAACACCAGAATATTGTGCAGGAAGATGAGCCCCTCAGGTTGGAAGGCATTAAAAATGCAACTGGGGAAAGGCTGCCTCCACAAAGTAGAGTTGACTGTGATGATGTGAATGGACTAAAGCCCATGGGACCTTCATTTGCTGATGGGGCACAACTCAGCATGAAGAAAAACGGCTGTAAACATAGTCCATAAAGTACAGGCACACATCTTTTGGGTATTCTCTGCTTTCTGCCAAGATCCATCTGACATCAGCAGTGATATCTCGTTTCATGTTCTCATCTGAATCTAGCTTGGACCTCTGGAAGTTCTCTATCAATGTGTGATTGCAGTCGGTTTTGCATTATCTTTATCAAACTTTTATTTGCATGTGATATTAATGATGTTGTCAGATGATTTCTGCATTCTGCTGGATCACCTTTCTTTGGAATGAACACAGATAAGAATTTTTTCCAATCAGTTGGCCAGGTAGCTGTCTTCCAAATTTCGTGGTATAGTTGAGTGAGTGCTGCATCAGTTTGTTGAAAGATTTCAATTTGTATTCTATCATTTTGCGGAGCCTTGTTCTTTGCCAATGACTTCAGTGCACTTTAAACTTCTTCCTTCAGGATCATTTACTACCTCTTGAGATGTTTGAACATCGACCATTTCTTTTTGGTACAGTGA
>NW_006408526.1:17544615-17570119 GCF_000296735.1 Chrysochloris asiatica
TTTTGACATCCATTTTGGTCTTTCTTTCTTGTCTTCTTAGTGAACTTTTTACTTTCTTCCTGCATGATGTTCTTGCTGCCATCCCACAACTCTTCTGATTTTGGGTCATTAGTGTCTAATGCATCAAATCTGTTCTCAAAATGATCTCTGTGTTCAGGTAGGATATGTTCAAGTTCATATTTTGGCTCTTGTGGACTTGTTTTCTTCAGCTTCAGCCTGAACTTACATATGAACAATTGATGGTCTGTTTTACTGTCTGCCCCTGACCTTGTTTTGGTTGATGAGATGGAGCTTTTCCACTGTCTTTTTCTACAGATGTAGTCAATTGGATTCCTGTGTATTCCATCTTGGATGCCCATGTTATAATTGTCGTTTATGTTGGTATTTACCATGAAGAAGTCATTGGTCTTGCAAAATTCTATCATGGGATCTCCAGCATCAGTTCTATTTCCAAGGCCATATTCCCCAAACTACTGATCCTTCCTCTTTGTTTCCAGCCTTTGCATTCCATTCACCAGGAATTATCAATATATCTTGATGTCATGTTCAATCAATTTCAGACTGAAGACATTGGTAGACTGCTTCAATTTCATGATTATTATTGGCTTTAGTTATTGGTGCATAATTTAAATAATTGTGTTTTTAAATGGTCTTCCTTGTAGGCACAGGGATGTCACAGACAACATTACATTTCAAGATCACTCTTACAATGTTCTTTTTGATTATGAATGCTGTGCCATTCCTCTTGAATTTGCCATTCCCAGCACAGTAAACCATATGATTGTCACATTCAGAATGACCAACACCTGTCCATTTCAGCTCACTAGTGCTTAGGGGATCAATGTTGTATGTGTTTCATTTTATTTTTGACAACTTCCAATTTTCCTAAACTCATACTTCGTACATTCCATGTTACAATTATTAATGGATATTTACAGCTTTTTTATCCTCATTTTGAGTTGTACCTCATCAGCAAATGAAGGTCTCAAAAGTTTTATCCATTTACCTCATCATGGTTAACTCTACTTTGAGGAGGCAGCTCTTTTCCAGTCGTATGTTGAATGTCTTCCTGAGGTGCTTATCTTCCGACACTATATCTGACAATATTCTGGTACTATTCATCATTTTTCAATATTCAATATTCTGGTGCTATCTGACAGTGTTTCATTGCTATTCATAAGTTTTCAGTGGCTAAACTTTCAGAGTAGTCCACCTCTCCTTGTAAACCTGTGTCAGTCTGGAAGTTCAGCTGAAACTTGTCCACCATGAGTGACCCAGCCAGCATTCAAAATACCAGTGGCATAGCTTCCAGCATCACAGTGGCATGCAAACCACCACAATGTCATGAACTGACAGACGAGTGGTGGGTGTATTATATATATACATAACATGGGACTCCTGGTGTGGAGCTGTATGTAGGATAAGCACTCAACCAAACTCACAGGTCGGTTTGAACTTCAAGGTTGACAGTTCAGACTCACCACCCACTCCTTGGAAACCCTATACAGGATTGCTATAGGTTGGAACCTATTCACTGGCACTTATAAACAACTTACACAACACAATTGTAATTGAAGTGCATCTTTGATAAAACCTTTTAATATTACTACTGAAGGACCACTGTAAAGGAAAATATCACAATCTAGCTGGATAAAAAAGAGTTTGCAAAGGTACTTTGAGAATTTAAAGTGTTTTGCAGAACTTTACCTAGTAACTAGTTCTGGTCTTTTACAGTAGTCACTCTTTAAAAATTTTTTCTTTGTATCAATTTTGTCTACTTCCATTGTGGTTTTTGAAGAGAGTGCACTTTGCCTAACTACCCTTGTGTGTATATCAAGTTAGTTCACGTTAGTAAAGAAAGCAGCCAGAGCAGTCACTGTGCTGCTGGGATGGAGACTTTCATAACTATTGCCATGCCTGCTTTTAGTAGATTAAAAACAAAATCTCTATCACGTACTTCTTCAAAATCAAATATTAATTTCTGTTTGCTTTTGTAATACAAATTCACTGAATTTAATTTTACTCTTTGCGTCTAAGGAGTTGCCATCTGGGTCAATTGAAATGTAAAAGTGAGATGAGAAGAGAAGTCTTCCTTATCCTTCCCTTCTATATTACATGGAGAGTAAAGAGCGTGGGACAGAAAGAATTAAAAAGAAAATTGTAAAACGCTTCAAAGAAATGTCTGCTCAGAATGAAAGGAGCAAGACTGAAAATTTCATTGTCCTTTTGCTAGTCACATCATTAACACTAGTACGAAAGAATCTCTTTGCAACCTTAATAACGGAACCCCATCGCCCACTGTCCTATAGGACAGAGTAGAACTGCCCCCATAGAGTTAGTTGCCAAGGCCTAAATCTTTAGTGAAGCAGACTTGCACATCCTTCTCTCCCAGAACAGCTAGTGGATAACAATGCTTTAACCACAGTGCCACCATGGTTCCTACTTAAAGGAATGGCTATAGTTAATTGTTGTTATTGTTGTTAAGTACCGTGGAGTCGGTTCCGATTCATAGTGACCCTTCACAGGGTTTCCGAGGCTGTAAATCTTTATGGGAGCAGAAAGCCTCATCTTTCTCCTGCAGAACAGCTGGTAGTTTCGAACTGCCGACTGTGAGGTTAGCAGCCTGATTCGTAACCACTACGCTACCAGAACTCCTTAGTTAATTAACATCAAATCCAAAGTTTATGATTTATGGGTTTTTTTCCTCTGTGAATTTTAATGAGTTTATTTTTTTTTATGATTCAAAAACATGGGTTTTAAATTAGATAAAATTGCATGTATTTAATGTGCTTAGTTAGATTGTAGTTCTTAAAAACTTGTTCTGTGGCTTAAGCAGTCCTATTTTCATTTTCCAAATAGAATTAGATAATTTTGTTTCTTGTTTCTAAATTCATTATCAAGATCAAACAATTATCTGGTTGAAAGACTTTAAGCAGAAGTAACTAATCAAGGTCTCCCAAACAAAACCTCCGTAACTTAATTTACAAATATTCTGAGTACTTTTTTGGTTTTTCATTTCCTCTACTAGTTATTTGTTCTCGTCTATGTGGCACAGTCTATTTTTACCCCTTGTTGGGTTTATTTTACAAGGACAACTGCAGTGTGATGAAGTGCTTTCAAACAGGATATTGGCATAGAGCTTCTAAAAGGATGTGTATGAAATCTGGATTTATTGAGGAAAAGTTGTTGCCATGCCTCAAGAAGCAATGTTAATTCTTCAAGCTGAGCCGTTTGATCAGCAAGAATGAGCTACAATAGAGAGGCTTCCTGTAGTTAACAGAATATGCCTTGTATGTGTGTTGTCCCTGATTTAGAATGTCTAACAAGTCTTATTTGAGCAAAAAATCTACTTTCAGGGAATACATTCTGAAAAAATAAAATAAACCAGTTACTACTGAATCCATTTCAATTCACAAAGACAACATGTGTATAAGAGAATTGTGCCCCATAGGGTTTTCAATGGCTGATTTTCATAAATAAGTCACCAGCCATATTCCGAGGTGTCTCTGGTGAACTTGAACCTCCAACCTTTTGATCAGTAAGCTAATGTGTTAACTATTTGCACCACCTAGTAACTTCTAGATTTTGCTAAATCCTATTAAATAAATTAATGTGTAAATGAAATATGCCTGTGTTGTGATAAACTCTATGTTATAATATCAGTACTCACATGATGGTATGTATTATATTAGATGATTATTTGGTTAAGGAATTTACTACATAGACAAATACTTCAATTAATAGCATATTTCAAATAATGGTCATAAAGGAGAAAATTCACTAACATATAAAGAAATTCATACTAGGAACAGAAATGACCATGACTGACTAAGAAATGGCCATGCAATTTTATAACCACAACAGGCACAATGCAAGCTTATAAGCTTCTTATGTGATAACAGATGCTCTTCTACTTCTGGGTTCTACCTGATTACAATGTAAGTACTGGAATTAAATTATTTTTCTCAAAGTTGTATTTTCTAGGTATAATGGGTTCTCATAATCACAAGTGTTTAAATATAATGAACAGCAAAAGCTATGGAATGTTTGAACTTGTTCTCTTAGGTGTAAATATTTGACTACTCAATGACAGATTTTTTTACATCGCTTTCCTATTTGTTTTTAAGGTTGGTCCAAACTGCAATGGCACAGTAATCATTGAGGCTGCTTCTCCTTCTGGCTTACCAAATTGCCATGCCTAGATCACTCATTGAACCACGACCTTTTGTATCCTGTACCCATTTCCAATACATTCATTCATCTATTCATTAGAATAGAACTAATTCACTTAGTTATTTTTACTCATTCATTCATCCAAAAATATTTATCATATAATAATAGATATATATACCAATAGAATAGAATTGAAAGTTAAGGAGTAAATTTAGGCATCTATGGTCAACTAATTTTTGATGAGGATGCTAAATCCATTCAATGGACAATTAAGTGTCTCTTCAATAATGGTGCTGGGGAATATTGGGCATATGCCTCATACGATATACCCAGTGCCATCAAGTCAATTTTGACTCATAGCAACCCAACAGGACAAAGTAAAACTGGTCACAGGGTTTCTGAGAACAACCTTTACAGCCTCATCTTTCTCCTGTGGAGTAGCTTGTGGGTTTGAACAGCTGACCTTGCAGTTAGCAGTCCAATGAGTAACTCACTACACTACACCAGGGCTCCTTCATACCATACACATATACACACAAAGCAATTCAAATTGATCAAGGACCTAAATGTGAAAACTAAAACCATGAAATTCTTGGAAGAAAATGTAGGGACAAAGTTGTGGAACCTAGTGTTTAATGATAGATTATCAGATATGGCAACAAAAGCTTGAGCAGCGAAAAGCAAAATAAATAAATGGAACCTCAAAAATTAAATGCTTTTGTACATCTGAGAACTTTATCAACAAAGTTAAAAGTCAATCTTTACACTGAAAGAAAATTTTTAGGAACCTATATTGGATAAAAGGAGCTCTGGTAGTGTAAGGGTTTAAGAATCAGGCTGCTAACCTCAGGGTCAGCAGTTCGAAACTACCAGCTGTTCACAGGAGAAAGATGAGGCTTTCTGCTCCCATAAAGATTTTCAGCCTCAGAAACCCCGTACAGGATCACTTTGAGTCAGAACCGACTCCACGGCACATAACAACAGCAACATATTGGATAAGAGATATATCCAGAAAATATATAAAACATCTACAACTTAATGACAAAAAGACAACCAACCCAATAAAAAAAAACGGGCAAAGGACTTCAATAGACAGCTAACCAAAGAGGCTATTCAAGTGTCCAACAGGCACAGGAAAAGATGTTCAATACCATTAGTCATTAAATGTACCATTTAATTGCCATTGAGTTGATTTTGAGTGAAAATGACCTAATATAGGAATTCTAAGACTATAAATCTTTACAGGAACAGAAAGCTTCATTTTTCTCCCAAGGTGTGGCTGATGGGTTTGAACTGCTGACCTTGAGGCTAGCAGTCTAGTGCTTATCCTATAACGCCACCAGGCCTACTTCATTGGACATTGTTGTATACCCTCAAATCCATTTTAACTCATTGTTATTGGTCGGCTCTGACTTCCAGCGACCCTATACAGAGCAGAACAAAACACTGCCTGTTCCTGTGCCATCATCACAATTGTTACACTTGGGCTCGTTGCTGCTACCATTGTGCCAATCATTCCACTGAGGGTCTTCCTCTTTTTTGCTGGCCTTCCACTTAACCTAGCATGATGTCCTTCTCTAGGGCCTGGTGCTCCTGTAATATGTCTGATGTATGAGAGATGAAATCTTGCCATCCTGGCTTCTAAGGAACATTCTGGCTGTACTTCCAACACATATTTGTTTGTTCTTCTGGTAGTCCATGGTACTTTTAATGTTTTTCTCTAGCACCATAACTCAAATGCCTCAAGTCTTCTATGGTCTTCTTTATTCACTGTCCAGCTTTCACATGCATATGAAGCTATTGAAAAAACCATGGCTTGGGTCAGGGGCAACTTAGTCTTCAAACTAACATCTTTGCCCTTGAACACTGTAAATAGGTCTTGTGCAGCAGAATTGCCTAATACGATACATCATTTGATTTCTTGACTGCTGCTTCCATGAGTGTTGATAGTGGATCCAAGCAAAATGAAGTGTTTGACAACTTCGGTATTTTTTCCATTAATCATGATGTTATCTATTGATCTAGTAGTAAGTTTTTTTGTTTTCTTTACCTTAAAGAGCAACCCATATATAGACTGTGGTCTTTGATCTTCATCACTTTCAGCAAGCAAGGTTATATCATCTGCATATCACAGGTTGTTAATATGTCTTCCAATCCTGATGCAACATTCTTCTCCACAGTGACCTATATAGAGTTTCAAGGACAGGCTGGTAGATTTGAACTGCCTACTTTGCAGTTAGCAGTCCTGCAGCACCACACAAAGGCTCCACTGGTCTGGTCTGGTGGTGTACCATGGAGTCGGTTCCGACTCCTGCACAGACTTTCCGAGGCTGTAAGTCTTTACGGGAGCAGAAAGCCTCATCTTTCCCCAGTGGAACAGCTGGTAGTTTTGAACTGCCATCTTGAGGTTAACAGCCTGACTCGTGACCGCTATGCTAAATCTTTATGGGAGCAGTTAGATTCATCTTTCTCTTATGGAGCAGAGCAGTTGTTGAGATTGAACTATCCAGCTTGTGGTTAGCAGCCCAATAGCTAATCAGCAGTGCCAAACCAAACTCGCTGCTACTGAGTATATTGTGACTCATAACAACCCACAGGACGGAGTACAACTGCCCCTTACGGTTTCAAACACTGTACATCTTTATGGAAGCAGGCTGTCACATCTGTCTCCCTCAGAGGTGGTGGGCTTGAACGGCTAACCTTATGTTTAGCTGTCAAGTTGTTTAGCCACCGAGACACCAGGGATCCTTAAGGATCCAGTAGGATAAGAAAATAAAATAGAAGCCCAATGTTTACTGCAAGTATTGGGCAGGTCGTATATAATCTCCCAGGTATTTTAAAAATCACAGCTCATTGTTTTGTTCTTTGAGATTAAAATGATAAAGTTCTTCACCTCTACCCAGCAGTCTAGGGAATAGTCAAAATACAAACCCATTGTATCAAGCACAATGCCGCCATTAACTCAATCTCCTCAAAAATCTGAAACTTTTGTTAAGCAGGACAGCATTAAACCAAAGAAGCTGTACACACTTGCAAAACACAACGATTCTGTTCTGATTTACAGTCTATTTACTCCCAGGACTTTGAATGTCAGAACAAATAGGATCTCAGCTGTGCATGGTGAGTAATTCCTAATAACCACCTAAAAATCATAAAGAGCAAAACTTCCTTATAGACTGCCCAGGAGGAAAGAAAGGCTGTATCTAGGAGGAGTAAGCATAGATTTCAGAGGTGTCAGGACAAAAAGATAGTTGGGATTCTGGAATGTCATTAGGGAAGCATCATAAAGCTATTATGTTGTTGTTGTTGTTAGCGAGGGCTATTATACACAAGTAAAAATACACTTGAAAACAGTGTTGGATTTCTCAATAGTCAAGATAAGTATGGGTTTACGTGCATGTATTAATCTGTATGAACAATTTCACGTGGATTTTTCCTTGCTTATTGGGTACTCCACCGCTACTTAAGATGTATCTAGTGATCCAGAGTAGAAAAGATGTTCTGAGGATGGTTGATCTGTTTCAAGTGTATTTTTTGAGGTAAGCAGTTATTTTTACTACATTTAATTGGGGGATGGGGAGTGCTGAAAGTTTCTGCTCATTAAAGAAAACCTATTTTCATTTTTGGATTCTCTGGGTGGTGCAAATGGTTAATGAATTTAGCTGTTAATCAAAAGGTTGCGGTTCAATTCCATGCAGAGGATCTTTGGGGGAAAAAAGGTCCAGGTAATCTACTGTTTAAAAATCAACTATTGAAAATCTTCTGAGGTACAGTTCTACTATGATGTACTTAATGGCAACTGGTTGGTATTTTCCTTTCAAGTTAACCTCTTCTCATTACCTAACCCAGTTTCATGGTATTTTTATGTATGCATTTTATGTTTATTATTATGGAAAATTGGATGTCAGAGAGATTTTCCTACTGAGGAGGTCTGGACTCAACTCATTTTCTATAAGCAAGGAGCCTGATTTATAGACGGCAGGATGAGATGGCCATGGGAATAGTGAGGAAATATCCTTTGAAAACGATGATGTTGAAGAAAGGTGGTCAGAATTATAGTCTGGAAGTAGACAGGGAAACCAATAAGAATGTTTATAGCTGAGGTGCCTTTGACCCCAGGGACAAAGGGAGAAAGGAAACACAAGAACTGTCCACCACCACTGAACAAAGAGAAAATTCAGGTCATGAAGGCCAAATCAGGTTTTGGCTAAAGGAGGAAGGAATACTCAAAGAAAGGTCTGTAAATGTATAGGAAATTTTGGTAATGTTATTAGGCGATTTGGAGGTCATAATAAATAAATGGAGTCCTGGTGTGGTGCTGTGGGTTAATGCTCTGGACTGCAAAATTGGTTTGAACTGCAAAGGTCAGTGGTTCAAGCTCACCAGCCACTTCTTAGAAACCGTGTACAGAGTTGCTATGGGTTGGAACCGACTCGTTGGCACTTAACAATAACAACAATATAATAAATAGGTTAGGGAAATAGGGTGGAATTGAATGGAGCTGCATTGGAGGAACCTGCATTAGGAGCAAGATCACAATGACTGGGAGAGGAATAGTAGAAAAAATTTTTCTAGAAGAGTTCTAAATTAGTCTTCTCCCAAATTCCAGATAAACAGTGTGATAGTGAAGTACCTTGAAAGGTTACTTCAAGGTAGAGAACTTTCCACTGCTAATGAATTTTAACCATTGTTTCCCAAAAGAACAGGTCACAAAAGCAGTGACTGTTGCTTGGGTTCTTCTCATTCTGTAAAGACTCAGTGTCTTAGCCTCATTGGCTTGAGGTTTACAAGCAAAAGTAATGGAAAATAGCTGCCTGTGTGGAGTATAGGAAGAGATGTTGCTCTTATAAAATTTAGACTATGCATTAGAGCAGAGGTTTCAACTGAGGGTGATTTTGCCCCCTTATGAGACATTTGTCAATGTCTGAAGACATTTTTAATTTATCAGAGATGCGTGGTGCTAATCATCTAACAGGAGTTCTGGTATAGTAGCCCCATGGGTTACTGCATTGGACTGCAAGGTTGGGTTGAACTGCAAGGTTAGCGGTTCAAGCTTACCAGCTGCTTCTCAGAAACCCTATACAGGGTCACTATGAGCCATAACTGACTCGATGGCCCTTAACAACAACAACAACCATCCAATAACAAAGAATTGTTGTTGTTAAATGCCATCGAGTCAGTTCAGACTCGTAATGAATGACCTTGTACAGGGTTTCATAGAAGCAGCTGGTGGGTTTGAACTGCCAACTTTGTGGCTTGCAGTCCAGTGCTGATCCTACAGTGCCACCCCAGGAGTCCAAACAAAGAATTAACTGGTTTAAAATGGCAATAGTGCTCAGGTTGCAAAACTCTGTATCCAAATGATTTGGATTCAGAGAACCTCAGTTTGGGATATGTGGAATATTACAAACTCTATGTCCTTTGAGAAGCTACTCAGATTCCCTGATGGATTAGATTCGATAAAGTTACTTGCCATGCCCACAAAATAGTGGACGTCTATGACAATGAATCATTCTGAAAAGCATGAAGAGAATTGCAGAGCCACTAATTCACCATCGGAAGCAGCAGCCTCCCCACCTCCCGACCCTCACCCCAACCCCAGCCAGTGCCATTGTCCCTTTTCCAGCCCCTCAACAGCCTTGTTACTGGCCTGAGCTCTATCTAGTCCATTGCTTGAAATGGAAACAAGCCTTGTTTTCCTGAAATACTGTTTTCAATATATGACTTCAATGATCAGTATGAAGTTGCACTATCACCTTCTATGTAAAGTTCCCCAAACTGCCTCGCTCTACTGTCCCATAATCTGACCCCATTACATCACTTCCTGGTGTGCCCTGTGGGTTAATGCGCTGGACTCCAAGGTTAGTTTGAACCAAAAGGTCAGAGCCACTCATCGGAAACCCTATGTAGGGTCACTATGAGTCAGAACCAACTCAAAGGCACTTAACAACAACAACAAATTTCTTCATATCTACTTTCCACCAGATCCTGACTGCTGACCTACTTGTTTGCTAAGATCTTTCTGTGTCTTGTGCTCCCTCTCCTCCCATCACCTCCATTCTCCTATTTAAACCCTCCTTAAGCCGCCAACACTCACTTCAGCTTTACTTGCTTTGTGTCTGCTCTAACCCAACTGCCCAACTTTTTCAAAAGCTTAC
This sequence comes from Chrysochloris asiatica, assembly GCF_000296735.1. Taxonomy (NCBI): domain Eukaryota; kingdom Metazoa; phylum Chordata; class Mammalia; order Afrosoricida; family Chrysochloridae; genus Chrysochloris; species Chrysochloris asiatica. Next base: position 17,554,947 of record NW_006408526.1, read on the forward strand.
TGTACCTCTTAATCAGTCCCATACAACTTACTCACTAGCATTTTCATGTATTTTGATTTTTTGAGTCTCTAGCTCCTCAGAAACCCTATCTATACAGAGTTACTATGAGTCGGAACTGACTTCACAGCACTTAACAACAATAGCACTGTAGGAGAAGCACTGGACTACTAACTGCAAGGTCAGCGGTTCAAACCCACTAGCTACTCTGTAGGAGAAAGAGGAGACTTTCTACACTTGTAAATTTTATCGCCTCAGAATCAACTCGATGGCAGTTACTTTGGTTTGATTTAATAAAATAATAAAATCTTTGAGTATAAGATTTTTAAAGTCAGGAAGAGTTATATAAGAGGGCTTCAAGGTAGACTCTTCCCTGAGTAGTATCCAATCTGTCTAGGTGGGGCTGATGAAAGGAGATTCAGCTAGGTCTCTTGTGATATAATAGTGAATAGTTGTTATCAGGATTGATTGTGAGGGTTGGAAATATAAAGTTAGACGTTTTGTAGCAAAAGGAAAGGAGTGATTGACTTTGCAGTCTAGGAGTGGAGGTCCCTGGGACCATCAAGGGAGCAGAGCGGAGAGCGGGACCCTACCCAGAGAAGCAGTGATGGAGGCAGAGATGATGGAGACAGATGGAGTGGCTGGGGACTTTAGACCAAGAAAGGGAGAGGGGCTGTGTGCTGAGGAAGCAGGGGTGGGGGTGGGGTGAAGGGTGGTGGTGGGGGGTGGTAGGCAGGCTTGCAGGATATGCCCTTTGGTTCGTTGATGATGCATGGAGGGGATTGTAACCATGGCAATGAAATAATACACAATAGGATGAATATAAAGCTAATGTTCTCCCATGTAAACTATCACATAATTCACAAAAAAACATTTTTTTTTTTAAAAAAAGAGGGCTTCAAAAAGTTAGCGAGAAAATTCCATTATCTTTTAATTCCAGTGTTCTATCAACTTTCTGAAGCCACTTGTATTAGAAAAACTCAGTTCAAGTCTCACCTTGCATATGATCCTTTCTCTTCTCCTTCCTTTATGACTCATCCTTGTCTGACTACACCCTTCCTCAAGCCTCACTTTACCCATACAGACCTTTATCATAACATCTAGAATGCTTAATTACATGCTGTATTAACATGCCTCACTAACCCAGCTAGACAGCAACTTTTGAAACAGAAATCTTATTATTTTTATTTTATCAAATGCATATATTCTGTTCCATGTTTACTTTGGTTTACATCACTGATAAATTTTGATGCTGGTAAACTGTTGAGAGGACTTCCATTTACCCTTACAGACTACAAAGATGGGCTTTTCGTACAAAGATGGGCTTTTCTCTTGAAGTTCAAGAGAAAAAAGAGAGATGAGGAGGCCTAAATATATGTCTCATAAAATCCTTTAAAATATGAATCTGAGAAAGAACAAAAACAAATCAACTATTCCAGTCAACAGACTGATACAAGACAAATACAAAGCATTACTAATGAAATTGGAGGCCTGGATAAGCACTAGATCAAAATGTAGATTTGAACCGCAAGGTCAATGGTTTGAACTCAACAGTTGTTCCTTGGAAATCCTATACAGGGTCGCTATGAGTCAGAACCAACTCAAAGGCACTTAACAACAATAACACAACAAATGAAATTATCATTAGCCAACATAAGATGTTAGGAAAGCGGAGGAAAAGCTTCACTTCTATTGTTTTCCTTTATCAGCTGCTTGTCACCCATAGCCCCTGGAGAACTGGAAGAACTGAAAGAATTCTAGAATTCTAAAATGGAAATAATCTAACAAGGAAATTATTTTTAAACCTACTTTGGCCCCTCTATTTAGAAAGTGTCTTGGGTTTTAATGTGGGGAGAATATGAAATCAGCTGGAAAAGAAACCATCATAATTTGTCCTCATTCAATGCAAAGAATACCCTCCAAATAAAACATTCTTGCTTCAATACATGACTGTCAGAACATCCAACAATTGGAAATCACATAATTGCTGGTACTTACATTTGGGCCGCTGGAAATGATGGTCTGACTGGCATGGTGAGTGACTCTAGAATGTGCTAAAATTGTCTGAGTTTTGTTTGGCTCATATATACATCTGCTCTTCTAATTTGCATACATAATTGCTTAAATACCAAGCAATTACCTACTTTCCTCACATGGTGAGTTGCACACTTGAGGAATCCCTCCCCTTCACTGACCTTTCATACCTCCACCCAAAGTTGTAGCAAACAAGGACAATGTGCCTGCCAGTTGCCTTCTCTTAGACCAAGTTTAGGGACATTTCTGTAGCCTTGGGGCTCTGTTCTACTTTCCAGACCTCTTAGTCACAAATCAATTGTAAAATTTTCATTGAAGAATGCTGTATTCTGACATTTTTGGTAAATTATGCATTTCTAATTAGTTTCAGTACATCCTTATATTTTACTACTTTATTCTTAAACTAATGTCTCTCCATGGGTGATCTAACAATCAGATCACTTGGATTGCTTGCTGACAATGCAAATTTCTGAATCTACTGAATCAAAATCACTGGGGCTTCAGGAATCTGCATCCTAAGCATTGTAAGGTAACATTTATGTCTAAGGTTTGCTGTTCAAATTTTTCTTTCCTAAAGTAAAGATGTTTTGTTGTTAAGTGTTGTTGAGTCCATTTTGATTCATAGAGACCCTGTATAGGGATACGGAGTCCTGGTAGTATAGTGGATTACGAGCAGTTTGAATCTACCAGTCACTCAGCAGGAGAAAGAGGAGGCTTTCTGCTCCAGTAAAGATTTACAGCCTTGGAAACCTTATACTGGGTTGTTATGAATCAGAACTGACTCAGTGGCACACAATCACCACCATCACCAAAGTGAAAAAGGACAGTTTTCTATCACAGACAGCATCCAACAACTCTTCTGATGATTCCAACACTCATCTGTCAGTTTGTTGTACTGTGGTGGTTTGTATGTTGCCATGATGCTGGAAGCTATGCCACCAATATTTAAATACCAGCAAGTTCACCCATAGTGGACAGGTTTCAGTGGACCTTCCAGACTAAGACTGACTAGGAAGAAGGAGTGGCTGGTGGGTTTGAACCATTGACCTTTTGGTTCAAACAGACCTTGTGGTGCAGTGTATTATCCTGCAGCACCACACCAAGATTCCATCCTAAGCATTTGTGAGTTGAAATGAATGGATATTGGTCATTTTGAATATCACAATCATATGGTTTACTAAGCTGAAAGAACAAATTGAAGAGGAATGATGTCAAATTCACCGTCAAAAAGAGCATTTCAAGATTTATCTTGAAATACAACGCTGTCTGTGATAGGATAATATCCACATGCCTACAAGTAAGACCAATTAATACCACCATTATTCAAATTTGCACACTAACCCCTAAAACCAATAATTATAAAATTAAAGAATTCTGGTAGCGTAGTGGCTATGAATCGGGCTGCAAACCTAAAGGTCAGCGGTTCGAAACTACCAGCCGCTCCGAGGGAGAAAGATGAGGCTTTCTACTCCCGTAAAGATTTACACCCTCAGAAACCCTGTACAGGGTCGCTATGGGTCGGAACCGACTCGACAGCACTTAACAACAACAACAACAACCACTTCTTAAGGAGCTCTAGTAGTATAGTGATTATGAATCGGGCTGCGAACTGCAAGGTCAGTAGTTCAAAACTACCAGCTGTTCTGTGGGAGAAAGATGAGGTTTTCTGCTCCCGTAAAGATTTATGGCCTCGGAAACCCTGTACAGGGTCACTATGAGTTGGAACAGACTCCAAGGCACATAACAACAATAACAACCAACTTCTTAAATCTGAAATTGATCAAACATACAATCAAGAGGCATTGATAGCTACCTGTGATTGGAATGTGAAAGTTGGAAACAAAGAGGAAAGGTCAGTAGCTGGAAAATATGACTTTGGTGATAGAAATGATGCTGGAGATCACATTATAGAATTTTGCAAGACAAATGACATTCATTGCAAGTACTTTTTTTCAGCAACGTAAAGGTAAATAGTTACACATGCACCTCACTAGATGGATTATAAAGGAATCAAATTGACTATATCTGTGGGAAGAGATGATGGAGAAGCAAAACAACGCTAGGGGTCAACTGTGGAATAGACCATCAATTATTCATATGCTGGTCCCTCCTGACCGCAGTCCAAAGTACAAGAGACAAAATCTCATCATCTTCACTTCTAAGAAGCATTCTTACCTTTTCTAAGGCAGATTTGTTTGGTCTTCTGACAGTCCATGGTACTTTCAGTAGTCTTCTCTAACACCATAACTCAAATGCATCGGTTCTTCTACGGTCTTCCTTATTCATTGCCCAACTTTCACATACACATTCAGTTATTGAAAATACCATGGCTTGGATTAGGTGCACGTAAGTCCTCAAAGTGACATCTTTGCTCTTGACCACTTTAAAGAGGTCCTTTGCATAAAATTTGCCTCATGCAATATGCCATTTGATTTCTTGACTGCTGTTTCCATGAGTGTTGATGGTTGGTTCAATCAAAATGAAGTCTTTGACAACTTTAACATTTTCTCTGTTTATCTTAATATCATTTATTGGTTCAGTTGTGAGGATTTTTGCTTTCTTTATATTAGGTGCAATCCATACTGAAGTCTGTAGTCTTTGATCTTCATCAGTAAGTGTTTCAAGTCCTGTTTGCTTCCAGCAAGCAAGGTGTGTCAACAACATATCGAAGGCTGTTAGTGAATCTTCCTCCAATCCTTATGTCACGTTCTGCATATAATTCAACTTCTTAGATTATTTGTTCAACATACAGATTGAATAAATACGGTGGAAAGATATACCCATGACGTATACCTTTCCTGATTTAAAACCATTCTGTTTCCTCTTGTTCACATCAAATGATTGACTCTTGGTCTATGTACAGGTTCTTCATGAGGACAATTAAGATTTTTGGAGTACCCATTCTTCACAATGCTATCCATAGTGTGTTATGTTCCACAGAATAGAATGCATGTAATGACTTTACATAGTCAGTAAAGTACAAGTAAACATCTTTCTGGTATTCTTTGCTTTCAGCCCAAATCCATTTAATGTTAGCAGTGATGTACCTCATTCTACTTCCTCTTCTGAATCCAGGTTTAATTTCTGGCAGCTCCCTGTTGATGTACTGCCACAACCATTTTTGAATTATCTTCAGCAAAATTTTATGTTAACATTAAGAATATTGTTCAATGATTTCTGCTTTCTTTTGAGTCACCTTTCTTTAGAATGTATACAAATATGGATCTCTTCTGATACGTTGAGCATAGGCAAGTGAGCACCTCCAGCATTGTATCAAATTGTTGAAACATTTCAATTTGTATTTCATCAATTCCTAGAGCCTTGTTTTTCACCAATGCCGTCAGTGCAGCTTGGACTTCATCCTTGATTATATGCTCTACCTTTCCTGATCATAGCCTACCTCTTGAAATGGTAAGACATTGACCAATTTTATTTTTTTTCTGGTACAGTGATTCTGTGTATTCCTTTCATCTTCTTTTTTATATAAAACCTTTTACTGTGAATTGAGTGATAGTTTACATGGAAGAACATCAGTTTTGCACTCATCCTATTGTATTTTGTTTCATTTCAATGATTACAATCCCCTCTGTACCTCATCATTCAACAATATTTGCTTCTATTCCGTCTTGTTTTTTTGAATGTACACAAAAACACTCAGAAATATATAATGATTTAAACAACCAAAGGGCACATTCTGCAAGCCTGGCCACCAGCACACAGTCTTTCTCTTTCCATGAGTCCAGAGTTCTCAGATGCTCCCTCTCTCCATGTCCTCATATTTGCTGCCATCTCTGGTGTTGCTGCTTCTCTGGATAGAGTACCACATTCTATTCATCCTCTTCTCCCTTGATGGCCCTAGGATCCTCTGTTCCCGGACTGTAAGATTAACTACTCCCTCCTTTTTGTTGCAAAACTTCTACCTTTATAGTTGTGACAATCACAATTAGTCATGATAACAACTACTCACTAATGAAACATAAGAATCTTATCCCCGTCTACTTTCACCAGACCTGTATATACAAGATGAAAACTATTCTGTGGGGAGTCTACCTTTCCCTGCATACTCTAAAATGAAACTCCCTCTTGAAAACTTGCAAGCCAGCCACTTTGTGTCTTTATAGTCCCCCCATTTTAGGTAGCCAATGTCTAAGTTGCCGTCCATGTTGATCCTGTGTACAGACAGAGGCAATCAGTTTGATCCTTGATGTGAAGATTCCTTCCCTCTCAGTTGGTATTTTGAGCTACTACATCCATAAGTATAGGTCAAGTTCATCAAATTGTAGCAATTTACACTTGTTTCCTTTATTTAAAAAAAAAAAATCTTTTTTTTTAATCTTCCTCTAGTTGAGTTCTGATCATCAAGCCATCAAAGCCAGGTCGAATGGGTACTATCTACAAGTCTGGGTGTTCTTGTGCATTTCCTCTCACTTCACATCAGCTGGGCACTTCACTCTCAACTCCAGCCCTCCATGGCTATGTCTTTGTTCCTGGGCTCAGGAGTCCACAGGTCTCACCACACCAACCAACCAACCCCTCCTCTTCGCTCTCTCATCTCCAGGTTCACAGGAGTCTATGGAACATGGTCAAACTTGGCCCATATTTTCATTGCTGCCTTTCCCCTTCTTTCACTAACCAGGGACCAACGTGGTTGCCAGAAAGCTTACATGCCTGCTCATGTGTTCCCTTTGAGTTGGGAATTGGTCTTGGAGGGGGATTGGTCTAGAAGGGACATGATTGCTTGCCTTGATGACTCCCCAGCGAACTTGCTTGTTCTTGTAGCCAATCAGACTAGCACTTTTGTTTTTGATTTTTCCTGCTGGTCTTTCTTTCAAGAAGTATCTTCTGTTTCTCTAGCTATTCCAGGCTGGTCTGCTTGTCCTTTCAAGTGGGAATATCCCACCTCAGAAGGTTCTGGATGGAGCTCAGGATTCCACCTTAGGTGCTGTAAACTACAAAGGTTCTGCAGGAAGCTTATTTCACTGGGAAAATCTAGAACCCCCTTTAAGTATTCTAATCAGTTATAGGCTAAAGACAGGCTTACAAGCTTTTTGTAATCATGTTTCCTGATATTGCTTTCTATCCCACTCAAGTATCTATTTTACAGTAGTAGGCAAAGGAAATCATTATTCATAAGACAGTCAAGTATCTTAACATCATTTCCCCTCTTTTACCCATTCAGTCTATGTCTCAATCTCTGTATCACAGAGCCCTGTTGTCCCAAGATTGAGCATACATCACTATTTATCTTTGTCCCATTTAGCCCATGCAAACCTGCCTCAGTGTTCCCCTATCTACCTTGTTCTTCCATTCCCTTACCACTTCTTGTGTGTTACCCTCCCCAACACCTGAACTATGATATGTCTATTCCCTACCCTGTGCTCTACTGTCCCTCCCCCCTCCCCGCCCAGAAACCAACAAATAATTTTTTCCCCCCTTTTAGTATGGGTATCTTTTCTTAAGCTTTTACAATTATGGTCTTATGCAGTATTTGTCTTTTTGTGACTGACTAATTTCACTCAGCATAATGTCCTCAAGGTTCATCCGTGTTATGTGGTGGCTTACAGCTTCCTTGTTATTCTTCAAGGTAGCATAATAATAATGCCTGGTCTTGTGCCATCATCACAGTTGGGGTTACAAGTGGTACATAACCAGAGCAATCCCCTCCCCACCCCCAGGGAACATTTGGCAATATCTGGAGACATTTTTGATTGACGTGACTCAGCGGGATGGCAGTGGTGGCTGTAGGGGTTGCGTAGAGGCCAGTGATGCATACTTCAATGTACAGGACAGTCTCCACAACTAAGAATTACTTGATTCAAAATGCCAATAGTGCAAGGTTGAACAATTTATCCAAGGTGATGTTATCCTACTTGGTTTGCACTGTCATTCTTTCTCTGTCCCCCTAGCCCCCTAGTCTTTTCCACTTTGGTGATGTTTTCTCTATATTTTCACACTAAACTTCTTCCTGGGTTGGTTAATTGTCTCAGCCCAGCTTTACTCTGGGACTTGTCTGAACATTCAGGACAAGTAACTGAATCACAAGCGAATACGCGTTCCTAGGAAGCGAGGGTATAAGAAAGGCCCAACCTTGCACTGTTGCTTTGCTCCTCTGCAGAAAAGTCCAGGGGTGTTTCTCCCCCTTTTCTTCCATATATTGGTTAACCTGATCTTTACAGCTTCCACTGGAAAACTGAATGAAATAATAAAATGCAAATAGGTTATCAGAAGGCAGTTGACTTTTTTCTTCTAATAATCTCAAGTAATTATTTTTTTTTCCATTTAATTTTGAAAGAGGCTTTGATAGTTTAATTATCCCACCTTCCCTGCCTTTTGCCTGGACTGATTTTCTAAATGTTGTTGTTGTTGTGTTGTTAGGTGCCATCGAGTCGGTACCGCCTCATAGAGACCTTATGCACAGCAGAACAAAACACTGCCCGATCCTGGGCCAACCTCACTACTGTTGTCATGCTTCAGTCCATTGTTGCTGCCGCTTGGCCAATCCATCTTGTTAGGGGTCTTCTTTTTCTCTGACCCTCCATACCATACCATACCAAACATGACATCCTTCTCCAGTGACTGGTCCCTCCTGACAAAATGTCCGAAGTGTGAGAGACGAAGTTTGGCCATCTTGGTCTCTAAGGAGCACTCTGGCTGCACTTCTTCCAAAATGGATCTATTGGTTCTATTGGCAGCTCATGGCACTTTCAATATTTTCCTCCAACACCATAACTCAAAAATATCAATTCTTCTACGGTCTTCCTTAGTCACTGTCCAGTTTTCACATGCATATGAGGTTATTGAAAACACCATGGCTTGGGTCAGGCGCACCTTAGTCCCCAAGCTGACATCTTTGCTCTTCAACACTTTAAAAAGGTCCTGTGCAGCAGATTTGCCTAATGCAATACGTCGTTTGATTTCTTGACTGCTGCTTCCATGAGTGCTGGTAGTTGATCCAAGAAGAATGAAGTCTAAATGTAGCTACCTAAAATTACCCTGAAGGTTAAATAGCGGTAAGGATTGAAGAGTAGGGGTGCTGGGGATCAGTAAGGAAATTGAGGATCATACTCTGATGTCCTCAGCACAACTTTTTAAGATGGGGATGATCATAGAGTTTTTTTCCTTTAAATTTAATTTATTTTGTTGTTGTTGAGAATATATATAACAAAACATATGCCAGTCCAACCAATTAAGTTTCTACATGTGCTATTTAAGTATCTTGATTATATTTTAAGAGTTGTGCAATCATTCTCAGTCTTCTTTTCTGTTGTTCCTCTCTCATTAACATAAATCTACTGCCCCCTTGGGTTCCTATCTAGTCTTTTGAATTGCTGGTGTCAGTATGACCCCATATAAACCAAAATACCAAATCCATAAGCATCTAGTTGAACAGAGTTCATCTAGTTGAACAAAGAATGTCTATAGAACAGAATAGAATTGTTCTCTAGGGTTTTTGAAACTGTAACTCTTTACTTGAGCAGACTCCCTCATCTTTCCCACAGAGCAGCTTGGTTGGTGGGTTTGAACTGCTGACCTTGTGTTTAACAACATAGTGCTCATCCCACTGTGCCTCCTGGGCTCCTTTTATCCCATTTAGGTAGTTTTCAAAAGAGCATAATGCTCAAGCCAGCCTTTTTTTTTTTTTTTTTACTAGTTAAGCTAAATTATTGTTTGGTTTTAGAAGACTTCAGAAGATAATTTAGTTTAAAGATCATCTCACAGCAGTGGTTTCAGGGGTTCATCCAGGTTCCATGATCCAGAAAGTATAGAGTCAATAAGAATCTGAAAGTCTAGTCTGCATTTCCCCCATGTAATCAGGATTCTTCTATGGACTCGTTGATCAAATGTTCAGCAATGATAGCCAAGCACCAGCCAGTTGTTCTGGTTTCAGAGTGGCAAATGAAGCAATTGTTCATGGAAGCAATTAGCCATGCATTCCATATCCTCCACCTATTCCTGACTCTCCTTCTTCCTCTGTTGTTCCAGGTAAATAGAGACTAATTGTTATGCCTTGGATAGTTGCTTGCAAGCATTTAAGACCCTAGGCACTACACAATGAAGTAGGAGGTAGAACAGAAACTCTAAACGTATTATTAGGCCAATTACCATGAAACCATGGTCCTAAACTTCTGAAGCAAAGAACCAAATCCCATGAGGTTTTTAGTTGTACATAAGTAGCCTCAACAGATATTCCTTTTTTTTCTTTTTAATCATTGTTGTAAATATATCTATCACATAAATGTTACCAATTCAACTTCAGGGTTGTTTTTGTTTGTTTGTGGGAAGGAGGGTCAGAGGATGGAATGAGTCTTCCATTTGGCAATACTTGCTTCAGACTTGCAAATTCCATCCTGTATAAAATACCAATCCTCAAATGCGACATTAGAATACACAGGATTTTGAATAATTTAATCTAGTATTTATAAATATTTTAGGAATATGGTGAGGAGTTACAGATGGAAAGTATAATGGTATATTTTCCCATTTCGCTGAAATATAATGTACTTATTAGTTGCTGTTGAGTCTACTATGACTCATGGTAACTCATGTACAACAAAACAAAATGTTGCTAGGCCATTGGTATGATCCATTCCATTGCTGTGGTTGCTGTATATTTTAAGTGCCTGCCAACCTGGGGGTTCATTTTGTACCACTATGTGCTGGACCGCATGGTTAGTTTGAGTCCCAAGGTCAGTGGTTCAAACCTACCAGCTGCTCTTCAAAAGCCCTATACAGGGTCACTGTTAGTCTGAACTGACTTGATAGTACTTAACAACAACAACATATCAGATAATATTCCGTTGTGACCCATAAGGTTGTCATTGGCTAACTTTTGGAAGATCGTCAGACCTTTCTTCCATAGGTTATTTTGGTCTGCAAGCTCTGCTGAAACCTGTCCACCATGAGGGACCCTCCTGGTTTTTGAAATATCAGTGGCATAGCTTTCAGTGTCACAGAACCATGCAAGGCTCTGTAGTATGACAAACTGACAGATGGCTGTATTTGAATGGTGTTGTTAGGTGTCATCGCATCAGTTCCAACTCATAGTGACCCTATATAGGGTTTCCAAGGAGCGGATGGTGAGCTTGAACTGCCAACCGTGCAGTTCAAACAAACTTTGCAGTTTTAACCCACAGTGCTTTATCAGTACTTTAAAAAAAAACCTATAATCATATTAATCCTCTTTGTGTATTTTCCTTATTCCTTATTTCCAATAACAATATTGTTATTGTTGTTGCTAAGTGCCTTTGAGTTGATTCTGACCCATAGTGACCCTGTGTAGGGTTTCCAAGGAGCAGCTGGTGAGGCTGAACCACCGACCTTGCAGTTCAAACGACTTTGCAGTCTGACGCATTAGCGCACAGAGCCACACCAGGACTCCCCAACAGACAGTTGTTGTTGTTAAGTGCTGTCAAGTTAATTCTGACCCATAGCAACCCTGTACAAGGTTTCCAAAGAGCAGCTGATGAACTTGAGCCGCAGACCTTGCAGATCAAATGACTTTGCAGTCTGATGCATTTAGCCCACAGCGCCACACCAGGACTCCATTCATCATAGTTGTTGTTGTGTGCCGTGGAGTCGGTTCCGACTCATAGCGACCCTGTATAGAGTTTCCGAGCCTGTAAATCTTTACGGGAGCAGAAAGCCTCATCTTTCTCCCACGGATCAGCTGGTAGTTTCGAACTGCTGACTTTGAGGTTCACAGCCCAATTCGTAACCACTACGCTACCAGAGCTAGCTCCACAAAATCAAGTACTATACAAGTTTTATAGTTGTAGAGTGCCCATTTTTCTCACATTTAACATCTCTGAAATCAGGATGCTTTGCATAGTGGCTGATGTCTTTTATCTACTGTCACCTAGATAGCTGTTACAGACACAGTTTTCACTGCCAGCTTGTGAGTAAACTTTGTTGTTACTCCTGGTGTCATGAAAGTACAAGCATCAAAGCATGACATGGAAAAAAATTCTGTAGGCAATAGTAAAGGGTCTTAATAAGTAGGCATCATTAAGGCTTTTGATTGCATAGAAACCAATATTTTGTAGAAAATGGGACATCAATGACTCTGAGGTAAAATGTGATTCAGAAGAGACTCACTTGTGAAAGTTTAGAAGTACACTAAGCAATGCATCTTGCTTAAATGTTTATTGTGTTAAGGTGTTATTTGATAAAAATCTGTCTAAATATGTTTAAAAAAACTCTAAGTATGAAATAAAAATCCTGCATTATAAGAAAGCAATGTGTCTAATTAGCAGTGTTCTTGTTTTTTCTTATTAGTATATGAAATAATGAGACTTAAAATAAATGGAGTATTAGATTCAATGAAATATGGCATTATCTCTGTTTTGTTGATGAAGAAAATGGGCCTTAAAGATACCAAATGTCTTGCTCATGGTCACTTAACTAATAAATGGTAGAACTGTGATCTTAAACCTTTTGTCATTAAGTAGATTCCAACTCATAGTGACTCTGTATGACAGAGAACTACCCCATAGGGTTTTCAAAGTTGTCATCTTTTTTTTTTTTTAACTAAAGTATCTTTATTCACATTTATTAATTTGGCTTTTTCTCGGGGGAGGGGGGTTGGTGGAGGGTGAGGAGATTGTTTTGTTTTTCCTCTCCAGGATTTTATTGTGCTTTGGTGAAAGTTTACACAGTAAACTGGTTTCCCGTTCAACAATGTATATACAGATGGTTCTGTGACATTGGTAACTATCTCTGTAATACATCAGCACCACTCTCTTCACTTCCACGCTGTCTCCTCTCATGGAGGTTCTTGTTTATTTTATAAGTCAATGTATTGTTTGGAACCCGGTGTGGTACTATAGAATAATCACTGGACTTCCAACCTCAAGGTTAATGGTTCAAACCCACCAACTGCTCCTCGGAAACCCTATACAGGGTAGCTATCAGTTAGAACCGACTCAACAGCCCTTAACAACAATAATTATTTGGCTAGAGGGTAACCTCTGTGAGTGGTTTCAGTTCCAGATTGAAAGTGTGTCTCAGGGCAATAATTGAAAGGGTTCCTCCAATCTTCATCACTCCAATATGTCTGAGATGTATATATATGTTTTTTAAATTTTAATTAATTTGAGTTTTATTCTACAAATATTCTACAAATATCTTCCATTCTAACTGGATCCTTTGGTTGAGTCCCTGGTCAGAGTAGTGGGTAGTGGTAACCCAGGCACTATCTAGTCCGGTCTCAGGGAAGGGGAAGCTGTGGTTTGTGAAGCCCATTAGTTTTTTTGTACTAATTTATTTCTTCAGTCTTTGGTTTCCTTCACTCTCCTCTGTTCCAGACAGGAAGAGACCAGTCATTGTGTCTTACTTAGATGGGTACTCAAAGCTTTTTAGATTCAGACATTACTCACCAGATAGTGATATGAAACATTATTTTTATGAACTATGTCATGTTAATTGAGCTAGGTATTCCCTAAGATTGTTCATGGTCTTCAGCAAGATTGTAATCTTTACAGAAGTAGATTGCCTTAACTTTCTCCTATGGAGAAGACCAGTGGGTTCAAACTACTGACCTTTTAGTTAGCAGCCAGGCATTTAACCAATGTGCCACCAAAGCTCCCCAGTTCTCTTGAATTCCAAAACCTAGGTTTATTTTTCACTATCTTGTACTGCTCCTTTACTGAATCTTTCTTGAAAATCAAGACATGTTAGCTTTTCTTCACTAACATTTTTTGGTTCAAGAACTGGAACACCTATCCATCATCCTTAGTTCTTTTACAATGTGATGCATGAACTCAGTAGATTTACCAAATAACACTTTGAAATTTATGACTCTTTATTTCTATTTTTAACTAGATCTTGTCAAAACATTTTTAAATTTAAAAGAAGGAATGAACATTTGTTCAGCTCCTGCTAGCCTAGGCTTTGCATTTGGAAAGTATGCATTATTGGCTCCACTTTACAAATAAGGAAACTGAGGCTTACAGAATTTAAGCAACTTATCCAAGGACATGTTGTTAGTACATGACAAAACAGGGACTGAGTTCCTTTGACTGTGCAAGTGTATTTTTCTCCCTATTATAAAAAGACAATAGTCCATTGCCATTAAGTTGATTCTGACTCATAATCACCCATAGGACAGAGTATATCTGCCGCATAGGGTTTCCAAGGCTGCCAGCTGCTCCTTGGAAACCCTATACAGGGTTGCTATGGGTCGGAATTGACTCCATGGCACTTCACAACAACAACAATAATCTGTATAGAAGCAGAGTGCCACATTTTTCTCCTGCAAAAAGCAGCTGGTAGATTCAAACTGCCAACTTGAGAATTATAGCCACTGCGCCACCAGGGCTCCTACAAAAACAACAAAACATATCAAATGACTATCATTAGATACTTTTGAGCCAAAGGGAGTCCGGGTGTGGCACTGTAGGATCAGCACTGGACTGTGAATCACAAGGTCTGCAGTTCAAACCCATTAGCTTTTCCTTAGAAACCCTATAGAGGGCCGCTATGAGTTGGAATCAACTTGATGGTACTTAACAACAACAAACGATCCGGAAAAAATTAAATAATATAAAAAATGAAATAATATGAACCTTTCCCTTGCATATATTTATTTTGCATTGTTTGATATTAAATTAAAGTTTGGAATAGTTCTTCTCAAGTAATCCCATCCAGAAATACAACTATCCTAGTTACTACTTCCTCAGTACTGATACTTCTGTATTAATGTTGCATTAAGTTCCTCAGTATCTCTGTTTCCATTGGCAAAGGAACAATTTCTCACTGTGCTCCAATTAGATGCACTAGCGATGCTCAGGACAGTGAGCCCTTAAAGGAACATGTTTAGCGACTCTGGATCAGGGATGATCCTTCAAGATTGTTCATCCTATGGACTTGAGCTATACTTATGGAGGTTGTTGTTGTTGTTGTTGTTGTTAGGTGCCATCAAGTCGGTACCGACCCATAGTGACCTTATGCACCGCAGAACGAAACACTGCCCGATCCTGGGCCAACCTCACTACTGTTGCCTCGCTTGAGTCCATCGATGCTACCACTTGGCCAATCCATCTTGTTGGGGTCTTCCTCTTTTTCTCTGACCCTCCATCTTACCAAACATGATATCCTTCTCCTGTGACAGGTCCCTCCTGACAATATGACCGAAGTATGAGAGA
>NW_006408526.1:17572998-17595197 GCF_000296735.1 Chrysochloris asiatica
GATGTTTATGCATTCCATTTCATTTTTGACAACTTCCAATTTTCCCAGATTCATACTTTGTACATTCCATGTTCTGATTTTCAGTGGCTGTTTACAGCTGTTTCTCTTCATTTTGAGTTGTGCCCCATCAGAAAATTAAGGTCCCACGGACTTTTTCCCCATAGGCTTTACTCCATTTATGTCATCACGGTCAGCTCTACTTTGAGTAGACAGTTCTTCCCTAGTTGCATTTGAGTGCCTTCCAACCTGAGGGGTTCATTTTCTGGCACTATATCTGACAGTGTTTCTCTGCTATGGAGGTAGTAGCTCAAAATACCAACTGAGAGGGAAGGACTCTTCACATTAAGTATCAATTCTATTTCCTCTGTATGCAGGGTTGATAGGGATGTACAACTTAGATATTAGCTATCTAAAATGAGGGGGCAATAAAGGCACGAAGTGACTGGCTTACAACTTTTCAAGAGTGAGTTAAGTTTCAGTGTGTACAGGTGAAGGTAGAATCCCTACTGAATAAATAGTATTCATCTTTTCTAGACGGGTCTGGTGAAAGGAGATGGGGATAGGATTCTTTTGATTCAATAGTGAGTAATTATTATCATGACTAATTGCGACAGTCACAACTGTAAAGGTAGACGTTTTGTAACATAAAGGGAGGAGTAGTTAATCTTACAGTCCAGGAACAGAGGACCCTAGAACCATCAAGCGATAAGAGAATGAGCAGAATGTGGGACCCTATCCAGAAAAGCAGTGACACCAGAGATGGAGGCAGAGATGATGACATAGAGACATAGAATAGCCAAGGACTCTAGACTCAAGGAAAGAGAAAGGTTGTGTGCTGGTGGTAAGGAGGCAGACTTGCAGAATTTGTCCTTTGTTTGTTTAAATGATTATATATTCCTGAATGTTTTTGTGTACATCCAAAAAACAAACAAACAACAACAACAACAACAAAAAAACCCAGAGGGGATAGAAGTAAATACTGTTGAATGAAGAGGCCTGTAGGGGATTGTAATCATTGCAATGAAATGAAATATGATGGGATGAGTATAAAACCAATGTTGTCCCATGCAAACTATCACTCAATTCACAATAAAATCTTTGGAAAAAAGATTGTTCATCCTTGAGCATCGACCAAGAAACAGTGTCAAACATCCAATTGCTTCGCCTCTCACTTTTATGAACATCCCACAAACATGATGAGGAATCATTCTGTAGAATTACTATTATTTTAAGCAGCTTGCAGGAAATAACTATTTTTAATAAATAGATAACATATATAAATTTATAAGATAATATCTTAAAGTCACACTGCCAGTTTTTGTACAAGTTGTTATCAGAGTCAAATTTGAAAGCACTTAAACTTCTAGATTGAAAAAAAAAAGTTTATTCTGAAGTTCACAGAAGGAACAAGAAGATTATAGTACTCAGTATATAGAGTTTACTTATATAGATAGTAGGTATTAAGAAATGACTGTATAGTCAGATTTCATTATTGTGTTAATACTCATCCAGACATGCCAAATGAATGACTACTGAGTAGGTTAACTTACAACAATGTATATAGCTTAATTGTACTGATTAGTCATGATATTTAAGCTTCTGTTTATGCAGCATACTAAATCAGGCATTTTGTGATAACTGAGTTAAAATTGGTGGAAGACATTATAGAGGTATGACCCATGAGGGAAAGACCTGTGTTTCACACTCCATTCTTACTCCACATAGATCATAACTGAAAGGGAGCTTTTGAGTAAAATGAGCAGAATACAATACTATAGTCTAGTTTAGGATGTGTATGCAAGTAGTGTTTATTGGTGACTCTCAAGGTCAACAGGTGACATGAGGAAAAGCTGACTCTGACAGAGATGTTGTAGAATACCATTAAAGTAGTTTGAGAAATGTATATGGAGCTCAGCATGTCAAAGTCAAGAGATGCATTAGTTTATTCATCAAATGTACACTGGACATCCATTGTGTGGAGTCCTGCTATGATGCTGCAGAATAGGCACTAGACTGCTAACCACAAGGTTAGTGGTTCAAGACCATCCTTGGAAACCCTATACAGGGTTGCTATGATTCAGAACTAACAGCACTTAAAAACAACCCATTATGCAGAAAATACTTTGTGAGAAGCCAGAATTACTAAAGAGGTAGAAAAATCTTAGTTGTACAAGGGCTATACACAAAGAGGTTAAAAAGGCTTAGAAAATAATTTTTCAAAGCCTGTTAAAAGTCTAGGAGCCCTGATGGTGTAGTTATGTGTTAGACAGCAATTGCAAGTTCAGCAACTCTGTGGGAGAAAGATGAGACTTTTTTCATAAAGATTTAGAGCTTTGGAAACCCTATACAGGGTGACTATGAGTTGGAACCAACTCTACAGCACACAAGAACAACAACATTAGATGCCTCTTACTTTCATACCAGGAGAAAAACTTTGTTCCTTAACCATGGAGTCCTGGTGTACTGATAAATTGATGAAGATCTAAGCTCTTCTTCGTGTGTGTGCTACTAAACAGCTCTTTTAATATTATGATGATTCTTTATCTGTTATCTTGCTTAAGAGATAACAGAATTCATGTTATTGCTAGAGCAACGGTTATGCTGATTACATTAGGATCAGCTTTCCTGTGGGAAAACTTTCTTGGGTCATCACTTCAAGTAACTATTAACAATAATCTAGGATTTGTTATTTGAGTGAGTTTTTCATTTGGTAAGAAACATAACTCCTAAAAATGCAAACAAAAGATTTATGCAGCTGAAAGAAATATGTATCATTTATTTCATTTCCTTCATGGTTATTTAAGACTAAATATATTTGAGCAAAAAGAGTAATTTAAATGAAAAGTAATATGGGCCTTTTGGTTTTGTCTGTATGTAGATGTTATTGTTGATAAGTGCCCTCGAGTCAGTTCCAGTTCATAGAGATCCTGTATAGGGTGTCCAAGGAGCAGCTTCTGGGTTTGAAAATGATTAGCAACCCAGTGGTTATCCTATAGTGCCACACCAAGACACCATATGTAGATAGACTTCCTATTATTTAACTGAGGAGCAAAACAACAACCTGAATATTCAAACTTGAAGCATGACTCTTATGACTCATAGTTGATACTTGACTTTAAATTCTATTGTTTAACAATTGTGTCATTGGAATGATATGAATCATCACCTTGTTTTCTGTGTGTTGACTGACTAAAAGAAGGCCTTCTGGTGTCTTCTGAGATCTGACACTTCCACAGGGTAACCACATTTCAGAACCCTAGATGTAAACTAAGCAAGAAGACTGAATTAGAGAGATCACAATTCTATCCAATTATTATTTGATGAAGATCTACTCAGTGTAAAGTCAGTATCATATCTGGAACTATAACATATGTAGGAGATTGACAGATAAATAGCCTCTGGTTTTCAGGCCTTTCTCGTACAGATTGGCAGGACATTTGGAAATGCCAAAGTACAGCTGAACGAAATGGGCCACAGGGTAGGAAGTTTACAACAAACAGTGTTGAAACTTTTGACCTTAATCAAGATCCTTCTTAAATGGACACTTGAGGAGTGGCCAAAATCAAGACTTTCCCACTTTGGGATAGAAATTCTAAGATAGCTCCCAGGGTTTCTGTCTTTTTTTTGTAATATCAATATGATTCCCTAGTCTGAACAGAAGTACCATGAGGCGATCACCAACTACTATGGAGTGTCTCAACTCTGGGATCCTATCTACAACCGTAAAAATTTGCATCATCTCCAGGGTTTCCTTTACAAGAAAGGTTCTGTGTACTAATGGATGTTGCTGTTGTTCTTAGTTGCCTTTGAGTGACCTTACGTACAACAGAATGAAACACTGCTCAGTACTTTTAACAGCTGTTGTTGCTGTTGCTAATGAGTTGAACCCTACTTGATGACACTTAACAATAAATGGGTTTCCAAGGAGCAGCTGGTGGGTTTGAATGATGGACCTTGCAGTTAGCAGTCCAGTGCTTATCCTACAGAGCTACTCCTCTAAAACCATTATGTGAGAAAGAAATGAAATTCCTTATCTTCCTTTCCCAGTGTCCTCTCTCTAAACATGCTAAGAGCATTGTTTGTATACTGGAGTATTATGTTTGAGTATAAGAGGAAAAGGCGAGTAGAGGGAAAAAAAAAGGCGAGAGAGGAAATCTTGTGCAAGAATACTTACATGGTTTGGAAAGAGGTGGAAGTTTTGCTTGTTCATTACTGCCTTGTTAGCATATGTGGGATTTAGCTATATCAATAAGGTGATGCAGATGCTATTTCTGATCATGAAAAATTGAGTCACTTTGCAAAGGTGTAGATATCTCTTTCTGGATTTTATACTCATACCAGAGAAGTTCTTAACAGATTAAAAGTATCCTGGGATTGTATCTGATAGCTGTTGTTGTTAAGTGCCTTCAAGTTGATTCCAACTCACAGCAACCCTGCATAGAGTTTCCGAAACGATACGTCTTTGCGAGAGCAGAAAGCTTCATCTTTCTCTTGTGGAGTGGCCTGTTGGTGGGCTCAAACAGCTGGCCTTGTGGTTCACAATCTGGTGCTAAAAGTCTATGGTGACTTTTGTGCTATGGAGTCAGTTCCAACTCACAACAACCCTGAATAGTGTTTCTGAGACTATAAATCTTTATGGGAACAGAAAGCCTCATCTTTCTCCCACAGAACCACTGGTAGTTTTGAACTGCTGACCATGAGATTAGCAGCCCAACTCATAACCACTATACTACCAGAGCTCCTTGTTTCACGTCTATAGCTGCCTCTTAGGAAATCACATTTCATACTACTTAATGCTTACAGCTGTCTAAGGATGATGCTTGAGAAATTATTATTATCATCCTCATACCTTAGACTTTAGATCTGAATCTGGTGTTGTCTGGGCACTAATGAATATTGGTGCTTCCCCAAAATAGTTGGTTAAAATCATTTGGCAATTCTTAAATGTGCATGCTCTATAAGGTAGCTCTTAGTGTTCCTTCATTTATGTTCCTGCAATGATTTTCTTTGTCTGCTGTTAAGCCAAAGGAGGTTTAAATTTAATTTTGTTTGTTGTTGTTATGTGCCATGGAGTCGATTCCGACTCATAGCGACCCTGTATAGGGGTTCCGAGGCTGTAAATCTTTACAGGAGTAAACAGCCACATCTTTCTCCTGCAGAACAGCTGGTAATTTTGTATTGCTGACCCTGAGGTTTGCAGGCCAATTCGTAACCGCTACTCTACCAGAGCTCCTTATATTGACATATATATTTTGTATATCTAGACATATTTTTGTATGCTGTTGTTGTTTATTGCTGTTAAATAGGTTCTGACTCATTGTGATCCTGTACAGGGTTTCTGAGGAGCAGCTGGTGGATTTAATATACACCACCATTTACCTGCCAGTTTGTCATACTGTGGTGGCTTGCATGGTTCTGTGATGCTGGAAGCAATGAAATCTGTATTTTAAATACCATCAGGGTCACCCATGATAGACAGTTTTTAGCTAAGCTTCCAGACTAAGACAGACTAGGAAGAAGGAGAGACAGAGTACTTTAGAATGTTTAGCCACTGCAGACCTTATGAATAGCAATGGAACACTATTAGATGGCACCAGAAAAGTGAACATTGAAACACTATAAATAACACCAGAATAGTGTCAGATATAGTGCTGGAAGATGAGTCCCTCAGGTTTGAAAGCACTAAAAATGAGACTAGGGAAGAGCTGCCTCATCAAAGTAGAGATGAACATGATGATGGGAAAGGAAAAAAGCTTTCAGGACCTTCATTTGCTGCTGGGGTACAACTCAAAATGAGGAGAAACAGCTATAAACATCTATTAATAATCAGAACATGGAATGTACAAAGCATGAATCAAGGAAAATTGGAAGTTGTCAAAAATGATATGGAACACATAAATATCAATATCCCAGGCACTAGTGAGCTGAAATGGTTGGGTGTTGGCCATTTAAAATCTGATAATCACATGCTTTACTATGCCAGGAATGACAAATTGAAGAGGAATGGTGTTGCATTCATCATTAAAAGAACATTAAAAGACAGATGAGTGGTGTAGTATATTGAAGTATAGTTCTTTCTGTAATACGATGATATCCATATGCCTACAAGGAAGATCAGTTAATATCAGTTTTATTCAGATTTACACACCAAACACTAAAGCCAGTGATGATTAAATTGAAGAATTCCACCAACTTCTTCAGTCTGATTTATCAAACGTTCAATCACGATGTATTGGTAATTACTGGCATTTGGAATGCAAAAGTTGGAAACAAAGAAGAAGGGTTGGAAAACAAGGCATTGCTGATAGAAATGATGCTGGATAAGACATGATAGAATTTTTCAAGACCAATGACTTCTTCAATGCAAATACCTTTTTATACAACATGAAAGATGACTATGCATACAAGCCTTACCAGATGGAATACACAAAAATCAAATTGACTACAATTGTGGAAAGAGATGGTGGAAAAACTGCATCTCATCAGCCAAAACAAGGCAAGAGGCAGACTGTAGAACAGACTATCAATTGCTCATATGCAAATTCAGACAGAAGCTAAAGAAAATTAAAACAAGTTCATGAGAGCCAAAATATGATCTTGAACATATCCCACCTGAATTTAAAAATCATCTCAAGAACAGATTTGATGCATTAGACACTAGTGACAGAAGGTGAGAAAAGATGTGGGGTGACATCAAGAACATCACAGAGGAAGAAAGCAAAAGATGATTAAGAAGATCATAATAAAGATCATAAAAAAGAAGATAAAGATCAAAATGGATATCCAAGGAGATTCTTAAATTTGTTCTCCAGTGTAGAGAAGAAATGGGAGAAATGAAAAGGTAAAATAGCTGCACAGAAAATTCAAAGGACAACTTGAAAAGACAAAGACAATTATTATAATGACAGGTGCAAAGATATGGAGTTAGAAAGCCAAAAAGGAAGAACATACTCAGCATTTCACAAGCTGAAAGAACTGAAAACAAATTCAAGCCGCGACTTGCAATGTGGAGGGATTACTTGGGCAAAATGGACTCCTGCTGTGGTGCTGTGGGATTAGCACTGGATTGTAAGCCACAAGATCGGCAGTTCAAACTCATCAGCTGCTCTTTGGAAACTCTATACAGGGTGCTATACGTCAGAACCAACTCAATGACACTTAACAACAACACTAGACAAAATATTGAATGATTCAGAAAACATCAAAAGAAGATGGAAGGAGTACACAGAGTCACTATATCATAAAAGAAATGGTCGATGTTTAACCATTTTGAAGAGGTAGCATATGATCAAGAGTCAATGGTACAGAAGGAAGATGTTCAAGGTACACTGAAAGCATTGGCAAACATCAAGATTCTGGGAATTGATGAAATACACATTGAAATCTTTTAATACATTGATGCAGCACTGGAGGCACTCACTCATTGATACTAAGAAATTTAGAAGATAGCTACTTGGTCAGTTGATTGAACAAGATCATATTTGTGCTCATTCAAAAGAGAGATGGCCCTGTGGAAGGCAGAATCATCAGATAATATCATTAATATTATATGCAAGTAAAATTTTGCTAAAGATAATTCAAATACATTGACAGAAAACTTCTGGCAGTTCAAGCCAGATTCAGAAGAGGATAAGTAATGAGGGATATCATTGCTGACATCAGATGGATCTTGGCTGAAAGCAGAGAATACCAGAAAGATGCTTATCTGTTTGACTACACAAAGGCTTTTGACTGTGTGGACCTTGACAAGCTATGGGTAACATTGCAGAGCATAAGTATTCTGGAACACTTAATTGTGCTTATGAGATATCTGTACATGGACTAAGAGACAGTTGTTAGAACAGAACAAGGGGATACTGAATTGTTTAAAATCAAGAAAAGTGTGTGCTAGGGTCGTATTCTTTCACCATTGTTATTAACTGGATACTGAGCAAATAATCTGAGAAGTTGGACTAGATGAAGAAGAACATGGCATCAGGATTGGAAGAAAACTCATTAACAATCTGCAATATGCAAATGATACAACCTTGCTTGCTAAAAGCCAAAAGGACTTAAAATACTTACTGATGAAAATCAAAGATGATAGCCTTCCATGTAGGTTGCAACTCAATGTAAAGAAAACAAAAGTCCTCACCGCTGAACCAATAAATAACATCATGATAAATGGAGAAAAGATTGAAGTTGTCAAAGAGTTCATTTTGCTTGGATCCACTATGAACACCCTCAGAAGCAGCTGTCAAGATCTCTTTAAAGTTTTCAAGAGCAAAGGTATCAATCTGGGGACTAAGGTGTGCCTGACCCAAGCCATGGTATTTTCAGTGTTTTCATATGCAGGTGAAAATTGGACAATGAATAAAGAAGAAAATTGAAGAATTGATGTATTTGAGTTATGGTGTTGGAGAAGAATATTAAAAGTACCATGGACTGCCAGAAGAACAAACAAATCTGTATTTGGAAGAAGTTCTTTACATGTAACCAGAATGCTCCTTAGAAGCCAGAAACCAAGATTTCATCTCTCATACTTTGGACATATTATCAGGAGGGACTAGTCCCTGGTAAAGTTTGGTAAAGTGGATGATCTGTGAAAAAGAGGAAGACCCCCCAATGAGATGGATTGGTACAGTGGCAGCAGCAATCGATCAAGGGTAACAATGATTGTGATGTTGACTGGGACTGGGTAGTGTTTCAATCTGTTGTGCACAATGTCGCTGTGAGTTGGAACCAACTTGAAGACACCTAACAACAAGTATTTACATATTGTCGTTGTTAAGTGCCATCGAGTTGGTTCTGACTCATAACGACTCTGTATAGGGTTGCTGAGGAATGGTGCGTGAGTTTGAACCAACGACCTTGCAGTTCAAACTGACTTTGAGGTTTGCAACCATTCTTCAACATTTCAGTAATTTCACCATCCCTTATTGTATTCCTTCTGTCTAGCAAACTAAGATAATAAATTATTGCTTAGCAAACTTATTAAGAAATGAATTTGGTCTTAAATTATGACAGTGAGGATGTGAGCTTCATATTCTCTGACACAAACTAGTATATGGATTTTGCCAAGTGTGGCCTGGATCTTTGTGGCCTTCCTATATAGAAATTGATCTTGCTCTTTCCTATGCTTTGTAATACTGCTGAATTTTGGCTTTCCTCAATGAATGGCACATAGCAACAATAAAAGTGCCATTTATGGAAGCGACAAGAGCTCTTAGTCCAGCATTAGATTATGAATAGAAATGGAAACTTTCGAACATTGCAAGGCGGTAGGGTGCAGAAAGCTGGATTTTCCACACTTTGCTGGGGAAATTTCATCTTTCAGTTCTTCTCTCCTATCTTGCCTAGAAGGAACCCGGGTGGCACAGTGGGTTAAGTACTGTACAGCTCACCAGAAGGTTGATTATTAGAACCCATCAGTTGCTCCAAGAGAAAAAGATGAGGCAGTCTGTTTCTGTAAAAGTACTCAACTTCAGAAACCCCAAGGGTGGTGAGGAGCTGTACCCTGACCAAGAAAGAGTCAAAGCAACTCCACAACTATGGTGAATTTTGCTTAGTGGGTAAGGATTATGAAACCTGTATCCTGGTGTGGTGCTGTAGGATAAACGCTAAACTGCTAACCAAAAGGTTGTGGTTCAAATCCACCAGCTGCTCCTTGGAACCCCTATGCTAATTAGCTATGAGTCAGAACTGACTCAGGGGCACATAACAATAACAACAACATTTACTCTGGAGAAATGCATACATTTTTAAATTATAAAAGATCCAGATTCCTTCTAACATATTCCTAAGGAGGAAAAAATGCATGTCTTTATTTTTGTTGTTATTAGGTGCCATTGAGTCGGTACCAACTCATAATGACCCTGTGTGCAAGAGAACCAAACACTACCCGGTCCTGGGCCAACCTCACAATTATTACCACGCTTCAGCCCATTGATGCTGCCACTTTGCCAATCCATCTCGCTGGGGTCTTCCCCTTTTTCTCTGACCCTCCACCTTACTAAACATGATATCCTTCTCCAGCAACTTGTCCTTTCTGACAATATGTCCAAAGTGTGAGAGACGAAGTTTGGCCATCCTGACCTCCAAGGAACACTTTGGTTGCACTTCTTCCAACATAAATCTGTTTGTTCTTTTGGCAACCCATGGTACTTTCAATATTCTCCTCCAACACAATGGTGCATCAATTCACTCAAATGCATCAATTCTTCTACAGTCTTCCTTATTCACTGTCCAGCTTTCACATGCATAGGAGGTTATTGAAAATACCATGGCTTGGATTAGACGCACATTAGTCCTTAAGCTGGTATCTTTGCTCTTCAACACTTTAAAAAGGTCTTGTGCAGCAGATTTGCCTAATGCAATATGTTGTCTGATTTCTTGACTGCTGCTTCTATATGAGTCTTTGATAGTTGATCCAAGGCGAATGAAATTCTTGACAACTGCAATATTTTCAACATTGATAAGAATGTTGTTTATTGGTCCAGTGGTGAGGATTTTTGTTTTCTTTTCATGAGATGCAATCCATACTGAAGGCTGTGGCTCTAGTAGATAATAGAAAAGAGGACTT
Organism: Chrysochloris asiatica; assembly: GCF_000296735.1. Lineage (NCBI taxonomy): Eukaryota > Metazoa > Chordata > Mammalia > Afrosoricida > Chrysochloridae > Chrysochloris > Chrysochloris asiatica. Next base: position 17,583,560 of record NW_006408526.1, read on the forward strand.
CAAATCTGTGTATTCCATTCCCGTTCAATCCCCCATTGAGAATTTGTATTTCCACCTCAGAGATATTGACTCAAAATCTACATTTCAACAAGATCCATTACTATAAGAATCCCCTGAGAATCTATATGAATCATCTGGGAATTTTGTTAAAATGTAGATTCTAATTCAGTATCTCTGGAGTGGAAATGGGAGCCCTGGTGGCATGCTAGATTAAGCACTGGTTGCTAACCAGAAGGTTGGTGATTCACATTCACCAGTTGTTCCATGGAAGGAAAATGAAACTTCCCGATCTTGTAAAGATTTCAGCCTTGGAAAGTTTAGGGAGCAGTTCTATTCTGCCCTATAGCACTGCTAACACTCAGAGTCAACTCAACGACCTACCATGGGTTGAGTTTGGTTTTGAGGGTGGGAATGTGAATTCTCAGCAAGGAGCAGAGCCAGAATAAACCTGTTTAAAAGCCCTGGTTTCAATATGTAAGTAAGTACTTTGTGAAGTAGATTAACATTATCTTTCTTTATTTTGTAACTGAGAAAGGGGAAGACTCAAAAAGATTGAGTTTCTTACTCAGTTAATTAAATACCTATTATGTATTATTGCAATTTTTTCAGGTAACCAAAAAAAAAGTCATATGGCAGTTTCAAAATTCAGTCAGAAATGCAAGCTGTGATTCCAGTTCCCACTGCAGCATTCAAGTTTATACACCACTGTTTTCTTTCCTGATTTTTGAGGATGACATAAATGATCTGATTTTAATTTTGCTGAAATATGTACAAACATAAGACTAAGGCAATATGTAGTTTTTCTCAACTATATGCGTAGCAACAATAACAACAACAACAAAACCCTTAAAATTAAATTTAAAAAACAAAATCAGTCTATGTATCAGCATTTATTACATGAAATAGTGGTATTGAAAGAAAACATCGTACTAGATTTTTAAAAAACTGCCCATCTATTACTTTAATGGAATATGTATTTCTGTTTACAGTTCTAAGGAGTCCTGATGTGGCACTCTGTATAAGCACTGGACTGCTAACAGCAAGATCAGTTTTTCAAACCCGCTAGTCCCTCTTCAAAAACCCTATGAGTTTTCACTATGAGTCAGAACCAACTTGAAGGCACTTAGTAACAACAACAATACTAAGGAAGAAAACACCATATGAAGAAATTTCTGCAAATGGAGCTCTGGTAGTGTAGTGGTTACGAATCGGGCTGCGAACCTTAAGGTCAGTGGTTCGAAACTACCAGCTGCTCCGCGGGAGAAAGATCAGGCTTTCTACTCCCGTAAAGATGTACACCCTCGGAAACCCTGTGCAGGGTCGCTATGAGTCGAAACCGACTCCATGGTACTTAACAACAATGTTTGCTACTATACTGAATGGTCATTATAATAGTCAGGCCTCTGTGTCAACTCTGTGACATGGCCAGGATTTCCAGTGGTTTAGCAGTTGGTATGTGCTTTTTCCATAGTGTTGAAACCTAATACAGGCGTAGTTAGCTCTATGATGAGTGGCTATGAGCAACCAATCAATTGATGGGATGCTTCTTTGGGGGTGTGGTCTGTTCCCAATATAATGGACATGTGGAAGAAACTCTTGCTCTCTCTTCCACTGGGGACATGGGGCTCTATAATTGTAAGACAATAAACTTCTCTTTATATATATACATATATATATTTCACTAGTTATAAACTGTTGAGAGCTTCTATGTACAAAGATGAAATTTATGTAATATATCTGCTCATTGATGACAACATGCCTTATATAGCATCTGCTGTGTGATGATTCAGTTTAATTCTTCCACTTCTTATATCTATTTGTACTGCTTGTAAAACTTTCATTCATTAAGCCTGTTTGGATTGAACTCATTATTCATGTACTAAATTTGCTTCTCCTCCCCCCATTGACATAACTAAGTGATTCATGACTGCACTGAATCATATAATCTTCATTAAAGCAAATAAAAATGTAAGTTATTAGCTTTTCAATGAAACCAAAGGTTTTTTTCTATGATCATGACCTTTCATTTTGAATTATCACTGCAAAAAAAAAAATTGATTTTTGTCAAAAAAAAAAAAGTCACACATGAGTACTACTTTGTACACAGGTAGCTATCATTTTATTATTGACATAATATTCTAAAAGTACCCTTACCCACAAATTGAAAGTTCAAAGCTAAACACTCAGTTCTAGCAACCTAGAGGACTAAGATAGCAGAGAACGTCTCCTTGCAACTGTAAAATGCAATATGACCGTATGTAACTACCATATAATAATATGTAACAATGTGGAGATATGAGAAACTTCTAGCTCCAGAAATCATAAAAAGATCTGATACTCGCGTGGTAGACACAAAAGCTGACACTGCAGTGGTTCTGTTGATCAGAGTTAATCACAGTACCACTTAGATGTTAGCTCTAACATTTAGGGGCATTGTTTTAAATCCATACAGGGACACTTAAAGGAATAAACCTGTGAAAGAAGAACTAAAAGTTACCCCCACTGCCCCACAAGGACTAACCGCAAGTTTGTCAGTTCAAACCCACCAGCCACTTCAAGGGAAAAATATGAGACTGTCTGTTCCTGTAAAGATTTATAGACTCAGAAACCCTAAAAGGCAGCTCTGCTCTGTCCCATAGGGTAGCTATGCGCCAGAATTAACTCAGTGGCAGTAGGTTTGGTGTCAGGGACACTGAAAGGATACTTGTTAATGCCTATGTCTTTGTTGTTGTTGTTGTTAGGTGCCGTGAAGTTGGTTCCAACTCATAGCGACCCTGTACAAGGTTTCCGAGGCTGTAAATCTTTACAGGAGTAGAAAACCTCATCTTTCTCCCGTGGAACAGCTGGTAGTTTCAATCTGCTGACCCTGAGGTTAGCAGCCTGATTCGTAACCACTATGCTACCAGAGCTCCTTGCCTATGTCTTTGGGGGGGAGGGGGGAATGCCTATGAGAAATCAAAACCCCAAACTTCGTCCATGCATGGATTTGGAATGTGGAGCTATCCTCCTTGCATGCCTCAGTAACTCCCTCAAGTCAAAAAGTTAATGTAAAAATCGGGACCCATTTGTGGTAACATTCAGGTACCTGAAAGAACAAAAAACAAATCACTAATTACTTTGAGGGAGATTTCTAAATGAAAATCTTTCTACACTGAAAATCTTTTCTAATTTTATATAAAAAAAAGAAAAATTAATAATTCACCAGCAGATTCATTTTCATCATGGTTACAGACTTATTCCAAATAAGCAGACTGACAGCTATTCGTTGAGTTGCTAAAGAGTTTTTCATTTGCTGTAGGGCTTGTGTGTTAGAGATCTGCCTGTGGTATAATTGGCATTACTGTTGAAGACAAGCTTCACCAAGAATCAACTCTGTCTAGCATGCTTTCTGGATGCAGCAGTTTACACTGGCATGTAGGCCAATGAATAGCTTGTTTCCAGGTCCTTCCTGTTCAATCATGCTGTAAGCACAGCAGTGAATTATTCTACAGCTAAGTAGTGAGTTTCACCCTTCACCTAATGATGGTTGTTTTAGACTCATTTCAAATGTTTCAGAAGGGAGACCTCACTTTCTGGACCTTTGCCCTTTTATATATATACAAGGAAGGGGATAGAAATGACAAATGAAATGAAATATAAGATTCTAGGGTTCCACAGACTATACTCTGTCCCTGCCGTTAATCAGTTCATTGTTGTTTTGATAACAGTGGGTGGGGAATTGGCAATCAACTTAACCCACAGTGAGTAATGAAGTGCTATGTCAGTGTGCAGAACTGGAAACACAGTTAACCTAGATAAATCTTAAAAGTAAGCTACCCAATTGACAATACTTTAGTGTTTCTAAAGATTTCTTTTTTTCCATTTAAAAAGACAACTTTTTGCAATGCAGCAGACTTTCTGGCCGAATCTGATACAACTCATACAATGAGATAAATATCATGGTTTCTGTCTTACAAAAATGAAGAGAATTGGGCACAGGGAAATTAAGAGTAGTAATAGCACTGGTAAAGTAAGTCATCACTTGTATCATATTGTTGTTAAGTGCCATAGTGACCTTGTAGGGGCTTCCGAAGAGTGGCTGGTGGGTTTGAACTGCCGACCTTGAGGTTAGCAGTCTGGTGCTTGTCCTACAGTGCCACACCAGGACTCCACCTGTATCAGAGGTGATTGGAAGATCCCTGTCTGACCATTTCCTCTCCAGAGGCCCTATCTGTGTCGCAAATGAGAAAAGTCAAGCAACGAGAAATCCAGTTCACAACAGGACTTTTATAACGTGCTGAAAAACTTGACCTTAACTCTGAAGGGATTACAGGAAGATGTTAAATGATTTTTTCTGTTTTAAATTCTTAATTAAATAATTTATTGTCTTCACAAAAATGACAAAAATTGAGACTATGACATGGAGAGATGGAGCAGCTGGGGACTCTGGACTCTGGGAAGGAGAAGGTCTTTGTGTTGACGGCCAGGGGGCAGGATTGTGGGTCTGTACCCTTTGGCTGATAATGCCTGTATTATCATCATTGCAATGAAATGCAATGGAAAAAAAATAGTAATCATTGCAATAAAATGAAATAAGATAGGATGAATGTAAAACTAATGTTCTCCCATGTAAACTATCACATAATTCACAATAAAAACTTTTTTAAAAATGATGAAAATTATTTATCTATGAAGCTGTCATAAATACTCATCTTTTTCCTAATATCCCATTAAAATCACAGTAAAGAATTTTAAATGGCCAAATAAGGACCAATTAAACCGAAAGAAAAAAAAATCAGGGGAAAAAAAACAACCCTTAAAACTTGGAAAGCAAATGAATGGATTAGTGTTACCTGACTTGACAGAATCAAGAATGCTAAACCCTACAAATAATGGAAGTTCATTAAAGAGCTACAGATAATTTGTGGGACACAACAAAATGCTCAGTCAAATCAGCCTACAGCAATGGTTTTCAACTAAGGGTAGTTTTGCACCCCCAGGAAACATTTGGCAGTGTTTAGAAACATTTTTTTTTAAATTATTATTGTTACAACTAGGGTAGGGAGTACTTCTAGTGAGTAGAGGTCAGTGATGCTGCTAAATATCCTACAATGCACAGGACAGGCATTCAAAACAAAGAGTTATCCAGTCCAGATATGAGGAGTGCCTTTACTGAGAAACCCTGCAGTAGAGCAAAGTCTGCCAGTTGACAAGTACTGCCCATTCAAACAGGAGAGAATTGTCTGTGTGATGTTGTGGTATGGCATTATAGGATAAGCACTGGACTGCTAACCGGAAGGTCTATGATTCAACCCCACCAACCACTCCTCGGAAACCCTAGATAGGGTCACTAAGACTTGGAACCTACTTGATGGCACTTAACAACAACAGTTGCTAGTTGCTATCCAGTCAATTCTAACTCTTGGCAATCCTACAACTGTTTTTAAGGCTAGGACCTTCCAGACACAGATGGCGAGACCTGTCTTCTGAGACACCTCTGGGTGGGTTTGAGCTGCTAAGTTTTCAGCTAGTAGTTGAGCATTTGTATCACCCAGGGACTCCTTTTAATGTATAACCCTTAAATAGGAGGAAACAGCAGGTCATTTTTCAGCTCAATAATAGATTGACTTAAAGATAAACATTATCACCATAAATCCTGTGTTCGTTTAAAAAAAAATCTTTAGGAGACCAAATGATCAACATTCCCCGGAAAGCACAGATGAAAAAGGTGGGTAGGGAGACAGGAAGCTGGATTAATTGTAGCAGAACATCCAGACTAGAACTATGGAGAATGTTGACACAAAGTGGAAAATGTAACCAGTGTCTCTGATCAATATGTATGTTGTTGTTGTTAGGTGCTGTGGAGTTGGTTCTGACCCATAGATCCTATGAGCAATAGACCAAAATACACTCAGTCCCATGTCATTCTCACAATTGTTGATATGTTTGAAATTGTTGTTGATGTCACTTTGTCAATCCATTTTGTTGGAGGGTCTTCCTCTTTTTTGCTGACTCTACTCTTTACGTAGCGTAGTGGTTACGAATCGGGCTGCTAATCTCATGGTCAGAGTTCGAAACTACCAGCTGTTCTGCGGAAGAAAGATGAGGCTTTCTGCTCCCATAAAGATTTACGGCCTCAGAAACCCTGTACAGGGTCCTTATGAGTCGGAACCAACTCCATGATACATAACAACAACAGTAACAACAACTCTTTACCAAGCATGATATCCTGCTCCAGGGAATGGTCCCTCCTGATATGTCCAAAGTATGGGAGATGAAGTCTTGTCATCCTGGCTTCTAAGGAGCATTGTAGCTCTATTTTTGCCAACACAGATTTGTTTGTTCTTCTGGTGTCCATGGTACTTTAAATATTCTTCTTGAACACCATAACTCAAACGCATCAATTCTTCTATGGTCTTCCTTATTCACTGTCCAATTTGCATGTGAGGGTATTGAAAATACTATGACTCGGGTCAGGTGCACCTTAGTCCTCAAATTGACATCTTTGCTCTTGAACACTTACATTTCTTGAGGCTGCTTCCATAAGTGCTGTTAGTGGATCCAAGCAAAATGAAATCTTTGGCAACTTCAATCTTGTCTCCATTTATCTTGATGTTATTTATTGGTCCAGTGGTGAGGAGTTTTTTGTTATCTTTACACTGAGATGAAACTCATGCTGAAAGTTTTTTTATATTCATCAGTAAGCATTTTAAATCCTCTTCCAGCAAACAAGGTTGTATCATCTGCATATCACAAATTGTTCATGAGTCTTCCTCTAATCCTGATGTCACATTCTTCATATAATCTAGCTTCTTGGATTCTTTTCTCAGCATACAGATTGAATAAGTATGGGAAAAGAATGCAACCCTGGTGCACACCTTCTTAATTTTAAACCATTCAATGTTCCCTTGTTCTTTTCGAATGACTGCCTCTTGGTCTATGTATAGTTTTCTCATATGTGTAGAAATTGTTCAATGTGAATCTAATTCACTATGTAAACTTCCACCAAAAACTCAGTAAAATACTTATTTAGAAAAAGAAGAGAAGAAATGTCCAAGGATCATTAAACATTTGAGAAAATTTCAGACCAGAAAGATGGAAATCTTAACAATCAAAGAAGAGAAAGGCAACTCAGAGGAAACAGATAAGAAAAGGAGAAGTAAATATGCATTTGTTATATACACTTCATACTATATTTTACACATTGTATAAAAATGTGCTTATACAAGGGGCTTCAAAAAGTTTATGGAAAAATTCTATGATCTTTTAATTCCATTTTTCCCATGAATTTTGAAGTCCCTTATACATACAAAATCATCATAAAAATACCAAAATAATTGTACCCAAAAAGAAAGAAATGGAAGTTATTAAAGGATACATTTGGAAAATAAGATGAAAACAAAATCTTGGGAAATGAAATAAATTCAGTATTGAAAGGTTGAAGAAATTGATCATGAGGTTAAGCAAAATGGCAGAGATGGAAAATAGGAGAAATAAAAATAGAGAATCAGCCAGATGATTGAAAACTAAAGAGAGAACGTTCCTGACAGAACAGACAAAACATAGGAGAGGAAATTATCAAAGAAATAGTACAAGAAAAATTCCCCAAACTGAAAAATAGTAATTTTCTAACTAAGGGAGATTATCACAGTGATGATAAAGACCTACTCAAGGGCACATTATTGTGAGAGTTTGTAATGTGGTGACAAAGAGGGAATAAGCAATTAAATAAGGAAAGATAAAGAGAAGTGTCATATACAAAAGGATTGGGATTTAGAATGGCATCAGAATTCATAACAGCACATTGGAAAGAAAAAGTCTATGGAGAAATAAGTTCAAATTTCTGAGGAAAAGTGATTCCCAATTTAGAATTCTGTTTCTACTGAACTATTAAAAACTGTCAGGGTGTAATGAAAAATTTCTGACAGGCAAGGTTTCACCATTTTTATCTCTCACATACACTTTCTAAAGAAGTTTCTGAAGGAGGTGCTCCACTAAAACAAGGGAGTAAACCAAGAAAGAAGAAGATATAAATGCAGGAAACAAGAGACCCATTACAAGAAAGAGAAGAATGCCTTCACAGGATGGTGGTATAGGAGGATCATGGGATGGCAGCTCTGTGGCAAGTCTAGAAAGCAATCAGTTCAAAATGGAGGAAGAGGGGAGCTAATGATTGAATTCCAACATGAAGATGAAAATGATAAGAATATCTGATGTTTCTGAATGCACAAGATTATTTGTTCCTCCTGGGTTGGGGATAAATTAATAAGAACAGAGAAAACCAAGCAAACAAATAACTACAGCTTTTTTTCCCCCTCAGTTAATAATAAATATGAACTCCAGGAAAAAGTGCAAAATACACCAGAAAAATAGTATTTATAATTCAATTGAGAGTTACATTTCTGTGGCAAAAATAATGCAAGCACAAAATGGTAATATAAGAGAGTTTGTGTGTAGCAGTTTAAAAGATTTAAATATTCATCTTCTGTAGCACAAACTCAAGAGAGATCATGTAAAGTTGAAAATTAAGAGATAGTCATAAAGCATGTTTTGCTTTGTTTTTAATATGTAGATAAGTTCTAAAAGAAATAGCTAAAAGAGTGTTTAGCTCAAACACCAAAAGCAGTTGCTCCTATTGTTTTTGTTAAGTGCTGTCGAGTTGATTCTGACTCGTAACAACCCTGTACAAGGCTTCCAAGGAACAGCTGGTGAATTTGAACCGCCAACCTTGTGATTTGCTGTCCAGTGTTTTTCCTACAGCTCCACACCAGGATTTATATGTGGGAAGGAGTGATTCCTATTTTTATAGTAGAACTCTGACTTTCACTATTATGATATATGTAATTTGGACAAGGAATATGATGTTGACAGAAATAATAACCACACCTTCCTCATGGGGCCATTGGGAAAATTGAGATGCCGATTCCAAGTCTATCTCATAATAAGTACTCAATACATTTTACTTGTTTCTATTCTTATTGGTCTGGAATAATGAAAAAAATATAAAGAAAAAAAGTACAAAGAAAAAGCAGCAAATTAGAAATCCCACTATCCAATAATATGATTGTCCTCGAGTACTACAAATGGTTATGGCCTGAGCTACTAACAGAAATATTAGTGGTTTGAGTCCACCTAGAGGAACCTCTAGAGATACTCCTGCAATCTACTTCCTAAAAGTCACAGCCATTAAAAACCTAGGGAGGATGGCGACAGCCTAAATGTCCATCATGGTTAAACAAACTATGGTACACAGACACAAAGGAATAGTAGTTGAAGAATAGCGAGGAATCTGCAAAACACCCCACAACATGGATGAACCTGGAGGACATTATGCCGAGTGAAATTAGTCAATCACTAAAAGACAAATATTGCATGAGACCACTGTTATAAAAAAAAGTTAAGAAAAGGTTAACTTGATAAAAGAAACATTCTATTATGGTTATGGGGATGAGGAGGAAAATTATTTATGGATTAGGGGGTTGTTGTTGTTAAGTGCCATCAAGTCTATGCCAACCCATGGGGACCCTGTGTATGGTTTCCAAGGAGCAGCTGGTGAGCTTGAACTGCCGACCTTGCAGTTCAAACAGTTTGCAGTCTGGCGCATTAACCCACAGCGCTACAACAGGACTCTGGATTAGAGGGTAGGCATATTCTAACCTGGGTGATGGAGCAGACAATATACAACAAGAGGGAGGTTGGCAGAGGAAAGGTGAAGGTAGTAGGAGACACAGGGAAGAATGTAAGAGTTAAATTGAATAGAGGCAAATACTGTTAACTGATGGTACATGGAGGTGATTACAATGACTGTAATGAAGTAAAGAATGTGATTCATGGAATATGAACCTGATGGTCTGTTCTGTAAACCTTCATTTAATTCACAATAAAAGATTAAGAAGAAAGAAAGAAAGAAAGCCCTAGGGAGTTCAGTTCTACTCTGTAACACATGGGTTGCCACTAGTCAGAACTGACTTGATGGCAATTGGTATCCAATAATTAATTAAGTGCCACTGAGTCAGTTCTGACTCATAGTGATCCTGCATAGGGTTTCTAAGGAGCTGTTGGTGGGTTTCAACAGTCAATCTTGTGATTTGAGTTCAGTGCTCATTGCATAGCTCCTCATCAGGACATCAGTAATAAATAGTATAAATATTAAACCCACGCTCACTGCTATTGAGTCTATTCTGACTCATAGCAACCCTACAGAACAGAGTAGAATTGTTCCATAAGGTTTGCAAGGTTGTAAATCTTTATGGGAGCACACAGTCTCATCTTTCTCCCACGGAACGACCTTGTATTTAGTATCTCAATGCTTAACCTAAGGCCCTGAGGTTCCTGAGTGTTAACTTGGGTGACCATTACTTTAAACATCTCACTATCTGTATATGAGATATCTATAAATAGAGTGATGGATTGAACCATAGATAATACATAAAAATAATTTAATAAGAATATAAACATGATACACATATATTTTTAAAGTTTTTATTGTGAATTAAGTGATAGTTTACATGGGAGAACATTGGTTTTACACTCATCCTATGGTATTTCATTTTATTGCAATGATACAATCCCTTCCATGCATCATCATTCAACAGTATTTGCTTCTATTCCCTCTCTCTCTATTTTTTTAATGTACACAAACCACTCAGGAATATATAATCATTTAAACAACTCAAGGGCACATTTTGCAAGCTTGCCTCCTGGCCACCAGCACACAACCTTTCTCTTTCCATGAGTCTAGAGTCCTTAGCTGTTCCATGTCATCATCTCTGCCTCCATCTCTGGTGTTACTGCCTCTCCGCATAGGGTCCCACATTACGCTCATGCTCTTCTCCCTTGATGGGCCTAGTGTCCTCTGTTCCTGGAATGTCAGATTAACAACCCCCGCTTGTGTTACAAAACTTCTACCTTTACAGTTGTGACAATCACAATTAGTCATGATAACAATTACTCACTATTGAATCATAAGAACCTTATCCCTATCTCCTTTTACCAGACCCATCTAGACAAGATGAAAACTATTCAGTGAGGTTCTACCTTCCCCTGCACACTGAAATTAAACTCCCTCTTGAAAACTTGTAAGCCAGTCACTTCATGTCTTTATAGTCTCCCTATTTTAGGTAGCCAATGTCTAAGTTGCCTGTCCCCATCAACCCTGTAAACAGAGGGGATAGGTGTGATCCTTGATGTGATGATTCCTTCCCTCTTAGTTGGTATTTTGAACTACTACATCCATAAGTAAGGAGCTCTGATAGTGTAGTGGTTAAGAATCAGGCTGCGAACCACAAGGTCAGCAGTTTGAAATTACCAGCTGTTCCGTGGGAGAAAGATGAGGAGTCGTTCTGCTCCCGTAAAGATTTACAGCCTTGGAAACCCTGCACAGGGTCACTATGAGTTGGAACCGACTCCACGGCATACAGCCACCATCACCACATCCATAAGTATAGGGCAAGTTCCCCAAATTGATACACATATACTTTTTTTTTTAATGTTTTACTGTGAATTATATGATAGTTTACATGAGACAACTTTAGTTCTACGTTCATTCCATCGTATATCATCTCATTGCCATGGTTCCAATCCCCTCCCTGCATCATCTTCCGACCAAAGGGGATATCCTAGAAACCCATCCTCTACTCTCCCCCCACTCCCCACCCCC
>NW_006408526.1:17599308-17612189 GCF_000296735.1 Chrysochloris asiatica
AAAAAAAAAAAAAAAGATGTGGAAATTATTGAACAAGATTATTAATATGTGGGTGATTTTTAAAAATTGATGGAAAAAAGTCATCTTTTCATCCATTTTTCCACTATCTTTTTAAGCCCTCTTGAATCACATGCAAGCAAAATTCTGCTGAAGATAATTCAGAAATGGTTGTAGCCATACACCAACCAGCGTGAGCCTATTACTGCTGCCACTGTGCCAATCCATCTTGTTGAGGGTCTTCCTCTTTTTTGTTGTCCTTCCACTTTACCAAGTATTATGTCTTTCTCCAACGACTGGTCACTCTTGATAACATGTCCAAAGTATTCGAGACAAAGACTTGCCATCCTGGTTTCTAAGGAGCATTCTGGCTGTACTTTTTTCCAACACAGATTAATTAGTTTTTCTGGAAGTGCAAACATTTTTATATTCTTAATGGTATTTTAAATATTCTTCTCCAATACCATAACTCAAACGCATCAATTCTTATATGGTCTTCCTTATTCATTGTCTAACTTTCACATGCATACGAAGTCATCGAAAATATCATAGCTTGGGTCAGGCACACCTTAGTCCTCAAACTGACATCTTTGCTTTTGACACTTCAAACAGTCTTATGCAGCCTATTTGCCTAATGCAATACCTCATTTGATTTTTTGACTGCTGCTTCCATGAATGTTGATAGTGGATCCATTGATCCAATGGTGAGATTTCTTGCTTTCTTTACAATGAGGGGCAATCCATACTGAAGGCTGTGGTCTTTGATCTTCATTAGTAAGAATTTTAAAACCTCTTCACTTTCAACAAGCAAAGTTATATCATCTGCATATTGCAAGTTGTTAATGAGTCTACCTCTAAACTTCATGTTTACAATTAAGTGTTTTGGAATACTCGTTCTTTGCAGGTAGACACTGGTATTCTTTGCTTTCAGCCAAAATCCATCTGACATCAGCAATGATATCCCTCATTCCACATCCTCAACTGGCCAGGTAGTTGTCTTCCAAATTTCTTGGCATAAATGAGTGAGTGCTTCTTCCAGTGCTGCATAAGTTTGTTGAAACTACCTGGCCAATTATTTGGAAGAGATCCATATTTGTTCTCACTAAAAAAAACTGACCCAATGTAATATGAAAATCATTAACAATATCATATGCAAGTAAAATTTTGCTAAAGATAATTCAAAAACTGTCACAAGAGTACATTGACAGGGAACTTCCAGAGGTTCCAGCTGGACTTAGAAGAGTGAAATGAGGGATATCATTGCTGACCTCAGATGGATCTTGGCTGAAAGCAGAGAATACCAGAAAGATGTCTACCTGTGCTTTATTGACTATGTAAAAACTTTCAACTGTGTGGATCATGACAAGCTACAGATAACATAGCCTTCCATGTGGGTTGCAACTCAATGTAAAGAAAACAAAAATCCTCACCCATGGACCAATAAATAACATCATGATAAATGGAGAAAGACTGAAGCTGTCAAAGACTTGATTTGGCCTGGATCCACTATCAATATTCATGGAAGCAGCGGTCAAGAAATCAAATAAAGTATTGCATTAGGCAAATCTGATGCACAAGACCTCTTCATGAGCAAAGGGTTCGTGAGCAAAGATGTCAGTTTGAGGACCAAGGTGCAGGTGACCCAATCCATGGTATTTTCAATAGTCTCATATGCATTTGAAAGCTGAACAATTAATAAGGAAGACCATATAAGAATTGATGCATTTGAGTCATGGTGCTGGAAGAAGTATAGCCAGAATGGACATGTTATCAGAAGGGATCAGTCTCTGGAGAAAGACATTGTCCTTGGTAAAGTGTGTGTGTGTGGAGGGGGTGGGGGTCGGTGAAAAAGAGAAAGATTCCCAATAGGATTGGCACAGGGTACCAACAATGGGCTCAAGTGTAACCTCAATTGTGAGGATGACTCAGAACCGGGCAGTATTTTATTCTGTTGTGCATGGGGTTGCTATGAGTCAAATACAACTTGACAGCACCAGACAATGCTTTCAGTGGTGTTGGAGTCCTGGTGTGATGCAGATAAGCACTGGACTTCTAACCTCAAGGTTGGCAGTTCAAATCACCAGCTGTTCCTCAGAAATCCCATACAGGGTTGTGATGAGTTGGAACCGACTGGACAGAACTTAACAAAAATGGAGTGTTGATGTATTTTTCTGAGGGGTAAATTACACCTATGGGTTTGTTGTTGCTGTTGTTACATACTGTGGAGTTGGTTCCAACTCATAATGACCCTGTACAGGGTTTCTGAGGCTGTAAATCTTTATGGGAGCAGAAAGCCTCATCTTTCTCCCATGGAATAGCTGGTAGTTTCGAACTGCTGACCTTGAGGTTAAGCTGGACATGGTAGGACATGTCTTTCCTTGTACCCCTTCTGTTTCCACAGAAGAATGGGAACATCTCCCAGGAAGGAAAAGGTGTGGGACTAAATGTTCAATAGTATGGGAATTCAGTGGACGGAGGAATTGCTGTGAGTTTATTTGCAGTATGCTTAAGGTTATGGTCCAGATTTGGATAGAAGAATCTGAGGGCAGACCTAGTGCACAAAATGAAGGAGACAGAAGATGGAAACTCTCTGTTCAATTAAAAACCATCATGTGAATGCCCAAGGGCTGTTTTGATTCTTGCACTTGCATCTTAGAGAGCACCACAATCACCCAAATGATAAAAATTATGCGTGAGGTGCTTGGAAAACTCTAGCTGAATATTTATAGGCAGAGATTGCGTGACTGTTAATAATAAAATATACATAGCTCTGTTATGGCCTTTAGTGGTAAATATCTGATTTCAAAAAACAGATGCTTCCAGAGATCATTTTCTTCTATGCTGCAGTATTCTTTTTCTTGGTGACTGTAGTTCCAAATGATTTTAAGTCATTAAATACAAGATGTAATTGGACCATAATATGAAGTACAAATAGAATTTTGAAGCTGCATTTCTTCTAGCATTTTCAGCAGTGTCGATTTTTTGTTCCACACCAGATTGTTGACGCTGATAGAATTTTGAAGCTGTTTTTTGCTTCCAAATCAGGTTGGTAGATGCTGGCTTCTGAACATAGACAAATTGGCCTGTTTCTACAACGAATGATTTGTATTTGGGCTGAGGAAATTTTTACCAGCTCAATAGTTCTGGCAGGAACACTGCATATATTTACTGACAACCAAGCAAGACATGCTTTCAATTTGCTTGCTATTTATTTTTAGGATAATCTATCTGCCGAAACCACCTAGTGAAGAAGTCATCTCTTCAGTTACTATTCTAAAAATACAATGGAGTTTCAAAAAGTTCATGAAAAGTGGAATGGAAAGATAATGAAAAATTTCCATGAACTTTATGAAGCCCTTTCTTAGTACAGTATTCTAAGTATCCTAACAATAAATGAAGGTATGGTTTACCATTTAGCTATTTCAAATAATAAGACAATAACATTTGGGAATGTGCAATCATATTCAATGTATAGTCATTCAATCACTGAATCTGGTGTGAATTCTAGCTGTGCTTTTTAATCTCTGACATGCTCCAGGCAAGTTCCACAGAATCATTCTGTGTACCACATTACCAATTTATTAAAAAAACCTATCATTAACTTATCAGAACACCAAGGGATGTGCTCCAAAAGTTTACTAGTAAATCCATTGTTAATCAAGGTAACTGTCTTGACAGGGAAACAATATTTGATACTGTACCTAGTTTCCCTAGGGAGTCAGGTATCAAAATTTGTTTGTTCCATATTATAACTTTTCAGTAGCGTTGGTTTGTGTGTGTGTGGTTTGGATGAAAGTTTACAGAGCAAATTAATTTTCCTTTGAACAATTTATGTGCATTTTGTCTCATAACATTAGTTGCAGTTTCCTCCATGTAACAACACTCTTTCCTTTACTCCCCTGGGTCCTCATTTCCACTGTCCTTCTTACCCACCCACACCTGCCTTTGGAGCTTTGTTTTGGGGTAAATGCTGCCCTTTGGATCTCACATGGTCGCTTGTTCTGAGGAGTATGTTCCTCAAGATGTTATTGTTCACTTTATAGGCCTGTCTGAAAGCTGATCCCCAGGAGTGGGTTTGATTCCAAGTTTAAGGATGACTGAGGCTATAGTTTTGGGGTTCCACCAGTCTCTTTCAGACCATTAACCAATCTAGTCAGTTTTGAGATTGGACAAGATTAGTCTTTCTTAGTTTATTGACTTTCATTTTCTTTCTGTGATGGTCTGTCAAAGAGAGAAATTCATAGCAGATCTCTTGCTTTGAGTTTTGTGGTTTCCTTACCCACAAAACCAATATATTCACTTTAAAGGAACCCCTGAACAAAATTAATTAAGCTACTTTTCTTTCACCTGGAGTTGTAAATCCTTTATTTCCTGTTCTTACTAAATTTGAATATCCAAAGATATGACTGAGTGGAGGGGCTAGCTATCTTGTGAGTTGAATCAATCCTGTTAAGATCAGCCAGTGCTTGATCTACATTTCTCCCAGTGGTGCTGTGAGCTCAGCATTTGGGCTGATAACTGCAAGGTCAGTGGCTCAACATTTCTTTGGAGAAAGATGAATCCTATAAAGATTATAGTCTCAGAAACCCTATGAGCAGTTCCTACTCTGTTCTGCAGAGTTGATATGAGTTGGAATAGACTTAATGCCAGTGGGTTTGGTCTTTTTCTGTTAGTTTATAGAAGCCTTGGAGCCACAGTGGTAAAATGCTCTGCTGCTAACAGAAAGGTTGGTAGTTTGAACCCACTGGCTGCTGCACAGGAGAAATATGTGGCAATCTGCTCCTATAAATCTTATGGAGCAGTTCTACTCTGTCCTAAGAGTCACTATGAGGCAGAAGGGACTCAGCAGCAATGACCTTTCTTCTCTTTTAAACTCTGTGTGGTACCTGGCTTCTTTTAGCTATTTTTTTTTTCTGGAATCAAAATAGTAGTCTCCCTATGTGCATATGGAGTACAAGTGTGGCGCTGTAGGATAAGCACTGGACCGTTAACTGCAAGGTTAGTGGTTCAAACCCATCAACCGCTCCTTAACAACAACAATATATGCATATAGAATAACTTCTCAGAATAAACCTTATCTTCATATTTGTTAGTTTAAATTTTTTTTAAACAGATCTCTGACCAACTGTGTCTTAACAGGCCTTAATTCAAGCACTACTCCACTAGTTATGTGAGACTATTTCAAATCCACTGTATTTATTTGTCTTTTTCTGTTTATAGAAAAGGTACATTTCTACTATACAAATGAATTAGTACATTGGGTGAATCTGTTACCATGTTTTTTATTTCTATCATTTTCTTTTGATTCCTTCTTCGAATTTCTTATCTGTGCTAATGTTACCTATCTGTTCTTGCATGTTGTCTATTTCTTTGCATCCTGCTGTTGTTATTATTGTTAAATGGCGTCGAGTTGGTTCCAACTCATAGCGACCCTGTATAGGGTTTCTGAGGCGTGATTCATAGGTTTGAACCACTGATTTTGTGGCTTAAACTGATCTTGCAGTCCAGCACATTATCCTGTAGCGCCACACCAGGACTCCATTCTTTGCATCTTTGTCACTATTGTTACTTGTCCTTGAGTTGACCTCCAACTCATGGTGACCCCATGTACAATGGAATGAAATGCTACCCAATTCTGAGTCATCCTCATGATCCATTACAGATAGGACTATTGCAATTCATAGGGTTTACATTGACTAATTTTTGGAAATATAGAACTACACCTTTCTTCATAGTCCTTCTTTGTCTGGAAACTCTGCTGAAACCCATTCAACAGCATTGTTGTTGTTAAGTGCCATTGAGTCAATTCTGATTTATAGAAATGCTTTAAAGCCTTTCTGAGGAGTAGCTGGTGGCTTGAACTACCCACCTTGTGGTTAGCAATCCAGTGCTTATCCTTCAGCGCCTCCAGTAACAGAAGGATAATGGCTATGCATGAGGGGCATTGATGGAGTAATAGGAACTGTGGTGTTGAGATTTCATGTTGGACTGTGTTTAATGTTTGTGATATCTGTTGTTTTTGTTGTTGTTAGGTGCCATCGAGTCAGTACCGACTTATAGTGACTTTATGAACAGTAGAACGAAACACTGCCCGATCCTGGGCCAATCTCACTACTGTTGCTACACTTGAGTTCATCAATGCTGTCACTTGACCGATCCATCTCATTGGGGGTCTTCCCGTTTTTCTCTGACTCTCAACCTTACCAAACATGATATCATTCTCCAGCGACTCTTCCCTCCTGCCAATATGTCTGAAGTATGAGAGACAAAGTTCAGCCATCTTGGCCTCCAAGGAGCACTCTGGCTGCACCTCTTCCAGAATGGATCTATTAGTTCTTTTGGCAGCCCATGGCACTTTTAATATTCTCCTCCAACACCCTAACTGAAAAGCATCAGTTCCTCTATGGTCTTCCTTATTCACTGTCCAGCTTTCGCATCCATATGAGGTTATTGAAAACACCATGGCTTGGGTCAGGTGCACCTTAGTCCTCAAGCTAACATCTTTGCTCTTCAACACTTTAAAATGTTTTGTGCAGCAGATTTGCCTATTGCAATAATACATCATTTGATTTCTTGACTGTTGCTTCCATGAGTGTTGATAGTTGATCCAAGAAGAATGAAGTCCTTGACAACTTCAATCTTTTCTCCTTTGATAAGAATGTTGTTTATTGGTCCAGTGGTGAGGATTTTTGTTTTCATTACATTGAGATGTATTCCATACCGAAGGCTGTGCTCTTTGATCTTCATCAGTAAATGTTTCAAGTCCTCTTCACTTTCAGCAAGCAAGTTGTATCATCTGCACATCACAGGTTATTAATGAGTCTTCCTCCAATCCTGATGCCATGTTTTTCTTCATACAACCCAGCTTCTCGGATTATTTGCTCAGCATACAGGTTGAATAAGTGTGGTGAAAGAATACAACCTTATCGCACACGTTTCTTAATGTTAAATCATTCAATGTTCCCATGTTCTTTTCGAACAGCTGCCTCTTGGCCCAAGTACAGATTCCTCATGAACTTAATTAAGTGTTCCAGAATAATCATATTTCACAATGTTGTCCATAGCTTGTCATGATCCACATAATCGAAAGCCTTTGTGTAGTCAATAAAGCACAGGTAAACACCTTTCTGATATTCTCTGCTTTCAGCCAAAATCCATAGGACATCAGCAGTGATATCCCTCGTTCCAGGGCCTCTTTTGAATCCAGCTTGAACCTCTGGAAGTTCTCTGTCAATGTATGCTTGCAGCTGTTTCTATATTACCTTGAGTAAAACTTTACTCGCATGGGATATCAAAGAGATTGTCCAATGATTTCCACATTCCGTTGGGTCACCTCTCTTTGGAATGGGCACGATATGGATCTCTTCTAATCAGTCAGCCAGATAGTTGTCTTCAAAATTTCTTGGCAGAGATGAATGAGTGCCTCCTGTGCTGCCTCACTTTCTTGAAAGATTTCAATTTTTATTCCATCAATTCCTGGTGCCTTGTTCTTTGCCAACTCCTTCAATGCACCCTGTACTTCCTCCTTCAGTATCAGCTTTATCTGTAGTAGGTAACAAACTCACCAAAACCAAACTCACTGCCATCGAGTCAATTCTGACCACCCTATACAAGGTTTCGGAGACCAAATCTTTACTGGAGCGGACAGCTCACCTTTCTCCTGTCAAGCAGCAGGTGAGCCTGAACTGTCAGCTTTGTGGTTAGCAGTCCAGTGCTTATCCTGTGGCGCCACAATGTCTCCTTATCTATGGGTAACAGAAACTTCAAATTCCTCTAATGTCTTTGTTTCTCATGACTTGGAGCTTCCTTAAGTTCACCTCTGAGACAATCTGAGTCTTGCAGCTCTGTCAGCTTAATTATACTATTATTCTAATGAAGCGTTGATGGAGTAGTAATGAGGTGTGTGTGTGAGAGAAAGAGTGGTCTATAATATCCCAATGAAATCCTTGTTTTTTTCCTTGAACCTATGATGCTTACTAGTGTTTTTCCCTGTATAGCATTTACTCCTCTACCTTAGGTATGGCGCTGAGGGTTAATGTGCTTGATTGCAAGGTTGGTTTGAACTGCAAGGTTGGTGGTTGAAGCTCACCAGCCACTCCTTGGAAACCATTTACAGGGTTGTTATAAATCAGAACTGACTCAATGGCACTTAACAACAACAACAATCTGAGGTGAAACAGAAAGGCTAGAGGGAACTAGAATTAGAGGAATACTCTTCTTCAATGGTTCTAATAAAGTGGTTCCCATTGGGCAGTAGGCCTTTGTTATGGAGAAGACTTTACACATATTTCACAATCATTACTCTTCCTCTTCCCACAAGACTGTGGCCCCAGTTGTTGTTGTATGCTGTCAAGTTGGTTCTAACTCATAGTGCCCCTATAATGCATATCTGAGAATGTCTAGTGGGTTTGAACTGCCAACCTTGTGGCTAGCAGTTCAGTACTTATCCTACAGTGCTAGTACACACTCAACCTCTAGCAATTCATCAAAACAATCATTTAGTTGTTCTTGGTAAACAGATCTTGGTAGTGACTCTAGATTTGAGTACCTCTCCAGATTTAGAAAGGAGCTCTGGTAGTGTAGTGGTTACGTGTCGGGCTGCTAACCTCAAGGTCAGCATTTTGGAACTACCGCGGTTCTGCAGAAGAAAGATGAGGCTTTCTGCTCCCATAAAGATTTACAGCCTCAGAAGCCCTGTACAGGGTCTCTATGAGTCAGAACCAACTCCACGGCTCATAACAACACCAGATTTAGAGATGACAGACTTTGTCTTTCCATGTCAGCTGAAACAGAAAATCTTCTAATTAAGACTTTTTATTTAATCTAATCAAGATGTAGAAATATCTGAGGATGGTACAGAAGTAAAGGTCAATTAGATTTAAGTTCATCTTGTATCACTGAACTCAGTCTCAGGTTAGAAATAATCAGGTATGAGATAAGCTGCTATTTATGACTATCCTAATTCTTCCTTGTTTTCAAGTGCCGTCATGTTGGTTCCTACTCATAAAGACCCTAGATAGGGTTTCCAAGGAGTGGCTGGTGGGTTTGAACCACCGACCAACCGTACAGTCTGGTACTGGTATGCTATAGTATCACACCAGGACTCCATAATTCTTCCTGTTGTTGTTGTTAGGTGCCATCGAGTCGACACTGACTCATAGAAATCACTATGCACAACAGAATGAAACACTGCCTGGACCTGGGCCAACCTCACAATCGCTGCTATGTTTGAGCCCATCGCTGCTGCCACATAATGCTTCCAAGGGCAGGTTAAATAAAAGACTTTCAGTGATAAATTATACTCGTATGTATCTTACCGTGCCTGCCCCATACTGGAATGGAATACCATTGCTGGTATTTACTGGCCTAGGTGACCCTGGGCGTGTCATTTAATTTTTCTTAGCTTCAATTTTCTCATCTGGAAAATGAGTTGAGTGGGATTTAGAAATAATATACACAAGTGAGATTTGCAATGTATAGCACTTCTTTGACATGCTCAGTAAATTTTAGCAATTATTTAACATTAATTAAAGAGTGTTGGTAAACAGAATTCAAAGACATTCCAGAGAAATTTTCACAGTATTAATTGTAAAGTATGTCTTAAAAATTCAATGCAATAAGAAGGCAGATACACTGGGTCTACAAAGATCCAGGCAGAAATAGTTCTTACCCCAAGGAAAAAATAACGTTTATCTTAGACTGCCATCTTCTGGCCCATATTAATACTAAAAAGAATTACCTAGGGATTCCAATTCTCTACACACAGAATATAATGACAAAACTTTCATTTATCTCAGATAAATGATTAGGGTATGAGTTTTCAACTATTTATGTTAGTAGACCACAGTATCAGAGTCCTTAGTGGGAAATCTACAGTGATTTTAATAACATTGGTGAATGAAGTTGGTTATTGTTAGCTATGAGTATTATCTATGGATCAAATGTGAATCAAAAGCATATGGAGACTATTCATTTCATTAGTGTTTTCTTTTCATAGGTACTCTTTCAGCATTTACTGATGAAGATCAAAGACCACAGCCTTCAGTATGGGTTGCATCTCAATGTAAAGAAAACAAAAATTTCCATCACTGGACCAATAGACAATATCCATTTAAATGAAGAAAAGATTGATGTTGTCAAGGACCTTATTCTTCTTGGATCAACTATCAACACTCACGGAAGCAACAGTCAAGAAATCAAATGACATATTTCATTAGGCAAATCTGCTGCACAAGACCTTTTTAAAGTGTTGAAGAGAAAAGATGACAGTTTAAGGACTCAGGTGTGCCTGACCCAAGCCATATTATTTTCAATAACCTCATATACATGTGGAAGTTGAACAGTTAATAAGGAAGGCCGTAGAAGAGTTGACGCATTTGAGTTATGGTGTTGGAGGAGAATATTAAAAGTACCATGGACTGCCTAAAGAACAAACATATCTGTGTTGGAAGAAGTACAACCCGAGTGCTCCTTGGAAGCCAGGATGGCCAAACTTCATCTCTCATACTTCAAACATATTATCAGGAGGGACTAGTCACTGGACAAGGATATCATGTTTGGTAAAGTGGAGGGTTGGAGAAAAAGAAGAAGACCCCCCACATTGGAGGGGATAGATAGGCACAGTGGTGGCAGCAATGAGTTCTGGCATAGCAATGATTGTGACCTTGGCCCAGGACAGGGCAGTGTTTCGTTCTGTTGTGCATGGGGTCACTATGAGTCATTACCAACTTTATGGCACCTAAGAACAACAACAACTTTCATGGTTTCATTTTGAAAGTTTAAACATGGAATGATTATTGGGAGGGTGGTCTTCCTTTATGTTCCCTTCAGGCTGCCTAAGCTGAGCCTTGAATTCAGAGCATTCTCTAATAGGGAAGCTGGGAATTGGATCTCTCTCTTTCTCCCAGACTCCTATCAGAAAAAAGCTTCCCCCCTGTTTCACAGTAGTTTTCTCTGTCTTTCTGACTTAACTGTACTAAAGTTATTAACCTTGTAGCTAGTAAGGAAATAAATACTCCTTCTGGTCAAGCATCACAGGATTGCTGGGCTGTTTGAATTGGAATAAAGCTTGAAAATAGGATAATTAGCTTAGGTGCAGTTCTCATGAACTCTGAGATACAAAATATTTGGACTCCTTTGCCTCCAGGCCTTTTACCTGCAACTTAAACTTGGAACATTATCTGGTCAGAAGAGATTTACTGTGTCAACTAACCCAGGATCAATTTTAACTCACGTGTCTGTGTCCTAACGGGTTAATGCACTGGACTGCAAGGTCAGCTTGAACTGCAAGGTTGGTGATTCAAGCTTACCAGCTGTTCCTTGGAAACCCTATACAGGGTCACTATAAGTCGGAACTGACTTGATGGCACTAAACAACAACAGCTCTATTAGCCTCTATTTTTCATTGGAACTCATTGTAATAATTAATTATAATCAATGGTATAAGTAACGCACATAGTGCATTAAGGAAAGAATTACTTTATTTTTAATTTTTTATAATGAATTGGGTGAAGGTTTACTTAGCAGATCATCATACTGATGCCTTGATTTTGAACTTCTGGTCTCTTGAACTATGAAATAATGCATTTCTGTCATGCTAAGCTACACAGTTTTTGATACTTTATTATGGTAGTATAAAGGAGTCTGAGTCCAGCTCAAACTTTCGTGGGTGGACTCGAGGGAGAGTGCTTGGATAGGAACCAGGCAAGGGTCAGCGAGCTGGTTGCAAGTGACCAAGTTTATTGAAAGCAAGAGGTTTTTATAGAGCAATTCCTGCAAGTCAGCTTTGTTCTGCATAGTTACAAGTTTATCTTTTACTGTGAGCCAGGCAACCTTGAGAAAGCTGCTTTTCCCTGCAAGAGTAACTTCTGCTGTGAGTCATGAGAACAGGGAAAGTTACTTTCCCTGTGTAGAATCAGCAGGCTTTGTTTGGATATTATAAGCAGACTTTGTCTGGCTGTATACAAACTCCAAGCTTTATGAAGCCTGTAAGCATTCCGGCCCCCAACAGTAGTATTGGGGAAATTATACAGTCTTACTCTGTTAGATAACTTTTAGGTTAAAAGGACAACCCAAAATAATATTGCACAATGTTTAGAAAATAATGATAATACAAATACTGCAAGTAAAAATTATGAGATACATTCAAAGCAGTGGGAAGAGAAAATGAATATCTATGAAAATTCACCTAGCAATAAAATGAAAGAATAAAGCGAACTTAAAATTTAACTCAGAAATTTAAACAATAAAGAAAATAGAAGGAAGCAGTAATAAAGATAAAGGCAGAAATTTAATATGATGGAACCAGAAATAAACAGTAGAATTTATAAGTAAAATGTTGATTTTTGAGAAACATAACAAAACAAGCATAATACTGGTGGTGGTTGTGTGCTATCAAGTCACTTTCGACTCATAGCAACCCTGTATCAGGTTTCTGAAGCTACAATCTTTATGGGAACAGAAACGCTTAGTTTTCCCCTGTGGAGTAACTGGGAGATTTGAACCACTGAACTTGAAGTTAGCAGTCCAGTTCCAACCCTAGTTAACCTAGTTTTTTCAAACAAGGAAAAATCACAATTACAAAAATAAAAGAAAATTAAAAACCATAAAAGACTATTTTCACAATGCTTTGTAAATGCTTTGGAAAACATTGAGGACATAACTAAACTTAGAAAAATTTAATTGACAAAAGCAGGTTCCGGAATAGAGAAAAAAACTTATGCAGACTAATTCCTGTAGGAGAATTGAAAAAAAATAATCAGAGTTATCAATTAAAAAAAATTTTTTTTTAAATGGACCTGGCCCATATAACTTTGTAGAAGAATTCTACCAAAGTTTCAAATAGAACATTTCAGCACAACGTAGCTGGTTTCAGAGCATTGAAA
>NW_006408526.1:17612289-17619548 GCF_000296735.1 Chrysochloris asiatica
CTTTCCCTGTGTAGAATAAGCAGGCTTTGTTTGGATATTATAAGCAGACTTTGTCTGGCTGTATTCAAACTCCAAGCTTTATGAAGCCTGTAAGCCTTCCGGCCCCCAACATCTCCCCCTTCTTTATTTTATAAAGATGCGGACGCTGCCTGTCTTAGGCGGTCAGTGCGACTTCCCTGTCTTACCCATCGTTGAGACGCATTGCAGCATGGCAATGGCTCTGTCTTAGGTTGACAGGGGTCCACCAATCCTTACCCATCGTTGACTATACGTCCTGCATGTGTCGGGGAAGTGTCTTTATCTGGAGACCGTGAAGACGACTCTTTTGTATTGATTAACAGCCATTCGAAGAAGGCAGGGAAAGAGTATACAAGCAAAGATGACAAGTATGCCAATAGCTAGAATGGGACCCCATAATTGGGAAAGAGAAGGTATAGTAGGGAACAAATTCTTAATGTTGCAGAGAAGTTGCTTAGCCAGCTCTGCAGGTGTACTGTCAAGGCAGGGAGCATAATGCATAGTGAGTATTTGTGCATGTAACTCATTCCATTCCCGACTGACATTCTCAGCAACCCATACTCCATGCAAGTGAGCCTGCACCATGGGCCAAGGAAAGGCTGAAGCATTATACATAAGTTTAGTCACACAAATGAAGCGACAGTCAGCATGACATGCAAGACGTTGCCAGATCACAACCTGCTCTAAAGTCTCTCCAAGTATGTTAACAGTATCATATAGTCCATTTAAGTGATGTTCAATGGCAAGATCAATATTTTCATGCCGGTCCCAGTTGTAGGTAACATTGTCTATTAGCTCGTTGACAGTAGCTGCAGTTTGGATCTCTTGAGTAAGTGCAACCCGCTGTAGTTAAAGGGCTTGGTTTCTCGCAGAAGATGTCCCACCGAAGGGAGATTCAGGCCAGCCGCTGTATCACTCACATATAAGGGAAGCGGTGATTGATCTCGTTCTGTCCAGGACACGAGCCTCACCAATGGGGGATGCGGGACGACGGCCCAATGGATCACAGCCTGGGTCATCCACATGCCGCACAAGGCGCTCAGGAATCCAACGCGGACCAATTTCATCCTGTGGGAAAACACAAACATAGCCTCGTCCCCATATAAGAACAGGGTCGGGCCCTTTCCAAGTGCCTGTTAGAGTATCTTTCCATTTTACCATAAGCGTTGGTGCATTTGGCTTCCAATTGCCATGCCTATCTGTAGCAGTAAGACCGGAGGCATCAGTCAAAAGAAAATTTAAAATAAAGCTAATATGATTTATGTAGTTATTTGGTGTACGGAGGTAGGATTCCCCCTTCTTTATTTTTTCAAGATAAGACTTAATGGTGGCATGTGTGCGTTCCACAATAGCTTGACCTTGTGGGTTGTAAGGTATTCCAGTGGTGTGCGTAATGGAGAAGGTCTTGCAAAATGTTGCAAACCGGGCACTGGTGTAACCAGTGCCATTATCTGTTTTGATATTTTTTGGAATGCCCATGCTGGCAAACGCATGTAAGCAATGGTTAATCACTTGAATGGTGCCTTCACCAGCAAGAGGTGAACAGCAAACAAGGCCAGAATAGGTGTCTACGGAAACATGTACATACTTAAGTTTACTGAAACTAGGGATGTGTGTGACATCCATTTTCCATAAATCATTGGGGCACAATCCCTGTGGATTGGCTCCAAGAGATGGAACAGATTGATGAATGGGGAAGTCAGGACAAGCAAACACTATTTGTCGGGTGGCTTTTCGAGGAATATGAAACAGTTTGTGTAAGGATTGACTATTTTGATGGTGCAGCTGATGTGATGCCCGAGCATGCTGCAGATTGGAGTGTGCTAGATAGAGTTGTGCATCAGCAGCTGCGTTGCCTTTGGCTAGGGCACCAGGTAAATTACTATGAGAATGAATCTGGGCAATGTAGATGGGATGTTTTCACTGACATATCAGAAGTTGGAGTTGCTGAAAAAGATCTTGAACAATTGAGGTGGAAGTTTTTATAATACAAACAGTCTCTAGAAGAGGAACAGAATTAGCTATATATAGGCTATCAGTGTATATATTTATAGGCGTGAGAGAGTACTCTCTTATGGCACTAACAATAGCAAGGAGCTCAGCTTGTTGAGCTGAATAACCAGGACATTCAAGTATTGTAAAGTTGTCAGCTGTCCCAAACACGGCACGTCCTTTGGAGGAGCCATCAGTAAATATAACAGGTGCTCCGGTGATAGGTTGTTTGCTTACTATTGTGGGAAACACAAACGGATGTTTAATAGCAAAATGCAAAAGTTTGTCACTGGGGTAATGAGATCCAATGGTACCTAAATAGCCAATTAAAGCAATTTGCCATTCTGTACATTGTTGAAACAGCCAATCAATTTGAGCAGCACTGTAAGGGACAATAATTGTACCAGGGTCTTTGCCAAAATATCTACAACTTTCTTCTCGAGCAGCTTTAATTAGCTGAGAGATAGCTTCAGGATAAGTAAAAAGAACCTTTTTTGGAGTAGATTTAGCATGAATCCACCGTAAGGGTGCCTTTTGCCAAAGCACTGCAGTAGGAGAATAAGCAGTAGGTAAGATATAAGCAGCAAAAGGCTGGGAATAATCTATGCTAGTAAGAGCACACTTGGTGATTTCATTCTCTAGTCCTTTGAGCGTTTGCTCTGCAGCAGGTGTGAGCTGCCTAGGTGACGATGGATCACTGTCTCCACTGAGGATTTCAAACAGTGGCTGAAGCTGTCCAGTAGTAAGTTTCAGATAAGGTCTAATCCAGTTAATATCTCCAGGTAATTTTTGAAAATCGTTAAGAGTTTTAAGGCCATCTTTTCTCAACTGAATCTTTTGAGGTTTAAAATACTGCGAAAAAATATGTGTACCTAGATATGAATAGGGTTCTTTAGTTTGTACTTTTTCGGGGGCAATAATCAATCCCCGTTGTTTTAGGGCTTCTTGAAGAGCCTGATAACAAGTCAAAGAAGGCTATAGTCAGCGTCAGCAATCAAAATGTCATCCATATAATGGACGATATAGCAAGTAAATTTGTTGCGTACATCAGCAATAGCTGCATTTACAAACTTCTGACACAAGGTGGCGCTGTTAGCCATTGTCTAGGATTTTGGTTAATAGGTTCTGCAGTTCTTTGTTTTGGCCAGCAGAGGTCTCCCTTTCCTTAGCTGATGGGGAAGGAGGAAGTTTTTCTTTCTCTTCGTCTGGAAGCGACTCCATTTTAGGGTGCTTGGACATCTCTTCCACTTCTTCCCCTTCCAGAACCAGCGCCGTTTTAGGGCCATCTGTTTCTTCCTCTAGGCTAGCCAGCACCATTTCAGGGCACGGCTTTCCATCTTTTACTTTTTCTAGTCTAACAGGATAAAGATCATTAACTGGGGGAGGCGGACAAGTCTCATCCTCATTGTCAGAGGAGTCTGGAGACTTATCCTTCCCCCTAGCCTGAAATGATCTAAGGCCCGGATACAACTGAGACATATCAGTCTTTGCTGGCTTTGGCTCAGATCCCGGAGTGTTATCAGGCGCACTGGGTGCAGATGGTCTAAGTTCTTTTTCTGGGCTTGCCGGACAGTCACTACTGAAATCAGAAGTATCTCGGACAAACCTCCACAAACTGAAAGTATCAGTGGGAACCCGAGCGGGTCCATTCTTAGCATAAAATTCTTGTAAATCTTTTCCTATCTGATTCCATAATTTTAACATCCACTACTCCATCCTCAGGAAACCAAGGACAAACTGTATTTACAAAATCCATGAATTTACAAAGCTATGATCTACCTTAACTCTTCTGCTGCGCAGCATATCTTTAAGCATATTTATATACCGGATTTTTCCTGGTTTATTTCCCATACTTACCTGGTTCAATTGCCCTCCTCTTGGGTAGGTGTCCACTAGTGTCCTTTTTCTTCGGCGGTTGTGTGGAGGGGTCCTTCGCGGTTATCTCTCGCACTCAAGCTTTCACGTTGAGGCGCCAAATAAAGGAGTCTGAGTCCAGCTCAAACTCTTTCGCGGGTGGACTCAAGGGAGAGTGCTTGGATAGGAACCAGGCAAGGGTCAGCAAGCTGGTTGCAAGTGACCAAGTTTATTGAAAGCAAGAGGTTTTTATAGAGCAATTCCTGCAAGTCAGCTTTGTTCTGCATAATTACAAGTTTATCTTTTACTGTGAGCCAGGCAACCTTGAGAAAGCTGCTTTTCCCTGCAAGAGTAACTTCTGCTGTGAGTCATGAGAACAGGGAAAGTTACTTTCCCTGTGTAGAATAAGCAGGCTTTGTTTGGATATTATAAGCAGACTTTGTCTGGCTGTATACAAACTCCAAGCTTTATGAAGCCTGTAAGCATTCCGGCCCCCAACAGTAGTATTGGGGAAATTATACAGTCTTACTCTGTTAGATAACTTTTAGGTTAAAAGGACAACCCAAAATAATATTGCACAATGTTTAGAAAATAATGATAATACAAATACTGCAAGTAAAAATTATGAGATACATTCAAAGCAGTGGGAAGAGAAAATGAATATCTATGAAAATTCACCTAGCAATAAAATGAAAGAATAAAGCGAACTTAAAATTTAACTCAGAAATTTAAACAATAAAGAAAATAGAAGGAAGCAGTAATAAAGATAAAGGCAGAAATTTAATATGATGGAACCAGAAATAAACAGTAGAATTTATAAGTAAAATGTTGATTTTTGAGAAACATAACAAAACAAGCATAATACTGGTGGTGGTTGTGTGCTATCAAGTCACTTTCGACTCATAGCAACCCTGTATCAGGTTTCTGAAGCTACAATCTTTATGGGAACAGAAACGCTTAGTTTTCCCCTGTGGAGTAACTGGGAGATTTGAACCACTGAACTTGAAGTTAGCAGTCCAGTTCCAACCCTAGTTAACCTAGTTTTTTCAAACAAGGAAAAATCACAATTACAAAAATAAAAGAAAATTAAAAACCATAAAAGACTATTTTCACAATGCTTTGTAAATGCTTTGGAAAACATTGAGGACATAACTAAACTTAGAAAAATTTAATTGACAAAAGCAGGTTCCGGAATAGAGAAAAAAACTTATGCAGACTAATTCCTGTAGGAGAATTGAAAAAAAATAATCAGAGTTATCAATTAAAAAAAATTTTTTTTTAAATGGACCTGGCCCATATAACTTTGTAGAAGAATTCTACCAAAGTTTCAAATAGAACATTTCAGCACAACGTAGCTGGTTTCAGAGCATGGAAAATGAATGAAAATGGCAAACGAAGGACAATTGCAGGTAATCAGCCTAAATAGGTCTCCATAGGTAGGAAACATTATATATACACAAAGGTTTTGTTGTTGTTGCTGTTGTAACACAATTCATAATTATCAAGACAGTATTATCAATTTTTCAAAAGTTCATCAGGAAAAGATGAGCAAATGATATCAAAAAAAAATTTTTTTTTTTTTTAAAGGAGAGAGAATGCTCTGCATTAGTATGCAGGTGAGTAGTGGAATATATTGTTAAGTGTTTTGTTAAATGTAAAAGGCTATAGTATGCCATCTTACCAAAAATAAAGGGGGGTGGGTGGGGGGAGGAAGCAATATACACTAAGTCCTGGTGTGGCGCTGTAGTATAAGCACTGGACCACAAGGTCAGCTTGAACTGCAAGATTAGTGGTTCAGGCTTACTAGCCACTCCTTGGAAACCTTATAAAGCCTCGGTATGAGTTGGAACCAACTCAAGGACAGTCAACAACATATACGTATTGGTTGATTTTTATAGTTAGAAGAGGGAACTGGGTGGAAGGGAAATGGAGAGAAGTGAGACCTTTCTGCAGCATATTTTTATGTATTTTTGCTTTTGAACCATTTAAAATTTTACATATCCAAAAATTAAATTAAGGTGAGGGAAAAACAACGAAGCAATGAAGCTGCAAGCTAAGCCCTACAATGTTCAATAGACTCCTGTGAACCTTGGTGGAGACCTGGTTAGCCAGAAGTGTGGCAAGACCTGGGGACTCTTGGGCCCAGAGTCAGTGAGTGACATAGCCACAGAGGACTAGAGTGGAGAGTAAAGTGTCCAGCTGATAAGAAGAGAGGGCATATGCACAAGATAATACCCACTTGACCTGGCTTCAATGACTGGATGATCAGAGCTCAACTAGAAGAAGAAAGAAGAGGAAAAAAAGAGTAATCTGATACAATTTGATGAATTTGACCTACAACTATGGATACAGTAGCTCAAAAGAGGGAACAAATCTTTACAGCAAGGATTTTTCCCACCCTCTCAGTACACAGAGTAGACAGGGATGGGCAACTTGGACATTGGCTACCCAAAATGGGGAGGCTACAAAGTAAAGAAGTAACTGGCTTACAAGCTTTCAAGAGGGAACCTAGATCCAGAGGGCATGGAGGAAGGTAGTATCCAATCTGTCTAGGCGGGGCTGATAGGTCTCTTTCAATACAATAGTGAATAATTGTTATCAGGACTGATTGTGAGGGTTGGAAATGTAAAGGTAGAAGTTTTGTAGCAAGGAGGGGAGTGATTAACTTTTCAGTCTAGGAGCAGAGGCCCCTGGGACCGTCAAGAGAGGAGAGCAGAGAGCGGAGTTCGGGACCCTGCCCAGAGAAGCAGTGATGCCTGAGATGAAGGCAGAGAGGATGCCGTGGAGAGATGGAGCAGCTGGGGACTTTAGACCCAGAGAGGGAGAGTGGCTATGTGCTGACGTCTAGGGGCAGGCTTGTGGGGTATACCCTTTAGTTGTCTGATGATGCATGGTGGGGATTGTAATCATGGCAATGAAACGATATACGATAGGATGAATGTAAAGCTAATGTTCTCCCATGCAAACTGTCACATTTATTGTTTTTGTTAGGTGCCATCAAGTTGGTACCGACCCATAGAGACCTTAAGCACAGCAGAACGAAACACTGCCCAATCCTGGGCCAACCTCACTATTGTTGCCACACTTGAGTCAATCGATGCTGCCACTTTGCCAATCTATCTTGGCCAATCCATCTGACCCTCCACCTTACCAAACATGGATATCCTTCTCCAGCGACTGCTCCCTCCTGACAATATGTCCAAAGTGTGAGAGTTGAAGTTTGGCCATCTTGGCCTCTAAGGAGAACTCTGGCTGCACTCCTTCCAAAATGGATATATTGGTTCTTTTGGCAGCCCCTGGCACTTTCAATATTCTCCTCCAACACCATAACTCAAAGGCATCAATTCTTCTATGGTCTTCCTTATTCACTGTCCAGCTTTCGCATGCATATGAGG
>NW_006408526.1:17620713-17630775 GCF_000296735.1 Chrysochloris asiatica
TAGTTCACAATAAAAACTTTAAAAAACAAAACAAAACAAATAACCACTAGCTGGATCTGCAGGAGAAAGGTGTGGCACTGTGGTCTTGGAAACATATGGTGCCTTTTTACTCTGCTCTATAGGAGTCCTGGTGTGGTGCTGTGGGTTAATGCGCTGGACTGCAAAGTTGGTGTGACCCACAAAGTTGGAGGCTCAAGCTCTCCAGTCACTCCTTGGAAATCCTATAGAGGGTTGCTATGGGTGAGATCCAACTCGACAGCACTAACAACAACAATAGGATCTCTATGCATTGATCCTTCTTCACAGCGAAAGTCTTCCTTATTCACTGTCCTATTTTTACACACAGCCTCCTTATTTAGTAGTTGTATTTTAGCCATACTCATTTCAAAATCCAACTCCCCAATAACATGAACCATTGGTATTCCTAGTTATTCCCCATTGTGTGTTTAAAAGATTCATTCAAGGTCAATCTGGAACTATCTGTTGTACTGCAAAAAAGAAATACTTAAAGATAATAAAACCCGCAACGATCCCGACTCATAGTGACCCTGTATATGGTTTTTGAGACAGTAAATCTTTACCGGAGCTGACAGCCTCATTTTTCTCCCTCAGAGAAACTAGTGGGTTTGAACCACTGACCTTGTGGTTAGCAGCCCAGTGTCTAACCCACAACAGTAACTGGGATCCAGTAAAGACTAATAGAGTTGAGTAAAAAGGACTCAGAAGGTCAGCATGGAGTCACTTGCCTTGTTAAATTTGGGACAATTTGGACATAAAAAAGAATTAAAACCATAATAGATTTTAAAACATTGAGAAACAGCAATCCATAGTAATAACTAGAATAATAAAATGCAAGAGAGAAGATGAGAAGCAGAGCATAAGATTGACCTTTGGTTGAAAAAAAATTTTTTTTCTGCACTGTAACAAGAGGCGTAAACAAGGATAAAATTGGTGCCAATAAAGGTGAGTATTTAGGTGTGTATAGCTAGTCATATCGTAGCTTTTATTTTGTCAATGAAGCATGAAGCAATCACAAGTGAAGATGGGGGAGAAGGTATAGGAAAATGGTAGCCTCAGGAAGCAGGAAAGTTAGCAGAAAGACTAGACTACATAGAGTGCTTGTATGAAGTCTAGGCTCATAAATTTAAAGTTAAACCGGAATACTCAACAATGTAACTTTTCTTAACAACATTCAGTGACTCAAGTCTAGGCACGGAAGGGACAGATGGCAGAAATTAGCTCTGGTTGGTGTTTTGGTAAGTGAGTGCTATGGAGAGAAAGGAAAAAGGTAGTTTCTGGTATTTTAAAGGACAAGATCATAATCATTGTCACAGAACTTTGCTTAGAAGGAGGGAGTGAAGTCAGGAAAGAGATAAAGGTCCTAAGATTTCATTTATGTCATTATCATTAAGGTTGACATTATTTTGTGATGTTGTATTTTGAGCACCTTCCAATGTGAGGGGCTTACCTTACAGCACCATGTTGGACATGTTCTATTACTTCTTTTCAAAAGGAGGTCTCCAGGCATTTTTTTGTAGTCTGTTTTAGTCTGGAAGCTCCATTGAAATCTGTACATCATGGGTGGCCCTGCTGGTATTTGAAATACTGGCATAGCTTCCAGCATCATAGCAATATGCAAGCAACTGCAATATGACAAACTGACAGAGATGTGGTGGGAAAAGTAGGTTAGTGAACTACTTTGTCATTTCTTTGATATCTGCATAAATGTCAGAACATCCAGGTCTTTTCTCTTGAACTTGTCAATTTTCCTAGAAATGATTCTTCTAATTTCTTTCCAGGCCTGTATCTATACCCTAGCTGCTTCAGTGTTAGGAGGAGGGTGAGAGTTAGAGGAGAGGTTCACATTGTTTTGTACATATTTGTTGTTATTATTGCCTTCAAGTTGAGTAACAGCATCCCAAAGTAACCTAGGGTTCCCAAAATGAGACGGTGGTTATGCTGAATTCTGAGGCTACAACTCCATTTTGAAGCAAAAGTCGTCTCTAAGAGAAATCAGAAAAGTAGTCTATCATTTCTGTAACTCTTCAATGGACCCTGAGAAAATTATGTGGTAAAGAATTTCAGAGAACAATGTGATTTTACTTGCTGCTTAGGTAGCTGAGTCTGAAATAATTTTCAGAACAGATGATTATGCAAAATAAACTGTTGTGAAAATAGCACCAGCCAGCGTTTGACCTCCTCTAACTTCACAAGGAGATAGGAGAATCAGAATCAACACAGCAAGGCAGACATCAGACACGCCTCCACCTCTTACCTTTGTACCAATTATGACACCAACTTTCCCTCTCATGGCACTCTATGCTTCTCTGCTGGGTTCAATAATTTATTGCAAAGGTCAAACAGAACTCACGGACAATACTCACAGTTATAGGTTTAATAGGGAAGTAAGAGGTTACACAATTCAGGATCAGAAATGCTCAGGGCAGCCTCCTCTCAGCCAGTCCTTAGGCATGCTTCTCTCTAGTCCCTGACCCCTTGGCCTGGTCCCTGCCCTGCTCAGACTAGGGTTACAAAGTTATTTTAGCTCTGTCAGTAAGTGCCCAGAGGCATCCCATATTGAGGGAAAGCCTTCTGTCTGAAAACACTCAGATTTCTCAATCTGAGTGCTGGTAAACCGCCTCCCCCGCCCCCCCCCCCCCCTTCTCTGCATTTTGTAATAGCTCATTTTAAGCCAAGTGGGATAGCAAAATGAACCAATCCTTTCCCTAGGGTTCCATACATCTTATTTGAATGGTCCTGGTGTGGCGCTGTAGGATAAGCCCTGGAATGCAAGGTCAGTTTGAACTGTAAGGTTGTCTGTTCAAACTCACCATCTGTTCCTTGGAAAACTCTATATAGGGTCACTATGCGTTAGAACTGATTCTACAGCATGTAACAACAACAGTAACTCCATACATTATTAGCAAACTATCTAATCCCCTTGGCCGACCACAAGCAACTCACATTTGCATATTCCTATCCTGTCATTGAAGTCCTGGCGTGGCACTGTGGGTTAATGTGCTGGACTGCAAGGCCAGTTTGAACTGCAAGGTCGGCAGTTCAAGCTCACCAGCTGCTCCTCGGAAACCCTATACAGGGTCACTATGGGTTGAAACTGATTAGATGGTACTTAACAACAACAACATCCTGTCATTGGTACTCCTGGTGTGGCGCTGTGGGTTAATGTGCTGGATGGCAAAGTCATTTTGAGCTGCTAGGCCGGTGTTTCGAGTTCACCAGCTGCTCTTTGGAAACCCTATACAGGGTTACTTTGGGTAAGAACCTGCTCAATGGCTCTTAACAACAACAACAATCCTGTCACTGTATGGTGCTGTAGGGTAAGCACTGGACTGCTAACAGCAAGGTTGGCAATTTAAATCCAATCACTCCTTGGAAACCCTATACAGGGTTGCTATGAGTTAGAACTGACTTTAGGGCACTAACAACAACAACAACCCACTCAGAGTTGTTGGTGGGAGTTATAAAGACCATAGTTGTTAAGTGCTGTTGAGTCGGTTCCAACTCATAGGGACTCAGTATACTGCTTCTTAGGAGCGACTGGTAAGTTTGAACTGCCAACCTTGTGGTTCAAACTGACCTTGAGGTTGAGCACTTATTCTATGGCACCAAACCAGTTAGAAGGGCCATATAAACAAATTCACTGCACCCCATTTTGGAATTACAGATGTCTTCCTTTCTGTCTTGTGAGAAGGGTCTCCTGATTGTTTTGAGGTCAAATGCACTTAATTTAATGATTACTTTGTAACTTAAAAAAACACCAAACCAAAAGAAAAACCCAAAACAACATTAGAAATAAGTAATCTCCTTATAATCAGATGCATCATCACTCAATTGTGTAAACACTACCTAAATAACAAAGGAGCTCTGGTAACGTAGTGGTAGTGGTTACAAATTGGGCTGCGAACCGCAAGGTCAGCAGTTCAAAACGACCAACTGTTCCATGGGAGAAAGATGAGGCTTTCTGCTCCCATAAAGATTTATAGCCTCAGAAACCCTGTATAGGGTCGCTGTGAGTTGGAACCGACTCCACGACTCCACGGCACATAACCACCATCACCCTGAATTTTTACTGACATTGCTTGTGTTTTTTCATATGAACTCTCTAAACTGCCATCCTTACGCTTAGCTCAGAATTCTTTGGACCTTATGATTCCCAATTTGCCTGTTGTTGTTGCTATGTGTTGTGGAGTTTTGATCTGCTGACTTTAAGGTTCGCAGCCCGATTCGTAACCACTATGCTGTCAGAGCTCCTTTGCAATTTGCCTTGCCCCTCAATAAAAGCTCTTTCTTTTAAATTTCAATCCGACTCTGCCATTTGTTCGAAGACAAAGTCATGAGTTGATGAATGAAAAGTTGCCTGGGCCTGTACCATATTCACGAATATGTTTGAGTCCATTGTTGGGACAATCCATTTCCTGTAGGATTTCCCTGTTGTTGCTGACCCTCTGATTTGCCAAACACCGTGTCCTTTTCTGGTGATTAGTCTTTCCTAATATGTCCAAAGTAAATGAGCAGGTCTTGTTGCTAAGGACATTCTTGCTGCATTTCTTCTAAGACTGATTTGTTCATTCTTCTGAAAGTCCACAGTACATGTCAACACAGTATTCTTTGTCAACAGAACATATGCTTATATCATCATTTCCCCTTGCTGTGTTTTACTTTCCACCACATCTAGTGCCCTGAGTGTGGATGTTCTCCAGTTCACCTTCCCCTGCCCATTCAGTAATCCATTTCCTGTTTTGAGTATAGACATGAGTGTGTGTGTGTGGGCAGTCAGCTGACTATAGGGATTTGAGGGCCCAAACATTCTGCATGTGAATGGTTAACTCGATTTCTTCATTTTCATTGTGCATTTGGGAAACCCCAACAATTCCTTCACCTAGTTTTACAAATGATGAGTAGATCTAGTGTGTCTGTGGAGACTTTAGGTAAATGAGCCCCAAACGAATTAAATGAAAGTCAATTCACTTAAATGGCCAATTTCTAATTTGTCCAATAGTTTTTGATTGATTATTTAGTTTTACTTACCATGTTGTCTTCAAAATAGCATTTTAAGATAAATTCAGTTAGATTTTGCTCTAGTTTCCTTTCTTTTGCAGCTAGTATGAGGGACTAGAGGAAAGGGAAAATCCAGAAGGAATTAAAAGGAACATAGAGTACTTATTCTTCTTACCTATGTAGTCGTGATTATTAACTAGATGTTTGAATTTAGGCATATCTTTTGGCTTTCTAATCCTCGGTTTCCCAGATACTAAACAAGGATCGCAATTATAATTTAGATAATGTATGAGTGGGCGTGTGTATGCGCGAGCACGCGATTGGAAAGGTTGAAGCAAAAAACGAATCTGTACAATCCTTTTAGTAATATGACGTCACCATAGTAACAGCAGCCAGTGCGCACGCGCATATTTAAAGAGACAGCATGCTCTTGGGAGCCGCTTAGCTCCGCCCTCATTCTTACAGAGCTCCTCCTCTGTTTCTTAGAGACCGCCCCGCTACGCACTGTGGAACTCAAGTCACCAATCATTGCCCGCGTTTTGCTTGTCGTCATTGGCGCGTGCCCCGGTTTCAAAAGTTAGGGGGCGGGGTCCTAGATTCGCGCATGCGCTAGTTTCCGCTTTCTCCACGCTGGTTCCGCAACCCTTTAGTGCCTTACGGTATCCTGGCCTTACCTTTCTCGTGTCCAGGAGATCTGGTTTGTCACCAAGGCCACGATGGGCAAAACTGCCGGCTCTCTAGATCCGGGCACCCGGCCAGACCCCGTGCGAAGTTTCAATCGCTGGAAAAAGAAACATAGCCATAAACAGAACCAAAAGAAGCAGCTGAGGAAGCAATTGAAGAAGCCCGAGTGGCAGGTCGAGCGCGAGGTTATCAGCCGCCTCATGCAAAACTACGAGAAGGTTAGGCGGACACGGGCTGGTGCTGGGGAGTGGACTCGCTGGGTGGGCAGGCGGCGGGTCTACGTGCCACTGCGGCTATGGGCTGTATAGGGGAGGGGGGCGGACCTGTCATTGAGATCTCATTCTGGGGTGCCTACTGTTGTTGATCCACTGAGCTGGAGAAGGGAGTGCGGTGGGAGATGTTATCCGGGGCTCTGTTGAGGTTTTATGAATGATCTGCACTGTGCCAAACCCAGTCGTCTATATACCCATTCCGTTCTTCTGCTCACACCGCTGTTCTTGATAAAAAGGGGTCCTTAAGGGTCGTAGTGGTTGTGAATTGGGCTGCGAACCTTAAGGCCAGCAGTTCGAAACTACCAGCCGCTTCGCGGGAGAAAGGTGAGGCGTTCTGCTCCTGTAAAGATTTACAGCCTTGGAAACCCTGTACAGGGTCGCTATGGGTCAGAACCGACTCGACGGCACATGACAACAACAAGGGTAGAGACATTAGCGCAGTAGTACTTACAGCGGTATTCATAATAATATTGATATCAACAACAATGGTAATGATGATAGTTGCATTTTTAACACTCACCATGGGTTTTATGTTAATAACTTGAGTTATGGGCCTTATTATCCTTATATCTCCATATTGTTGTTTTTAGGTGCCATCGAGTCGGTATCGACTCATAGCGACCCTATGCACAACAGAACGAAACATTGCCAGGTGCTGCGCCAACCTCACAATCATTGCTACACTTGGGCCCAATGCTGCTGCCATTGTGCCATATCATCTCGTTGGGGATCTTCCTCTTCTCCCATCCCTCACTTTAATAAGCATGATGTCCTTCTCCAAGGATTGGTCCCTCCTGATAATATATACGAAGTATGAGAGAGGAAGTCTGGCCATCCTGGCTTCTATGGGAGCATTCTGACTGTACTTCTTCCAACACCGATTAGTTTGTTCTTTTGGCAGTCTATGATGCTTTCAGTAGTCTCCAACACTATAACTCAAAGGCATCGATTCTTCTGTAGTATCCCTTATTCACTGTCCAAGTTTCACATGCATATGAAGTTTTTAAAAATACCATAGCTTGAGTCAGGCGCACCTTAGTCCTTAAACTGACATCTTTGTTCTTGAATACTTTACAGAGGTTTTGTGCAGCAGATTTGTCTAATGTAATAAGTCATTTGATTTCTTGACTGCTGCTTCCATGAGTGTTGATGGTTGATCCGAGCCAAATGAAGTCTTTGACAACTTCTATCTTTTCTCCATTAATCATAATGTTATTTATTGGTCCAGTGGTTAGGATTTTTGTTTTCTTTTCATTGAGGTGCAACCCTTAACAAAGACTGTGGTCTTTGGTCTTCATCAGTAAGTATTTTCCATTTCATTTTTGAAAATTTCCAGTTTTCTAGATTCATACTTCGTACATTCCATGTTCCAATTATTAATGGATGTTTATGGCTGTTTCTCTTCATTTTAACTTGTGTCCCATCAACAAATGAAGGTCTTAAAGGGTTTATTCCATTTGTGTCATCTTTACTTTCAGGAGGCAGCTCTCACCCAGTCATATTTCGAGTGCCTTCCATCCCGAGGGACTCATTTTCTGGCTCTCTATCTGACAATATTTTGGTGCTCTTCATCGTGTTTCAAAATTCAATATTCTGGTGTCATCTGATCGTGCTCTACTGCTATTCATAAGATTTTCAGTGACCAAATATTTGAAAGTAGTCCGTCTCTCCTTCTTCTTAGTCGATTTTCTTGTAGAAGCTCAGCTGAAACCTGTCTACCATGAGTGATTCTGCTGGTAATGAAAATATCCATAGTAAAACTTCCAGAATCACAGCAGTGCATGTGCTCCCACAGTATGATAAACTGATTATTGCCATATTACAGATGAGGTAGTTGAGACAATGAGGGGATAAAAATGTTGTCCTCTCATTTAGTAGGCAGTGTGGGATTGGAACCTAGCCTGTCTGTTTTCCAAACCTTTGCACTTAACCCTTATGCCATTGTCGCCATCAACATCATTTATCCTTTCTGTGCCCACTTGCTTTAGGTCCCCTTCCAAGAAAAGCATGACTGCTGGTCTCTTCCTGGTAGCTCCCATCTCCATATTGTAGCTGGTGTTTCCAGATGAGTAGCCTTGCAGTTATTGCTTTGATCTCGAGACCTTTTTGCCAGATCAGGCTCCTCCACTTACTTCACTCAGCCTCTTAATGACTGCCCCTTTCTAGTGCCGTGTAACCAAGGATTTAACATGTGGTTTGTTTGTGGACTTACACTCATCACTTGTCTGGACATAACTTTCCTTTAAATGAATGATATAGTAAGATTAGGTACAACTTAGAGTTTAGGTATTTGTTTCTGCCTTCGGAGTCAAGATGGTAATGATTTTGATCCTAGCTCTTATTCACTGGATGAGTGACTTTGGGCAAGCTAGTTATGTTGTGTGCTTCCCTTTCCTCATCTTTTAAGGCACAATAATGATACGAGTTCTGGAAGCTTAGTGGTTACGAATTGGGGTGCTAACCTGAGTTAGCAGTTTGATACTACTAGCTGTTCCACAGGAGAAAGATGAGGCTTTGTGCTCCCGTAAAGATTTACAGCCTCAGAAACCCTATACAGGGCTGCTATAGGTCGGAACTGACTCTGTAGCACATAGCCACCACCACCACCTTTTAAGTTATTGGGAGTTTAAAGAATCTTTGTGCATAATACCTGAAACATAGTAATTACTTGATATGCCTTAGTTCAGTTCCTACCCTCTCTTGCCTGGATTACTGCTTGCATTTATCACAGGGGTCAGTAAACTTTTTTCTGTAAAGGGCCAGATAATGAATTTTTTCAGCTTTGCAGATCATACAATTGGAACTGCAGCCCCTGGGTGGTGCAAGGAGTTAACTGTTTGGCTGCTGACGGGAAGGTTTGGAGGTTGCAGTCTCCCCAGAGGCATCTTGGAAGAAAGGTTTGGTGATCTGCTTCTGTCAGAGTAGAACTGTATCCTATAAGGCTTTCATATGACTGATTTTTCAGAGGTAGATCACCAGACCTGTTTCTTGAGGTACCTCTGGGTGGACTCAAACCCCCAGCCTTCCAGTTAGTAGCTGGGCTCATTAACCATCTGTACCACCCAGGGGTTCCTGCATTGCTGTTAGAGTGATTCTTTCCAAGATGAAAATCCAAGATTCACAATTACTTTCAAGAAACTGAGCAAACACTTCAGCATGTCCACGTATTATAGTCTTATTGTTAAGTGCCATCGATTCAGTGTTAACTCATAGTGACCCTGTATAGGGTTTCTGAGGAGCGGCAGGTGAGTTTGAACTGCTGACCTTGCTATTAAACTGACTCTACATATCAGTGTTTATCCTACAGAGTCACACCAGGATTCTTATTCTAGTCTTTTGGAAGAGCAAATTATTTGCAATTTGGCAGACCTATTTAAATCTTACTCAGTCTGGGTATTAACTAACTCTGTGTCTTTTGGAAAAGTTTCTTAAACTTTGTGAGTTTCAGTTTCAAGATTCAATAAAGAGGGAGTACTAGCTATCCAAAGTGTTGTTTTAAGACTCAAATGAGGTAATATATTTAAGCCAAGTGATATGCACTAGGCACATGTGAAAACACAACTTGCAGTTTTGTGAATTGGCTGTGCTCTTTGATACCTTTTATGGAACTTACTCCAGGGCAGCTAACAACAGTTCTGGCATTTGCTGTTGCCATTGTCTGCTGTTGTTGTTGTGTGGTATAAAGCTGATTCCCACCCTACAGGACAGAGTAGAACTGCCCCATAGGTTTTCCACGGTTGTAGAACTTTATGGAAGCACACTGCCTCATCTTTCTTCTGTGGAGTGACTGGTGGATTCTAACCACCCACTTTTCATTGAGAAGCTGAGTGCTTAACCACTGAGCCACTAGGGCCCTGCATCCTACCCTTTTGTTGTTGTTAGGTGCCATAAAGTTGGTGCTGACTCTTAGCGGCCCTGTGCACAACAGAACAAAACACTGTCTAGTCCTGTGCCAACCTCACGATTGTTGCTACTTGAGCCCATTGTTGCTGCCACTGTGGTAATCCATGTCATTGGAGCACTTCCCTTTTTCTCCCACTCTCCACTTTACCAAGCATGGGGTCCTTCTCCAGGGACTGGTCCCTCC
>NW_006408526.1:17632380-17648007 GCF_000296735.1 Chrysochloris asiatica
GTAACCACTACGCTTCCATTGAGGTAGTTCCTACTAATAGTGATCCTGTCGGGTCCTATTCCATCCTCACAGTTGTTGCTATGTCTGAGACTTATCAATCCATCT
This sequence comes from Chrysochloris asiatica, assembly GCF_000296735.1. NCBI lineage: Eukaryota > Metazoa > Chordata > Mammalia > Afrosoricida > Chrysochloridae > Chrysochloris > Chrysochloris asiatica. Next base: position 17,632,486 of record NW_006408526.1, read on the forward strand.
CAATGGTAAACCCTGCTTTACCAAGAATGATGGCCTTTTCCAGGACTGGTCCCTCTTGATAACATGTCCCAAATATATAAGATGAAGTTTTGCCATGTTTGCTTCTACGAAACATTATGGCTATACTTTTCCCATGACAGATTTGTTCAGCCTGCTTTTAGGATGTAAAGACATTATTCATTTTGTGAGAAATGGATATTACAAGAGAGAGGGTTATAAGATATAAAAGAGGGTTGTGAGTATTATCTAAGGAGCTCTGGAAGCATAGTGGTTATGAGTCAGGCTGCTAATCTCAAGGTCAGCAGTTTGAAACTACTAGCAGTTCTGTGGGAGTAAGATGAGGCTTTCTTCTGTAAAGATTTGCATCCTCAGAAACCCTATGCAGGGTCGCTGTGAGTGAGAATCGACTCCGTAGCACATCACCACCACCACCACCACCAGTGTTATTGACCTCACACTCTCTTTTCCAGTAAGGTGGTTAAGTGCTGTTGAGTCAGTTCTGGCACACAGTGATCCTGTATAAAGTTTCTGAGGAGTGACTGGTGGGTTTGAATAGTTACCCCTGTGGTTAGCAAAGTCTTTAATAAGGACTAAGTCTAACTATGAGTCAGAATCAACTCAATAAAAACAGAAACAAGTAATAAAAAGCATCACTGAAACATCATTTCTTTGAATCAAGAGGCACGATAATACAGGTGTTAGGGGGACTAGGAAAGATGAGGCTTCCTGCTTCCATAAAGAGCATAGCCTTGGAAACCCTGTGCAGTGTTGCTATCTGTTGGAACTGACTCCAAAGCACAGCACCACTACTACCATGGTGATTAAGGAGCCGAAGGAATAAGGAGGAGGAAAAGAGTGTTATTTTGTATGTAAGGAACTGTTCCCATCTTCAGATTTGGTTTTTGAGTATTCCTTTGAATGTAGTTATGGATCTTCCAGATTAGGGTAAACTTTTTCTGTAAAAGGGCAGATAGTCAATCCTGGGCTTTGTGGGTCATATGATCTCTGTCACACATTGTAGACATTTTTTAAATGAATAGCTTTGCTCTAGTAAAACTTTATTTATAACAACAGGCAGCAAATTGAATTTGGTCCATGGACCATAATCTAAAGCATCAGAAGAATCCCAATTTCCTTTTGTTTCTTTGGTGGCCTCTTTTATTTTAAGACTACGGAGTGTAGCTTTATATTATCCCAGGAAATAGAGCTTATAGTTTCAGTCTTGTAAACTTCTCCTCTAGGTGGTCAACAGGTTTTGGAAAGATGATGGGGTATTTCATTTGAGTGGCTGATTTTACTGCTGTTGTGCCTCTGTTGGGGATGGAAGTGTGTGCAGCTAGTCTGTCTCCATCTGTAAATATTCCATTCCCTATAGATACAAGTACAAGGTTGGACTGCACCTAATTTTAATGTCTGGTTTGAGAGATTATCTTCTAGTTGAGGTTCTTTGTTGGGACAGGGTGTTATTTGAATGAACTGTTCTCCTTCTAATGCTAGTACTGTGACTCTGCTGACTCCCCAGTGTTACCTGGTATGATTTGTAGGGATTCAGGCAGTGTTTTTTAGTATTTGTCTTTTTAGTATATGAGGGCAGAGAGTAACCGTGCCTGGGCTTCACAAGAACCTTGGTAAAGATGTGTAGATTGTCAAATGAAATACAAGCTGTAGTCTCTTTGCTGCCTGGAGTGTAATTTAAATAAACGAACCTTACAAATGCAGCCTTCGTCTTTTGTGAATCATGAATAAATTGGCAGCACATTCCCAGATCTGAGCAGTAGTTTCTGCTTTCAGCATCTGTAATAGAATAATTCTCTTGAGCAGCCAGAATGAAATTCATAAAATTGGGTTTATGCTAATAAGGAACCTCAGTAATGAATATTTAGTTAATGTAAAGTTAAAGGGCAAAATGGTACTTATTGTGGCTTTGGAGCCTGACAAAGACATGTTCTCTGATTATTGTGGAATAATAACCTCTTGTTCAGGATACCCCAAAATGAGATGTTGTCAGGTTCAATTTCACATGTCAGTGCATTTATGGTGAAAATTTTGAAAGGCTTGTGCTGGCAAGATATACAACTGACTAATTTTAGTTTGTTCTCCAAAGTTTGTAAATAGAACTATTGTCATCCTGGTCTGCGATTTGTAGTAATTTCTTCCCTTACTTCTTAGATTGTTATCTCTTAAACGATGGCTGAAAGTAATTTTCTTTCTAAAATTGATATACTGAGGACTTACTGTTTTGTTAGTAACATTCTGGAGGTGAACCATACTCAAGGTGGTAATGTGTGGTGGGTTTGTAAGAGCGAGAGCAATTTTTAAAACTAATTGAAATGGTTATGAATTTCATATTTTTGATTCAAGACAGCATCCTTTTGGCATTTTTCCTTTCAGGATAAATGATAGTTTTGAATTAGAAGTGATGATTGAATTCTGAGTGAACTTGCAGTCTCCAGGATGAACTAGGCAACACAGTTTTATGTCAAGAAGTAAATGGTTTTGTTGTGAAACAAATGAATTGTATAGTAGGTTATGCTTTTGTCTTATTGGACACATTTCCCTCTTTTCTTTCCTAGATAAATGTAAATGAAATTACAAGATTTTCAGATTTCCCTTTGTCCAAAAAAACATTGAAAGGTAGGTACATGGTGATTCTGTGACATGTTATTTATTTTCTTGATGTTTTTAATAAATGGCAGAGGGTTCAGAGAGAGTGCAATCTGAAAAATCTTAATTTGGCAAATTATTTTGAGCTGATGGGAGCCTGTAGCCAGAAACAATATCAGTTCATTGAATTTTACCAATTTATCATTCTCCTCATCCTTTCTAAGTAGGTGAAAGAATAGTAGTGGAAATATGAGGGGGTTTCAGAAATTCGTGGAAAATGAAATGAAAAGATAATTTAATTTTTCCACAAACTTTTGAAGCACTTTCATACAAGATGGTAGGAACCTTTGAATAATTAAAGCAAAACCTAATTGTGTTAGTTAAAGTAAATACGGAATCAAAATGTGACACCTTTTTGCAGGGATTTTCTAAAGTATCATTCTCCTTGCCTCTACATTGCCAGGTTTGCAGGAAGCCCAGTACCGTTTGGTGACTGAGATACAGAAGCAGACCATTGGGTTGGCTTTACAAGGTAAAGATGTGCTTGGAGCTGCCAAAACTGGATCTGGCAAGACTCTGGCTTTCCTTGTTCCAGTAAGTATTTTACTCACTGGGTGAGGTTCTCCATTATGTAACTTTATGAATTCTATTTTATGGCCCTTGACATAGGTGCAGATCAATATGTGAAGAGTTGTTTCATGTTGGACTTCCTAAATAGAATGGAAGGCTCCGTAGACGGGGACACATCTATCTTTTTCATCAAATATTGTCTAGGTCCTCACACAGTGCCTTATACAAGGCAAACACTCAGTAACTTACTGAATGAATGAATGTATTGACAAGTCCTGTAGATGCCGTTGAGTCAGTTCCGAGTCATAGTGACTTTATGCACAGCAGAATGAAACACTGCCCGATACTGTCCGGTCCTGTGCCATTGTCATAGCTGTTGTTATGCTGAACTCCATTGCTGCTGTCACTGTGGCAGTCCATTTTGTTGGGGGTCTTCCTCTTTCTCGCTGACCCTTCACTTTACCAAGCATGATATCCTTTTCCAAGGACTGGTCCCTCCTGACAATATGTCCGAAGTAAGAGAAAAAGTCTCACTGTCCTGGCTTCTAAGGAGCATTCTGGCTGTACTTCTTCCAACACAGACTTGTTTGCTGTTTCTGGCAGTCCATGGCACTTTCAATATTCGTTTCCAACACCATAATTCAAATGCATGAGTTCTTCTATAGTCTTGTTGCATGGGCATTTTCCTGTGACAGGTTAAATGGTTTTACTCTGCTTTAAAAGGAGCTCTAGTAGCATAGTGGTCCTGAGTTGGACTGCTAACCTCAAGGTCTGCAGTTCGAAACTACCAGCCGTTCTGCAGAAGAAAGATGAGGCTTTCTGCTCCCGTGAAGATTTACAGCCTTGGAAACACTATTCAGAGTCTCTGTGAGTCAGAACCAACTCCCTGGCACACCACCACTACCACTCTGCAGTAAGACTGGTGGGGAAAACAGCTGTTCCTGTTTCCTCCTTGAAGACCTGCTGCCAGTTATATTGACGCTTGTCAACTCTATAGGATTAAGCTGAAGTATGCAGGACTTGAACCTCTTCACTCTGGTTCAATCCCTACTGAGAATTTTAATTCTACCTCAGATATACTGAATCAGAATCATAATAATGTGATCCCTCCTTGATAAATTCCCGGGTAATTCTTCTTTACACATCTTATGGGAATCTTGTTAAAATGTAGATTCTGATTCAGTACAAGTGGTCTTCAAAAAGTTCACAGAAAATGGGTATGATGAAAAACTATGCATGGATTTAAAAAAAAATTTTGCAACAAAATAGACTCATACTAAATTGTTGTAACATACCTGAACAAGATCTCGTTTGGGGCACTAAGAAGATTAGGATATGAGCTTGAAAAGATCCCCTCTCAATGAAACATGTATACACTTCAAATATTAAGTGTATGTGAAACTTGGATGGAAGAATGATGAAATCCTTGATGCTTTATAATAAGTTAATGGGAACAATTTCCCAAAGAAATCAGCAGTTTACAAATGTTTTAAGAAGGAAAGAGATGATATTGAAGAAGACATCTGCAGCAGCAGAACATCCACATTCATTTGTAAGGAAACAATTTTGTTTCTCTAATTGAAAAGGGCCAGTGATTAACAAGAAACAATAGCCAGCACCATATATATCTTAGTTGGTTAATCTTAAACACGTTCTGAATGAAATATTAAAGATGAGCAAGCTTTCTGCTCAATGGGTGCTAAAACTGTTACGTCCATATCAGCTGCAGACAAGCAGAGCTTTCAATGGAAATTTTAAAAAAGTGGGATCAAGATTCTGGATCATATCTTGGAAGAATTATAGCAGGAGATGAAATATGGCTTTACCAGTATGATCCTGAACACAAAGCACAGTCAAAGCAATGGCTGCCAAGAGGTGGAAGTGGTCTATTACTCATTGTTGTCAAGTCGGTTCTGACTGATAGTGACTTTATATGACAGAGTAGAACTTTTCCTACGGTTTCTGAGAACATAAATCTGTACAGGCACAGACAGTGACATCATTCTTCTTCATTGAATGGGCTTGAACTGCTTACCTTATGGTTAGCAGCCCACTGCTTTACCCAGTGCACCACCACTGGGCATTCTTGGAAGTGGTGCAGTCAAAGCAAAGTGGATCCAGTCAGAGCAGAGGTCATGGCAGCAGTTTTTGAGATGGGCAAGACATTTTGGCTTGTTGACTTTCTGGAGAACCAAAGAATGATAACATCTGAGGTGACATGAGAATGTTTGAAGAAAGTTAGCCGAAACCTTAGCAGAAAAACTGGACAGCTTCACCAGCGTCTTCCTCCACCAGGACAAATCTGCCCATTCCTCTCACCAAACAAGGGCAACTTTGTGAGAGTTGCAGCAGGAAATTTTAGACATCCACCATACAGTCCTGATTTGGCTGCTTCTGACTTCTTTTTGTTTCCTGATCTTAAGAAAAAATTTAAAGGGCACCTGTTTTTCTTCAGTTAATAATATACAAATGAATGCATTGACATGGTTAAATTCCCAAGACCCTTAGTTCTTTAGGGATGGACTAAATGGCTGGTATCATTGCTTACAAAAGCATCTTGACTTTGATGCAATCTGTTTTGAGAAATTAAGTTTATTTTTGTACTTTTGGCTTTTAATGCCATTTTATCACGAACTTTTTGATGTCCCCACGTATATCTGAGGTGGAACTAAAATTTTCAGCAGAAGTCAAACCAGAGTGAACCATTTTGAAGACCATGAAAGTATGCTTACTTTAAGGAGATTTGGTCTCTGTTTGAGAAGTTTCTGGGACATTGTTAGTTGTCCTTTTAGCAGTAAAACAAGAAAGACTCATCAGCTCCTGCACCCCAGTTATGCTGTTGATGTTCTAATTTTTAATAATTACTACAAAGTAATTCACCCAGAATAATCACATTTTAGTTTCTGTGCCAAGTAATGCAAAACCATTTATTTTTCTTAATCCTAGATTTTTTTTTTTTCATGAAATGTCCCCCCTCTTAGAGAATTCAGCCACAGCAGCTACACAGAATAAAGTTCATTTTAATGTGGTTTCTGTTTAGAAAATGGTGATGACAATTTTTTTCTTCAATCTACTGTAACTGCCTGTGGGCTGCCCGAACCAGTCTTCTGATGGTGTGGCTTTGGCAACAGACGGACTGCCGTGGGACTGGCTACTTTTTCCTTCTCTCTGTGGGTTAGGGTGGTCACTTCTGGTGGATGACAGAAAGCAAAAAAACCCACCAACCACTGCATGGGAAAAAGATGAGGCTGTCTGCGCCCAAAAAGATTTCCGATCTCTTAAACTCTAAGAAGCAGGTCTACTCTGTCCTATATAGGGTCTCTATGAGTTAGAATATAATAGCTAATTTTGATAAAACTGTATATGCTATTCCTTCAGCTTGGAAGGTGCCTTTGTTTTGGAGGGAAAAGGTTGAGGCTCAGAATGCAATGACTCCCCTATTGTTGTTGTTATGTGCCATGGAGTCAGTTCCAACTCATAGCGACCCTGTACAGGGTTTCTGAGGCTGTAAATCTTTACGGGAGCAGAAAGCCTCCTCTTTCTCCCACGGAACAGCTAGTAGTTTCGAACTGCTGACCTTGCGGTTCACAGCTTGATTCGTAACCACTACGCTACCAGAGCTCCTTAATGACTCCCCTGAGGGTATATTAATCACTTATTTTCTTTCCGTTTTGAGGTGCTGGAAGCCTTATATCGTCTGCAGTGGACCTCAGCAGATGGCTTGGGGGTTCTGATAATATCACCTACGAGAGAACTGGCCTATCAGACCTTTGAGGTCCTCCGAAAAGTGGGGAAGAATCATGACTTCTCAGCTGGTCTCATCATTGGTGGAAAGGTTAACCCTTTGTCTTCCTTCCCTTTATAACCTGTGTTGGAGCCTTGTGTAGCTGGCCTCCTGGTCTCCTACACAGGTCCTTATGGGGTGGTAGCATCTTGGTGTGGTCACTGTCATTTAGAGTCTGGTGGTCAGTTTCACAAGCCCAAAAATCCATTTTGTCAGAGTATCTGGAATTGATCAGTTTCATTGAGACTAATGTACCCTAATCAGTCTGTAAATCTATTGTTAATATCCATGGGGAAAGATGTCATTTTAATTTGTTGACTATTTCCTTTTAATGAGGTATCTAAGAAGTTGGATAATTCAGGGCAATGTTTTGTCAGTAGCAGAAGGAAGAAAGGTGGATAGTTTTGAGGAATGCTTATTTTAGGCCATGGTTAAGTCTGCTGTTCACCTTTTGTTCTGCCTTCCAGTACACCTGGAGTGCTTACATCTGTGAAAGTCTGTTCTAGACTATGGGAGTAAACACTTGACTTTACACGAAGGAAGAATAGCATCGCAAACTCTCACATACGCGTGAGCTTATTACCTAGCTTTAATAATGAATTATTTTCAGTACTTGTTGTTTCAAGGACAGAATGGCTACTCTGTGGAGTGCTCAGCTATTTTTTTCAGTTCATCAAGGTACAGCAAGTGGTGCCAGGGCTCCTAACTTTTTAGAAAGTGGAAGTAATCCCAGGTTCTTAATTAGTTTTGACAGAAAAATACTTTTCTTGGCCTGAGAGTGCTGTCTATGATTCAGAATCTGGAGGACCTCTGAGCTCTTAGGTCTACAGTAAGGACCTTCTTTAGCCCAGAAATTTGTATGCGCTGCAGAAATTAGGTTTATTTTTAGAGTATATAACCTGCTATGATGGAATGCCACATACACCTTTTAATAGTCTTAGAGTGATATGTCTGTGTATTCTAAAGAAACAACTTTTTTTTAGGATCTAAAACATGAAGCTGAGAGGATCAATAACATAAATATCCTTGTTTGCACACCTGGTCGGCTTCTTCAACACATGGATGAAACAATATGTTTTCATGCTACCAATCTCCAGATGTTAGGTGAGTCTAATGAATTTCTAGTGAAAACCCTCAAATTTAAGAGAGAGACTTACAAATTTTGTAACAAAAATGCTTTCTTGATAAATGATGTGGTTAAGAACAATCTGAGTAATTGTTATTTTTGTTAGGTGTCGTTGAATAGATTCCAACTCACACTGACCCACAACAGAATGAAACACTGCTCAGTCCTGTGCCAGCCTCAAAATGATTCCACTTAAGCCCATTGCTTCTGCCACTTTGCCAGAAGAACAAACAAATCTGTTTTGGAAGAAGTACAACCAGAATGCTCCTTAGAACCCAGGATGACCAGACTTCATCTCTAATACTTTGGACACATTATCAGGAGGGATCAGTCCCAGGAGTAAAACATCATGCTTGGTAAAGTGGAGGGACAGTGACCAAGAGGAAGACCTCCAATGAGATGGATTGGTACAGTTGCAACAATAGTGGGCTCAAGTGAAGCAGCAATGCTGAGGGATGGCACAGGACCAGGCGTTGTTTTGTTCTGTTGTACATAGGGTCACTATAGATTGGAACTGACTTGATGGCACCTAACAACAACAAAAGCAGGTGGCAAATTCTACTCTGATGCACAGGGGTCACTTGGAGTTGTAATTAACTCTGGTAGTTTTTCGTTTTTTGGAGGGGTGGGTCGGAGTAAGGAGTTAGGGTTAAGACTGGCTAAGTCTAGGCTAGTGCTAAGTCTAGGCTAGGCCTAGGACTTTGTTTACTGTTAGGGTTAGAGTTAGGACTAGTGTTAGGGGTACGGGTTGAGCTATGGCTAGGAGTAAGGTTTGGTATAGTTTTAGTGTTACAGTTAGGTTTATTTTTTTTTATAAAGTGGTCTGATATTACAAATTAATTTTTCTTTATTTGGAAATGTCCTAATTTCACTGTCATATTTAATAGACAGTTTTGCTGGATATATGATTTTTGGTTGGCAGTTATTTCTTTCAGAATTTTATATATGCCATTCTAGTTTCTTTTTGACTTCGTGGTTTCAGGTAAGAAATCAGACCTTAGTCTTAGTAGTTTTCCTTTGTGGCTAACTTTTCATTTTCCCCCAACTCCTCTCAGTTTTTCCTTTTCTTTAATTTTGAAAAGTTTGATTATAATATATAATATGTCTTGGTGATTTTCTTTTGGGGTCTATCCTGTTTGGAATTATTTAACTTCTTGATTGGCTATCTTGTTTTTGATCGTTAGAGAAATTTTCTTCCAATAATTCTTGGACAATTTTTTTCTATATGTGTGTTTGTTTGTTTTTTTTGTCTCTTCCTGTTCTGGAATTCCTGTCACACAGAAGTTATTCCTTTTGATTTTGTCTCATCACTCTTAGTTTTTTCAATTTTTTAATTCTTTTTTTTTTCTGATTGTTCCTTTAGCAGATGACTATTGAGAGATTTGTGTTCAAGCTCCATAATTTGGCCTTTCATTGATTTCAATTGTACTACTTTGCCTTTTTCATTATACTATCTGAATTCTTAGTATTACTCTTTTGGCTTTCTAATTACTGGCTTTGTATAATTTCCAATGTTTCATATCTTTTGTCAGTTTGTTCTTACAGTGTTTTCCTGAATTTTTGTGAAGTTTTTTTCTGTGTTCTTGCTTTCCATGTATTTCTGGTATTGTGTTTGCTGAGACACTTTGTCTTGTGTCTTTGTGCAAGCTGAGATGATCTGTTTTCTCTGAGATGTTGTGGTGTCATGTATATATGTTTTAATTGGCGACTGTAGGTTGGTGTGTTCTCAGGCACTCACCACTTTCTCCTGGCGGATGTGATAGAGACTGGAAGTGTGAAAGTAGTTCTTTGTTTGTGTAGTATAGTTTAGGGTGGGTTCGTTTGCTTCCAGGAGCAGAGTGGCACTTCCACTCTTGACCTCCAAGGCTGTGCAGAAGCGGGTGCCACTGGCAAGGGCAGGAACTGGACATGCCCCCGGCTACCAGAAGGACATGGACCTCCAGCTGTATTCTGTGCCTGATGGCTACTTTATTAACAGTTGCTAGCAAAAGCTCAAGATGGTCTCGTTGCTCCATGCCCACCGACAGCCCACGTGTTTTTCTCCTCTCTCGCTGTTCCTGCTCAGCTTTCTCTTCTAGCCAACACTCAGTTCCCCTGTCTGTCAGCGTTCCAGGATCACCATCTGTATCTGTTTCACTTCGTCTCCCCTGTGCTTGCTGCAAAGGGTCTGCTCAGCATGTCTGCCTACTCGGATATCTTTTGATGGCAATGGATTTCTAAAGGATTTTTTAAGTGAGATCCCCTTATGGTAACTTGAAAGGTCACATTGGCATTTTTGGTGAACTTTTCCCTTTCTGCTTGGTGATATTACTTAATGTGTATTTTTAAAAATAACTTTTTATTGGCCTATTTTAAATTTACAGAACAGTTAAAATGATAATGTAGAGTATTGCCATAAACCCTTTCCTAAAATATCCTTAACATGTTATTATCTTTTATAACTATGGTATCTTTATCAAAACTACAAGTTTAACATTGCCATATCACTACAAGTTAAAATACAGACTTTATTAGAATTTCATCAGTTTTCCCACTAATGTCCTTTTTCTATTAGAGTATTTACAAGATACCACATAAGTGTTTACTCTGATGCATATGTTAAATGCTTGTTTTCTGTTTTTAGTTCAATACTTGTTTTCTGTTTTTAGTGCTTGATGAAGCAGATAGAATCTTGGACATGGGCTTTGCTGATACTGTGAATGCTATTATTGAAAATCTTCCTAAGAAACGTCAGACTTTGCTTTTCTCAGCAACACAAACCAAGTCTGTAAAAGACCTTGCACGCCTGAGTTTGAAAAACCCTGAGTATGTGTGGGTTCATGAAAAAGCAAAATACAGGTATGTACTGTTTGAAAACATATTTGATTCTTTTTTTTAAAGTCAGTCTTCTCTTTTTTAGTTTATGAATTTGATATCTTAAATTGATATTTTCTAGCACTCCCCCCACCCCCACAATTTTCTAGGCTTATTATATATTAAATGCATATTAAAATTCTGGATATACCATATAGGATAATACTCTAAAGCAGCATTTTCCAAAATGTGACTGAGGGAGCAAGTATTTTTTTCTGTTGGATGTTATCAGGTGTTTTACCATTTACCAACCTGCATTCCACAGTTGAAGGGGAGAACATTCCTTGGGTACATAAGTAGCAAATGGTGATTTAAAGTGAAACTTTTTTCACTAAGATTTTCAGAATCTTTAGTATGTCTGTGAGCATTGACTAGCCAAAGTATTAGGAAGTAGATATAACTTGCTGCATTTCTGAAAAATATTTTGCTATGGAATCATTGTCTACATATTTTATTAAATGCACTAATATTTTAGTAGTTTATTCTTCTGTTTAAAATTGTTCTGGCAGCTGTTATTTTGTTTTAGCTATACTAAAAACTGAAGAATAGTACGTGAATGTTTATGTACTAGTAAAAGTGTGTGTGTGTATTTTGTTGATGTTTAAAAGTGCTTTGATATTATAACAGCTATATACAAGGATCTTCAAAACATTTATGAAAAAAAAATTATTTTCTTCTGATTCTGTTTTTTCACAAATGCTTTGAAACCCCTTTATATTATAGTGACCCTGCACAGGGTTTCTGAGGCTGTAAATCTTTACGGTAACAGAAAGCCTCATCTTTCTCCCACGGAACAGCTGGTAGTTTCGAACTGCTGACCTTAAGGTTAGCAGCCGAATTCGTAACCACTACGCTACCATAGGTCCTTATATTATGAGTAGATACGCTTTTCTTTCCCCCACAATTGCATGGTACTCAATTGGGTTGATATGCAAATTCACTTTCAGAGTTCCTTCTTGGCTGACATTTGGGTTATTTTTCATCATTTTTGCTTTATAAATAATGCTGTATCTTTCTGCATTTTTAAGAATAGAATCTTAACAGTGGGTTTGTTCATATGTATTTCTCTCTAACATTTTATTATGAATTAGTTATCTATTATCAGCATCCTTTTATCCATCCCTCTAGCCAGACATCATCCCATCTTATTTTTTGATGCATCTTAAAGTAAATTGCAGGCATCTGTACACTTCTCCCTAACTAGAGTTTAGTACTTTTTATGTAAAATCTTCGTATGATGGAATGTATAAATCTTAAGTATATTTACAGATTTTTGACAAATGAGCATACTTCTGTTACCTAACCCTCTCATAAAATGTAGAACACTGCCATCAGCACTGTGAACTTCCTTATGCCTTTGCACAGTCAGCCCCTAACCCTGCTCTTCTAGAAGCAACTTCCTTGTGTTGTTTTTTTCCTTGGGGTGGTGGGGGTATTTATTTGGAGTCCTGGTGTGGTGCTGCAGGGTAATGCACTAGACTGCAAGGTCAGTTTGAACCACAAGATCGGCAGTTCAAACACACCAGTTGCTTCTTGGAAACCGTATATAGGGTTGCTATGGATTGAAATCGACTCAACTGTACATAACAACCACAACTAATACTTATTTTATTTTAAGCTTTTTATTGTCAATTGAATGAAGGTTTGCAGACAAGATCATCAGTTTTACATTCAACAAATCATACACTTTATTTTATTTCAATGATTGCAATCCCCTCCATGTAACAAGTTATTCCACTTCCTTCCTATGATTCCTGTTTCTGTTCAGCCCACTTTCCCATCCCTTCTCAACTTTGTCCTTAGATAAAGGTTGCCCTTTTGATTTTTGAATGATCACCTTTCAATGGTGAGCATACTTTACTAGTCCCTCCTATATACCTGTCTACTGCTTAGCTAAATATTGGACCACGAAGGTGGGTTCCTTTCTAGACCTGAAAGGTGGTCAAGGACCATAATCTCAGGCTCTTTCTGATCAGTAAGACTGGTCTTTTTAAAAAATTTATAAAATAATTTTGAGTTTTGTTCTACATTTTCTCCCACTCTATCAGGGACCCTCTAATTGGATCGTTTTCAGAGCAGTTGGTAGTGATAACCAGGCACTGTCTAGTTCTTCTGGTCTCAGAGACATGGAGTCTAATGTTCACATGGTCTGTTAGTCCATTGAATTATTTATTTCAAGCCTCTTCAGTTCTTATCACTCTTCATTTTCACACACAGAGAGACCAGTAGCTGTGTCTGTAAACCACTTAGATGTCTGCTCATGAGGTTTTAAACTCCTAGACACTACTCACCTAATAAGTAGGATGTAGAATATTGTTTTGTTGACTGTTACACCAGTTGACCATGGTGTCCCCATGGTGTCTTGAGGCCATACACCCAACAACTTATTCCCTTAAGGTGTTTGATAATATCTCAGAAGCCTTTATCATTCCATTTGTATCATGTGTATATTCTATAATGAATTTAAGATGTATTCTAGTCATGTGTTGAGTTTATATCCCAAAGGACAATAGGAAAGAGAAGTGTGTTTTTGGTTTTTTTTTTTTTTTGCACAAAGGAGGATTTTTTTTGAGAGATGTGCTACTTTAAAAAATTTAACTGTTGTTTCTATTTTTGGTCTGGACTAATATAGCATCTCTTTAATCTTATCTAATGCTTTTGCTCCTATTAATTACACAAGCACCCCTGCCACTTTGGAACAGAACTACATCGTTTGTGAGCTGCAGCAAAAAATAAGTGTACTATATTCCTTTATGAGAAGCCATCTGAAGAAGAAGAGCATTGTGTTTTTCTCCAGTTGTAAAGAGGTACAGTATGATTTCCCTCCCCACCCCTTTCAACTTATTTATGCTGAATCATCTGTCTTAAAATAGAAGATTTCAATTAGATAGTAATTTCCTACTATATGAGAGATACTGTATATTAGATATGGTGAGGGATCAGTAGTTAATGAGATCCTGTCTTTGTTCTAACCATGGATGAGACTGTAAGCTTCTAGGAGAGCAGATTGTGTCTGTTTTTAGTATCATGTAATAATATTTAATAAGGAGCTCTGGTAGCGTAGTGGTTGCAAATCGGGCTGTGAACCGCAAGGTCAACAGTTTGCAACTACCAGCTGTTCCGCAGGAGAAAGATGAGGCTTTCTGCTCCCGTAAAGATTTATAGCCTCAGAAACCCTGTACAGGGTTGCTGTGAGTTGGAACCGACTCCACGGCACATAACAACAATGACAATAATACTTAATATACCATTTTGTGGAACTGTGGGTTACTTTTCTGGATTGCAATGCCGGTTTGAACCAAAAGGTCAGTGATTCAAGTTCATGATGAGCTGCTCATCGGAAACCCTATACAGGGTTGCTTTGGGTTGGAATTGAAAAAATAGCACTTAACAACAACAACAACATATCATTTTATATTTTGGACCATAATAGTGGTAGTAGTAGTGTGTCTCCAAGTTGGTTCCTATTCATAACAACCCTGGTTAGGATTTCTAAGGCTGTAAACCTTTACGGGAGCAGAAAGCCTCATCTTTTTTCCATGGAGCGACTGGTAGATTCAGTACCAAACTTGTGGTTAGCAGCCCAGCTCATAATCCACTATGCTACCTGGATTCCCTCAATAAATATTGATAGAATTAGCATTTGACTGGTGGGAGTAACCAAAGGTTTTTATAATCTGATGCCCTATTCTACTTTTTATCAATACTGATCTGAATATGCCAGAGCAGTTTGTAACATTTATTGTTGTTAAGTACTTACTGTTAAGTAGGTTCTGACTCATAATGACCCTGTATAGGGTTTCTGAGGAGTGAATGGTGGGTTTGAACTGCTGAACCTGCAGTTCAAATCGACATTGTGGTCCAGTGTTTATCTTCCAGTGCCACACCCTTACTTGCCATTGTTTTCTGTGCCTCATAATTTTGTTCATGGTGCTGATCTCTTTGTCTGGAATGACCTTCCTGGATGTGTTCAGACTACTTCTTAGTAAGTATTTAGCATCTTATAAAGCTTAGCTTGGACCGTTGGTGTGGTGCTGTGGTTAATGCGCTGGACCACAAAGTCAGTTTGAACTGCAAGATTCAAGCTCACCGGCCACTCCTCAGAAACCTTATACAGGGTCATTTTGGGTCAGAACTGACTCAATGGCACTTAACAACGACAAGATTTAGCTGGACTATCTGCGTGGTACAAACAGTTAACACAGGCACATGCCACTGCTAACTGAAATGTTTGCAGCAAATGGTGATTTGCTTCCAAAAAAATAAGTCACTGATACACAATCTTCTGAGGTGGGACATTGCCACTTGAAAGGACGAGCAGACCAGCCTGGAGCAGCTAGAAGAACAGAAGATACTTCTTGAAAGAAAAACCAGCAGGAAAAATTAAAAACAATAACAGCAGTCTGATTGACTACTACATGAACAAACAAGTTGTTCCCCTGGGAGCCATCAAGGCAAGTGGTCAGCTTCCCTCAAGGCAAACACCCTTTCAAGACTAAAACTCCAGACATAGCAAACTGTCCCTCATCTGAGTATTCAGTTATGCTTGTTAGTAATCGCATACATGAGCCCTGGATATCCACAG
>NW_006408526.1:17648207-17649004 GCF_000296735.1 Chrysochloris asiatica
GAGCAGGCATGTAGTGTTGCTGCTGACTACGTTGGCCACCGATTAGGGAAAGTGGGGGAAAACAGCAATGAAGTTGTGAGCTAAGTTTGACTACATTCAATAGACAACTGTTAACCTAGACTGAGACCTGGTTAATCAGCAGTATGACAAGACCTGGGGACTCCTGGGCCCAGGGGCAGGGAACATGGCCCCTGAGGACTAGAATGGAGTGTGGAGTATCCAGCTGATAAGAAGTGAGGGGAGATGCACAAGAACACCCACACTTCTAGATAGTACCCATTTGACCTAGCTTCAGTAGCTGGATGATCAGAACACCACTAGAGGAAGAAAGAAGAGGAAAGAAAGAGTAACACACTACAATTAGATAAACTTGACCTATGCTTGTGGATGCAGTATGGCAAGGGAGTGAACAAATCTTTACAGTGAGGATCATTCCCATCCCATTGGTACACAGGGTCGACAAGGATGGGTAACTTAGATATTGGCTACTCAAAATGTGGGGGCTACAAAGGCAAGAAGTGACTGTCTTACAAGCTTTCAATAGGGAACCTAGTTCCAGAGCATACTGGGAAAGGTAGAATCTCCACTGAGTTGTTTCCAACCTGTCTGGAAGGGGCTGATAAAAGGTGATGGGAATAAGACTCTTGTGGTTCAATAGGGAATGATTGCTGTCAGTACTGACTCTTGAGTTTTAGAAAGGTAAAAGTAGACGTTTTGTAACAAAAGTAGGGGAGTGGTTGATTTTGCAGTCCAGGAGCAGAGGTCCCTGGAACCATCAAGGGAGAAAAGCGAAGTGC
>NW_006408526.1:17649104-17661831 GCF_000296735.1 Chrysochloris asiatica
AGGTGTGCAGGGGTGTACCTTTGAGTTGTTTGATGGAGAACCCTTTTCTGATACTCTTAATTCCTTTTTTAGAATAAACTGTTTCCTCTTATTCTTCTGTACTCTTTTGCTTATGTAGTGGTGGTGGTTATGTGTTGTGGTGTCGGTTCCGACTCATAGTGGCCCTGTATAGGGTTTCCGAGAATGTAAATATGGGAGCTGAAGGCCTCATCTTTCTCCTGTGAAACAGTAGTTTTGAACTGCTGACCTTGAGGTTAGCAGGTGACTCATGTTTTTATTTAGTTAATAAATATTTCTTGAACACCATCATTGTGCTAGAAAATAGAGATTCTGAGATTTGTAAGAAAACTTGGTCTCTTTCTTCAAGGAAAAAGGATTTTATTTTGATTTTTATATGAAAGTTTTCCTCAACTATATTTCAGAATCCTGATGACATAGATGTTAGCGTATAGTAGATTGATTCTAGATTTACAACTTCTGAAATAGCTAGCATGATAAATTTATAGTTTATTTCTAGTTTGTGCTCTATTTTTATTGTCAGAGTTTGGAGTTTTTCTGTATCATTTTACCATGTAAAAAATGAGTTCAGATTTTTTTTATGACCTAGTTTAGATTTTCAAAATGTTACATTTCATATCAATGTAACATTGATACAAATGGAGTTTTTTGTATCAGTCAAAGAAACCAAACCAAACCCTTCTTGCTGTAGAGTCTCATTTCAATTCCTAGCAGCCCAGTAGGACAGAGCAGATTTGCCCCATAGGGTTTCCAAGACTGTAAATCTTTACAGAAGCAGACTGCTTCCTCAGAGTGGCTGTCTGAACCACCAGTCTTTCATTTAGCAGCTGTGCACTTACACTGGGCTTCCAAGGTCAGTTTTTGGTATCTGGATCCTAGGCAATGTTGAGTTTCCCGTTTACAGTATCTACTTGGTGATCTAATAATCTTGCTTTTCCTCTTGCTTCTGCTCGCGTAAAGACTTACAGCCTAGGAAACCCTGTACAGGGTCACTATGAGTCAGTTCTGACTCCACGGCACATAACCACCACCACAGTGTATTAAGTCCTTGCTTTTATCTATGACAAACCCTTTGTGTGCTCCAGATCTCATCTGCTCATTTATATAAGGCCTTTGCTAATACAACCATTCCCCTTTTCATCTGCATTTCCTTTTCTCTGTATCATTCTTTGTTGTTGTTGTTGTTGTTGTTAAGTGCCGTCGAGTCGGTTCCGACCCATAGCGACCCTGTACAGGGTTTCCGAGGGTGTAAATCCTTACGGGAGTAGAAAGCCTCATCTTTCTCCCGCGGAGCGGCTGGTAGTTTCGAACCGCTGACCTTAAGGTTCGCAGCCCAATTCATAACGACTACTCTACCAGAGCTCCTTAGCATTGCTTATATTAAGAATGAAAAACAAATTCTCCTTTACCATCACTGTCACCTTTTTTCTGCTCTTCCTAGTAGATAAACTCTAGTTCTGAAGTCATCTGTATCAGCCATGCACTTTCTCATCTTCTATCTCTCCTTTGCCCCAAACTTAATTGACCCTTATCAAGAGATAACACCTTGCCAGAATCAGCGATAGATTACCATCTCATATTATTTGGCCTCAGAATCTCTGGATACTGTTGATTATTCTCACCTTGCAACACTTCTTTAGACTTCTGTGACTGCACGCTCCCTTAGCCTGTTTGTAATCCTTGCTTTTTGGTTGCTCAGTATTAACCTCCTTTGTTAGGTTCTTCACTGTTAGAATTTGGAGTATCTCAGACCTGTGTACTTTGCTTTTTTCCCATCTCTAGTAACTCTAGGCATCCTCTTCAGTTCCAGGACTTTAAACTTCATTAGTATACTGGACAGTATACTGACTTATTGCACACCCAGAACTTCAGACTTGCATATCTGCTTGACTACTGTATATTCCCAACTGAGGGTCTACAAAGCATCTCAAATTTAAGATGCTAGGATTTGCTATTCCTAGATCTGTTCCAACTCTTTCTGAACTCAATAAATGATAAAATTCTCAATTCTCCTCTTTTCTTCAGTTAATATCTGATCTACCAATAAATCTCATTAGTTTTGCTGCTTTGTAATACCTTCAATGCTATAGTGCAGTCTTAGCTGCATTTCTCTTTCTCTGCACTTCCTAACTGGTCCTCTCATTTCCTCACTTTTCTTGCATATAGTTCTTCCACATTATAGTCAGAATGGCCCTTGAAAAGTGGAAACAAATATTTCACTGCTTTGTGTAAAAGTCCTCAATGACTTTTCATTGAAATTACAATAAATTTAAAATTCCTTACTAGAGCCTATTTAGAGATGACTTCATGACCTTATTCTTAATACCTCTTCAACCTCAGCTAGTTTGTTAAAGAGCAAGATTTCAAGGTCTGTCTTCATTCAAGGGATGCAGATTGCAGAAAGTTTTCATGAACTCTGTTTAATACGAGGTGGCTTCCAAAAGTTTGTGTAAAAATGGAATTATAAGTTAATGGAATTTTTTCGTGAACTTTTTAAAGCCCCTTCATGTACTTGTGCTTCTTAATTTGTTTTGCTGTTCATGTTTATGCTTACTTTAGTCCTACCATATAGAAATTGCTACACTCATTTTTTTGTTCTTTTCTAAATACCCAGGTTCAGTATCTGTTCAGAGTGTTCTGCCGGCTACGTCCTGGTATTTCTATCCTTGCCCTCCATGGTCGGCAGCAGCAAATGAGAAGAATGGAAGTTTATAATGAATTTGTTCGCAAGAGAGCTGCAATACTCTTTGCTACTGATATTGCAGCCAGGGGACTGGGTAAGAAGCGTTCTTTGAGGGTATATGCTATGATTGTGGGAAACAATTTGCTTGTAAATAAAATAGGTGTCTTTTATGAATTCAAACACTTGGGTTTTCTCTTCTTTCCTCTAATTTTTGCATGAAAAGAAAATCGTAAATTATTAACAGGTGATCAACATTAAGTATGTACCTTGGGTTTCGTGAAAATTTCCATAATATCTTCATCTTCTGTGTAGTTACTGTTTATTGTTTCATGATAATAATTGCACTGTAGAATCCTGAGGCACCTACAGCCTCATCAAAGGAGAATTGAAGGTTTAACCATGTAGTTTTTAAAAATTTTGTTTCCCACAATTAAATAAGTTTGATTCCATTTCTCTGAAAATTAAAAACTTTTGGGTTGATATTTAGACATATTTTGTAAGAAACAGTGAAACCTATAATTTCCAAGCCATTCTCATTTTTATTTTCACTTGAGTGAAGACTTACAAAACAAATTTTGTTTCATTTCAGTGATTATAATCTCTTCCATGTACCATCAGTTAACAGTATTTGCCCTGTTCTCTTTAAGTCTTATACTCCTTCCTATGCTTATTTTAAAATCACTATATTTAATCGATTTAAGCTTGCAAAAAGCTAAAAGATAATATGCTACAACTAATAGCTTTGTAGAGGTGAAAACTAGTGAAAAAAGCAAAGAATACTAATTTGAATTTTCAATCACTTTATTTTACTGTGTGTGTTGTTTAAAACTATCATGGGAAATTTTAAACATATATAAAAAGAGAATCAAGTCTAATGATTCCTAATATTCAAATCATTCGGTTTCTACAATTACCTTTTTCATGATCTCCATTCTTCTATCTCTCTTGGAGAATTTTAAAGCATATCTCAGACATTCTGTTAGTTCACTGCTTAATGCTTCAGTATTTTCAGTCATTGTAGATAGACTTGTGATTGAAGATAATAACTAGATATAAATATTTTAAAAACGCTTTCAAGACTATTTTCTCAGCCTTATAATCTGTTACCCTTTCAGGCCGCCTGTTTGAATGAATAATTTTGAAACATGTTATATGTGCTTTCGCCTGTCTCTAATAATCATACTGATTTTTTGAATTTAAATACAAATAATTTTGAACTCACACTTATCCCTTTGAAGGGTCAGAGCTGTTTATTTTAAATCATTAAATAATTTTAAAAGGTTTGCACCAGCCATTCAGAATGAACAAATAATAATAATCATGTATTGATTGGGTTTTTTTAAATTGAAGAAATCCAATATTAATCAGTGTAGTTGAGTTCATCTTTATGGCCTGTCTCATTTCACTGTCAGATAGTTGGTGTGTCTCCTTTCAATTGAGGGCTCTCACCTCTAGAACAAATCACTCATGAAGTCAGAGGGTCTATAAATTTGGACAGGAAAAAAATCCTATTTTCACTAACCTTAACTGAAATTTAGCTTTCCTTTTTTTTATTATTGGTTTTATTTTTGAGAACATATGCAGCAATATCTACACAGCTCAACAGTTCCTACACGTACAGCATAGTGACATTGATGACATTCTTCAAGTTGTGCAGCCATTCTTACCCTCCTTTTGAGTTGTTCCTCTCCCATTAACATAGACTCATTGCTCCTTAGGGTTCCTGTCTAATCATTTGAGCTACTGTTATTAATGTGATCCCCTGTGTTGTTAAGTGCTATCAGTTGATTCGGACTTACAGCAACCCTGTAGTGGGCTTCCAAGGGTGTGTCAATCTTTCCCGCAACAGAAAGGCTTACCTTGCTCCTGAGGAGTGGCTGGT
The DNA here is from genome assembly GCF_000296735.1 of Chrysochloris asiatica. Classification (NCBI taxonomy): domain Eukaryota; kingdom Metazoa; phylum Chordata; class Mammalia; order Afrosoricida; family Chrysochloridae; genus Chrysochloris; species Chrysochloris asiatica. Next base: position 17,653,688 of record NW_006408526.1, read on the forward strand.
GGGCTTGAGCCGCTGTACAGTGCTAATCCTACCGTGGCACCATTCTCTCATTGATCCTGTACAAATAGTTCTCAAACATAATGCTCAACGCAGGCCTTTTTTATTCATTATGCTAAACTATTGTTTGGCTTGAAGAACCTCCAGGGAATATTTCTGATTTAAGGTTTAACGATTATTTTAGGACAGTAGCTTCAGGGATTCATCCAGCCTCCATTGAAATTTAGCCATTCCTTCAATTATGAATGTAAATAACAAACCACAGTCGTATTGGTAATACCTTTTACTTTGTTTCCACTTGCTGTCAAAAATTCTATCATGAAATATTACACTCATTAGTATTTTGCTATTAGGATGGTTTTTAAACTTACAACTAGATCATACTATTTAATGTATTAATAAACAAGTATATGACATGACTATGGGAGGGCAGTGGCTTCATAGAATAAGCATTGGACTTTGAACCACAATTGCCAGTTCGAGCACACAAGCCACTCGTCAGGAGAAAGATGAGGCCTTCTGTTCCTATAAAGATTTAAAGCCTTGGAAACCCTATACGGGGTTCCTGTTAGTCCAAACCAGCTCGCTGGCACTTCACAACAACATATATTGCTATTTGTTGTTGTTGTTATGTGCCGTCGAGTATGGGACACTTATTTGAAAGGTTGACATTTATATTTGATTATATTTTTCTTTGATCGTATTATATATTTAGAAACATTATTCTGGGAAGGGATTCATAGGCTTTACCTATAGCATAAAAATTCTAAGAAAACATTGGAAGTTCTGTTGAAGGCTAGTCTCAGATACTTCCTATTCTTTTTAAACTAGCCTCCCCCCCCCCCAATAAAAGCACCCCATAGTTGACCAAAGGGTTATTGGTAGTTCACTAGTTGATTTAATGAAAACGTTTACTTGAAGTGAATGAATCTAATTGCGGTATGTAGTATTACTTTGCATGTTTTAAATGTTTACATAACCAATTCCATTACATGGAGTAGTCTGTGACTTGCTTTTGAATTCTTTTCATGTTGATGCATAAAGATCCAATTTATTTATGTAGACTTTCCCATGTTGTTGTTGTTAAGTGCTGTTGAGTCCGTTCCTACCTAGAGCGACCCTGTATAGGGTTTCTGAGAAGCAGCTGGTGAGCTTGAACTGCCGACCTTGCTGTTCAAACTGACCTTGGAGTCCAGTGCATTAACCCACAGTGCCACTCCAGGACTCCAGACTTTCCCATAGTATGAATTTATTTGTATAGTTATTTATCTATTTCAATTATAATGGACATTTAAGCTGTTTTTAGTTATTTTGTATTCTAAAAATTATGCAATGAATTTTTTGAAGCTCTCTCTTATGTATATGTTCAAGAATTTCTTTAGGACCCACTAGTATTTTTTAAAATTTAATTTAATTTTTCTAGTTATTTTTAATAAACAATATATTGCTGTTATTTATTGTTAAGTGCCGTAGAGTCAGTTCTGACTCATAGCGACTCTGTACATAGGGTTTCTGAAGAGCAGCTGGTGAGTTTGAACTGCCGACCTTGTGGTTCACAGTCCAGTGCTGATCGTACAGCGCCACATGATTTAAAAAGTCAAAGTTTTAATGAACCATAGCAGACCTTGCTCTACTTGTCATCATTTCCCAGAAGCATCTACTATTATTTATTTATTTTTTGTTATTTAGCTTCATATTTCAAATTGATATTTTTATATTGCCATTTCTAAATTTATCAAGTTTAGAAATAACCTAGTGGGTTCTTTTTCTGATCATTGAAGATTTACCTCTCTAACCACCAACTCTTTAACTACCAGCTCTCTTCTGGTACTCAGACTGCAAAGCCGTTTGAACTGCAAGGTCTGCGGTTCAAGCTCACCCAGCTGCTCCTCGGAAACCCTATACAGGGTCGCTGTCGGTTGCAACCGACTCGACAGCACTTAACAACAACAAATGTCTTGATTTTGGTTAGATAAAATTAAATATTTACATTATTTTGACTCATTATTATTGCTGGTGGATGTCATATACTAAGGATGTTTCCTTCTTATACTTTGTTTTTGCATTTTAATCGCGCTAATTGCCTCATTATACAATTTCTTTATAAGACTGAACTGCTTCCCTCCCTTCCTACTGATTTTTCTTATTTTCTCTTTCCAGAACAAGTATTTCACCTCTTATAATACTCCTATTTATTGTTTCTCTCCTGTTAGTCATCTCTTTGTTTTCTTGTTCTTCTTGGGAGATTTCTTTGATGTTATATTTAAACCTTCCTATTAATGGTTTTATTTTTAAGTTCTAACAACTCCATCGTGTTGTTTCCTACAGCTTCTTGCTCTCTTGCTTGATGGATCCATTACTGCTTTTCTCTCTGAAGATGTTATGCTTGTTTTCTAAGTTCTCTTCTCTCCACAATGTTTCTGTTTCTCCTGAGTTCCATTTTGATTCTTTCTCCTGTCTTTCATGTTTGAAGCTTTTATCTATGTTTGTTAATTGGATGTCATTTTATATATAAGAATGAGACACCCAAAAGCTTATTTCAAGTAATTTGTACATGAGTAAGACTTCCTGACTGATGGTTTTCATTGTATGGTCTGGACAGAGTTGATCATTATGTGAAAGACTCCAGTGTCCTAGTCTTTCCTCATTGAACGTTTAGTTTCTCCAGAGAACAATACTTCGCACTCATGAATGCCTTACTGCTGGCTTCCTGGGAGCCTAGCAAGGAATTCAAGGAGCCCTGGTGGTACAAGTGGTAAAATGCTTGGTTGCTAACAGCGAGGTTAATGGTTTGAACACACCTAGCCACTCCATTGGAGAAGTACCTGGCAATCTGATTCCATAAAGATTTCAGCCTAGAACCGTATAGGGTAGTTGTACTTTCGCTGTGGGTTAATATGCCAGACTGCAGAGCCATTTGAACTTCAAGCTTGATGTTCAAACTCACCAGCTGCTCCTCGGAAACCCTATACAGGGTCGCTATGGGTCGGAACTAACTCGACAGCACCTAACAACAACAACAACTTTGTTGCATTGGTCTGTCTGAGTCAGAATTGACCTGATGGTACTTAAAAACAACAGCAAGCAGCAGCAAGGAAGTCAGCTCAGGGGCTTCCCTGACAGTCGGTAGGCTTTGATGTAATACCTGTTTTCACCAAGGCTGATGTTTCTGCCTTCTACTCTTATTTGGTGTCTCAGTGTCTGCAGCCTTTCCCTGAAATAAAACTTTCGGTCTCTGTCAGGATACTCAATTGGGATAAGAGAGGTGCCCTTAATGTTTAATTTCTGCTTTCAATTTACTTTCTTTTTGCAGTCCTGAAACATGAGCTGCTTCTGACATACCTGGTTACTTCAAGTTGAGAGAGAGGAAGACTCTTAATGTCTCAGTTCTGCTTTCCTTGCCCACTTCCCCCACTAAAATTTAAGCCTCTTGAATGGGTTATATGACTTAGTGATAGTTTTAATGTCATATGTATCATTTTGTCCCAGTGTCTTTTTGGAAATGCTCAGTCCTTTTTCTCTATGACAGAAATTGATCTGAAATGCTTTCAGTAAAATCCAGTAATGATCAAAGGAGATGAGAGCAGGATTCTCTGGAAATGAATGGAAACTGCAGTGCTTGGAAATATGTATGGATTAACTGCTAGGAAATGGTGAGAGGGACCTGGAAAGAGATCATCAATATAAATAGAGGTGAAAGTAGCAGGAGAAGTAAACCTTCGCTTAAATCTAGAAGCCCGTTTTGTAGTTCACTAGGAGCCCATCAGAAGTGGTCCTTTTAGATGATCCAGTATCAGAGTATTTCATTATCTGTCTGATATAAAGCACTCTGTCTCTTCTGTATCAGATATGAAGCAATCTTCTCATTCAAACACTGTCATTCATTTTAGTTCACTTTGCCAAAGGACAGACGTGTCTGTTATCTCTCGGTATGTGCAATTAATTTTATTTTTAATAGCGTTCACAGATGTTATATCAGTTTGTTATGGCTGCAAGCCCTGGTGAGCATGGTTGTAAAATAAAACAAGTGTGCAGCAGGGTAGATCTTGACATTGATTTCTTCACTGGCATTTTCTTTGTACAGATTTCCCGGCTGTGAATTGGGTTCTCCAGTTTGATTGTCCAGAGGATGCCAACACATACATTCACAGAGCAGGTAGAACTGCCAGGTAGGTGTCCTGGCCCACTTTTTTGCTTTTGGGGGTACCTCAATAACAAAACATGTTTCCCCAAGTCCACACAAAGAAAGACTGGCCTTTCTTTAATATGAGAGACTGGTGTATGTAAGAGGCATTGGTCTATATAAGAGGCATTGGTTTATAGATAATTGCTAAGTTATCTGCCAGCTTTAAAATTCTTTGGAATGTATTGTGTTTTTTTAAATTAAATTAAAAAAAATTTTAAATCCTTCTTTACTAAGCTAATGTAAGAGAAACATTTATTTTCTCCTAAACTACTTTTCTGCTGATTTTGATTCTTATATGCCCTGGCAAGTAACTGGCTTTCCTTTTAAGGACAGAATTTTCTTTTTTTAATGTTTTATTGTGAATTATGTGATAGTTTACATGGGAGAACATTAGTTTTACATTCATCCTATCGTATATCGTATATCGTAAATCATTGCTATGGTTACAATCCCCTCCATGCATCATCAACCAACCAAAGGGTATACACTACAAACCTGCCTTCCGGTCATCAGCACACAGCCCCTCTCCTTCCCTGAGTCCAGTGTCCCCAGCTGCTCCATCTGTCCACGTCATCATCTCTGCCTCCATTTCTGGCATCACTGCTTCTCTGGGTAGGGTTCCGAACTCCTCTCTTCTCACTTGATGGTCCCAGGGACCTTGCTCCTGGGCTGCAAAATCAATCACGCCCTTCTTTTTGTTACAAAACATCTATCTTTACATTTCCGACCCTCACAGTCAGTCCTGATAGTAATTATTCACTATTGTACCACAAGAGTCTTATACCCATCTCCTTTCATTAGTCCCTTCCCAACACATTGAAAACCATTCAGTGAAGATTCTACCCTCCCCCCCCACCCCCCCATTCCCCATCTGGAACTAGGCTCCCTCTTAGAAGCTTGTAAGCCAGTCACTTCTTACCTTTGCCTAAGTTGCCTGGCCCTGTCAACCCTGTGTACCGAGGGGGTGGGAGTGATCCTTGCTGTAAAGATTTGTTGCCTGTTTTTTGAGCTACTACATCCATAAGTATAGGTAAAGTTCATCATATTGTAGCAGGTTACTCTGTTTTTTCCCCTCTTCTTTCTTCTTCTAGTTGAGTTCTGCTCATCTAGCCATTGAAGCCAGGTCAAGTGGGTACTATCTGAAAGTATGGGTGTTATTTTGCATCTTCCCCCCACTTCATATCAGCTGGATGCTTCACTTTCTGCTCTAGTCCTCTGTGGCCATGTCACTGCTTCTGAACCCAGGAGTCCCTGGGTCTTGCCATACTACTGAGCATCCAGGTCTCCACCCAGGTTCACAGGAGTCTGTTGAATGTGTTCAGACTTAGCTCCCAACTTCATTGCTGTTTTTCCCCCTCTCCCTCTTATTGGTGACCAGCGTGGTCACCATCCAGACCACATTCCTGCTCGTGTATTCCCCTTGATTCTTAGTCTTGGAAGAGGGTTTGCTCTTAGGGGACCCGACCACTTGCCTTGATGGCTTCTGAGCAAACAGCTTGCTTGTTCTTGTAGTAGTCAATCAGACTTCTGTTATTGTTTTTGATTTTTCTTGCCGGTCTTTCTTTCACGAAGTATCTTTTGGCCTTCTAGCCACTCCAGGCTGGTCTGTTTTTCTTTTCAAGTGGAAATTTCCCATCTCAGACAATTCTGGCTGGGGTTCAGGATTCTACCTATGGTCTTATGCAATGCAAAGGCTCCACAGGAAGCCTCCTTCACTGGGCAAGTTGTAGCCCCTTCTAAGGTATTCTTATCAGTTACAGGCTGAAGACGGACTCACACGTTTTCTGTTGTGATGTTTCTGACTATTACTCTGTCTCTCCCTCAAGTGTCTATTTTACAATGGTAGGCAAGGGAAAGCAAGATTCAAAAGACAGCCAAGCATCTTAGCATTTCCCCTCTTTTACCCATTCAAACCATACCTCAATCCCTGTATTCCGGAGCCCTGTTGTTCCAAGGTTGTGCATACATCATCATTTACCTCTGTCCCACTTAGCCCATGCAAACATGTCTTAACTCCTATCTGCCTTGTTCTTCTATTCCCCTCCACCTTCATGTGTATTGCCCTCCTGTGCCCCCTCCCCACCCCCCCAGCACCCAAACTATCCTGTGTCCATTCCCTACCCTGTGCTCTTTATTTCCCTCTCTCCCTCCCCTCACTTTATCCCATATATCCCGGTGATCAGCAAATATATATAGAATTTTTTTCCCCCCCTTTTAGGGTGGGTTCTTTTTCTTAATCTTTTACAATAATGATCGTATGCAGTCTCCTTTTGTGACTGACTAATTTCACTCAGCATAATGTCCTCAAGGTTCATCCATATTATGCGGTGGCTTGCAGTTTCCTTGTTCTTCAAGGTAGCATATTATTCCATTGTGTGTATGTACCACAGTTTGTTTATCCAGTCTTCAGTTGATGGGCACTTAGGCTGTCTCCAGCTTTTTGCTTTTGTAAATAGTGCTGCTATGAACATTGGTGTGTATGTATCTGGCTCGTATTTCTTGTGGGTAAATACCAAGTATTGCTGGATCATAAGGTATTTCTATTTCCAGCCTTCTGAGGGTCCATTATCTTTTAATTCCACTTTTCCACAAACTTTTTTTGAACCCTTTTATTGTGAATAGAGTGACAGTTTGCAGAGTAGATCTATTTTTTCATTCAACAGTTCATAAATATGTTTCATCTTAATGATTTCAGTCCCCACAATGTAACATTACTTCTGTCACGTCTCTCTGTGTTTTCTGTTTCCATTCCACAAACTTACTGAAGCCTCCTTGTAGGGTCTAACTGGTGTATTAGACTGCAGCTTGTGGACTTTTAGGTGTGCTGCTGGTGTGGACATGGGGATGGCAAACAGATTCTTATATAGAATACATGGAGCAGTATTTTCATTCCTCTTCGTATATGAAGATTATTGGGTATTTTACTACATCAGAAGGCTCAAGAAGGGGAAATAGTCCAGGGTGTTTTTTTCCTGGAGAGAATATTGAAAATTCTATGTAGTTAAACATGCCATGGTGAACATTAAATTGGGTCATAATGACTGGAGATGAAGAGGAGTTAGAAATATCATATTGATTATGTCTGAAGAGAGGAAATACTAATTTGAAAAAAATATTTTAATGCCGTTTCAGATGTGGTCATTAACTTTTAAAGTACAAGCCTATTTGACCCATCATAACCAATTAAGTATATTTTAATATATTTATGGTTTATGGTATGTAATGCTTATTTTTTCTCTGGCGATTTAATACATTGAAAAATAACCAAACTGCAGCTTGAAAGTTGCCATTAATGGGCTTAGAGATAATTAGAAAGTTTTGTGGGCCATACAACTAGGTAATTGAAATGAATAAAAGCTGAATTAAAATTTAAAACTAATTAAAACTCTTTGTGTTATACTGTAATTAAAACCAGGTTGCAAGATAATATTTAAATTTGGAATTGGACTGTAATATTTGAATATAAGAAATGAAGTCACTGTTTTGTGGCAAAATAGCTAAAGTTTGGGGAACCAGTGTTTTTCCTTTCTATGTTTTGGCTAAATGAAAATAAAAGAGGCAGTTATTTGTTGCCTTGAAATAATTTTTTACTTTTTACTTTTTTTCACCTAAAATTTTGATCAGTTGTTGTTAAGTGTCTTCTAGTCAGGTCTGACTCATAGTAACAGCAACAACAGGGTTTCCGAGGAATGGTTGGTGGGCTTGAACAGCTGACTTTGTGGTTAGTAGTCCTGTGCGTATCACATACCACCACACCAGGAGTAATTGATCAGTGTTCTTGTTAAGTGTCGTGGAGTCGGTTCTGACTCAGCAACCCTATATAGGGTTTTGAGGGGCAGCTGGTGAATTTGAACTGCCAATCTTGAAGTTCAAATTCACCTTGCAGTCCAGTACATTATCTTCAGTGCCGCAGTTGTTGTTGTTGTCATCAGGTGCCATCGAGTCAGAACCAACTCATAGC
>NW_006408526.1:17662605-17678319 GCF_000296735.1 Chrysochloris asiatica
CTTCCTCCAATCCTGACGCCACATTTTTCTTCATAGAACCCAGCTTCTCGTATTATTTGCTCAGCATACAGGTTGAATAAGTATGGTGAAAGAACCACAGTGCCACAGTAGTAACTGAAAAAAATTTTCAACTATTTTTCTCAATCATCCACACCCACTTTAACGAAATTAACTAAATTCACTCCTTTAAAAACTTGGGGAGTGTGAGGTTAAGAGTTATCTTTCCTCAAGCAGTTTGACCTTTGTTCCTGACCTCTGTGAAATAACCCTGAGAGCAATTGAGTCAAGTGGCCACATCTGAGGATTTGTAGTAATGAGCGGCAGCTGTTTTGGAGCCCAACTCCTTAACAATAATGAGTGAGTGGCTGGCTAATTGCAGTGTGGAACACCGAAGCTAGAAGAAGCTTCCTGAGAAAACCTCGGAGAGTTTTTTAGGGAACGGATGGTCTTTGACTTCAGGGATTATTCCAAGCCTCCTAAAGTGCCTCTTCATGATGCTCCTGAGTTACTTGTGAGTTGTATCATGTTATTTTTGCCGTTTCTTATCCCAAGTTACTCCTGAGTTATATTCTTTACCCTAATAAACCATACAACCAACTCTTGAGTTTAGTCTGAATTCTGGGTGACATTGCAGCAAATTACCACAGTCAGCAGAGAAATAGGAAAGGTGGGGAAGGACAGCTGGTGTCAGACATAATGGAAAAGTTAGACAGTGGAGATGGGATTGAACTCTGCCTCATGCGAACCTGCTTTGTGCTGACTTTTATGCACGAAATTATTTATTTCGGGAATATTCTTTCATTTAGGCCTCCTCCTGTCTCCTTGGGTCTGTTAGGATGAAGATGGGAAGAAGCTTCCTTTAAGTGAAGGTTTATAAAGTTGTATTCTGTGGGTTTGCTGCTCCTGAAATGAAGCACGTATAAAAATATCCAAATGAAAATTGGGAGTGGAAAGGAGGCAACCACTTGAAATTCCTCCTGTATATTTTTAATACTTTTATTAAGGTATTGCGTTACGAATGAAAGATAGGAGTTATACTGTCCATAGAACTCCCCCTTTTCCTTGTTAGAATTGTTAATTGCTGTGGAGTCAATTCCAACTCATAAGGACGCTTTATAGGGTTTCCAAGGAGTGGCTGGTGCATTTGAACTGACTACTTTGTTGTTTGAAGACCAGTACTGATCTACAGTTCACACCAGGAGTTCCCTACCAGAGTGGTGGTGGTGGTGGTTATGTGCCGTGGAGTCGGTTCTGACTCATAGCGACCCTGTATAGGCTTTCTGAGGCTGTAAATCTTTACGGGAGCAGAAAGCCTCATCTTTCTCCTGTGGAACTGCTGGTAGTTTCGAGCTGCTGACCTTGAGGTTAGCAGCCTGACTTGTAAACACTACGCTACCAGAGCTCCTTCCCTTCCGGAGTTGTTGTTATGTTCCTTGGAGTTGGTTCTGACTCTTAGCGACCCTGTACAGGGTTTCCGAGGCTGTACATCTTTACGGGGGTAGAAAGCCTCATTTTTCTCCTGCGTGGGAGGTAAAACAATCTCAGCAATAGTCTAGCTTAGTCTTAATGACTTTGCTGCATTTTGTGGATCCCAGATTTTGTAATTTAGATAGCAGAATGTGATTCCACTAGGGGACAGCAGAGGCCAAACCTTTTTGTTATATACTCACTGGCTGCAGTCTAGGTATCAACGACAGCAAATATTAAGGTGGAGACTAGTGTAAAAGTCTAACGTCATAACTTGTGAAACGTTGTGTTTTGTGGAAAATTTTTGTCCTTTATAGAATAGATAACGATAGAATTTTTAAAATTGTATCTTTAATTGGTTTATAAATTGAAATAATAAAAATAAGACAGTTATTATGAGCACTAACTTACTGAAACTTACTATGTATATCACAGATACAAGATAAGAACAATCTTTGCTGGTGATTGTTTTTGTCTTTTTAGCTTGGTTTTGTTGAAGGTATTGTCTTCAGTTGGAGCCCTGATGTTGTGCTGTAAGATAAGCTCTGGACTGATAACCTCAAGGTTGGTTGTTCAAACCCAATAGTTGCTCCTCAGAAAGCCTATAGAGGGTCTCTATGAGTTGGAACTAAGTCAATGGCACTCAGCAACAATAACAGGTATTTTTGTTGGTAACTAGGATTTAAAGCTTTAATACAGAACAGAATCAGTTATTTTATATCTTAAAGCCAGGAGAAACTAGGTAAGAATCTACCCAGTATAACTGTAGTGGAAGATAAGGCATGGATATTCCTTTGGCAGTGTGCCTTGGAGTTGGTTCCAACTCATAGCAACCCTGTACAGCGTTTCCGAGGCTGTAAATCTTTACGGGAGCAGAATGCCTCATCTTTCCCCTGTGGAACAGCGGGTAGTTTTAAACTGCTGAACTTGCGGTTCGTAGCCCGATTCGTAACCACTACGCTACCTTAGGGCAGTTCAAACGCACCAGTGCTTCCAGAAACCCTGTACAGGATCACTGAGTCGGAACTGACTCCACGGCATACGTAATTCCTAGTTGTTGTTGTTAAGTCATTTCAGATGGTGCCGACTCATAGTGATCCTGTATAAGATTTCTAAGGAGCAGGTTGTTGTTAAGTGCCGACGAGTTGATTCCGACCCATAGTGACCCTTTACGGGATTTCCGAGGCTGTAAATCTTTGCGGGAGCAGAAAGCCTCATCTTTCTCCCGCGGAACAGCTTATAGTTTCAAACTGGTGACCTTAAGGTTCGCAGCCCGATTCGTAATCACGATGCTAATCTTGTGGTTAGCAGTCCAGTGTTTATCTTACAGTGCCATTTTGCCAGGCACTTTCTTGGTCTTTTCAGAATGTAGCAGGCAGAGTGATCCTTTTTTTTTTTATGTTTTATTGTGAATTATATGATTGTTTACATGGGAGAACATTAGTCTTACATTCATTGTATCGTATATTTTCTTGCCATGCTTGCAATCCCCTCCATGTATCATCAATCAACCAAAGGGTATATGCTGCAAGCCTTCCTCCTGGTTGTCAGTACGCAGCCCCTCTCCCTCTCTGGGTCTAGAGTCCCTAGCCATTCCGTCTCTCCACGTCATCGTCAGAACGATTCTTTAACAGCACAAGATCATGTCACTCCTTTGATGACTTCCCATTGCACTCAGACTAAAAGCCAGTGGTTGGAGCATGGAATGAACGAAGTATTTACCTAGGAAAATTGAAAGTTGTCATGTTGTTTTAATGAAATGGCATTAGTGAGATGAAATGGACTGGTATTGGTCATTTTGAATTTGATAATCATGGTTTACTATATTGGGAACAACAAAGAGGAATGGTATAGCAGTTATTGTCAAAAAGAAGATTTCAAGATCTGTCATGAAATACCACGTTGTTTGTGACAGGATAATATAGTGGTTATGAATCGGGCTGCGAACCTTAAGGTCAGCGGTTAGAAACTACCAGCCGCTCCGCGGGAGAAAGATGAGGCTTTCTACTCCTGTAAAGATTTACACCCTCGGAAACCCTGTACAGGGTCGCTATGGGTCGGACCCGACTCGATGGCACTTAACAACAACAACAACAATAAGGAAAACCAATTAATGACACTGTTATTCAACCATTAAAGCCAGTGATGATGAAATTGAAGAATTCTACCAACTTCTTCAGTATGAAACTGATCAAACAACCACGATGTATTGACAATTACTCGTGATTGCAATGTGAAAGTCAGAAACAAAGAGGAAGGATCAGTAGTTGGAATATATGGCCTTGGTGATAAAAATGATGCTTACTTTCAGTTTATCAGGAAACATAATTTCATTGTCATATTTGAGGAACAGCTTTGCTGGGTATATGATTTTTGGTTGGCAATTTTTTTCTTTCAGAGCTCAGTATATGTCATCCCATTGTCGTCTTATCTGTATGGTTTCTCCTTAGAAATCAGAGTTTACTCTTACTGGTTCTCCATTGTAGGTAACTTTTTGTTTTTCACGAGCTGTTCTCAAGATTCTTTCCATGTCTTTGGTTTTAGAAAGTTTATGTCTTGGTGATTTTGTTTTGGGATCTATCCTGTATGGGTTCATTCAGCTTCTTGTATACTTCTCATCTTTCATGATGTTAGGGACATTTTCTTCCAAGAACTCTTCAACAGTTTTCTCTGTGCTTTTTTGGTTTCTTGCTGTTCTGGAATTCTGATCATCCATAAGTTGTTATTCTTAATGTTGTTCCACGTTATAACTCTTTGGCTTTCTTCAGATTTATTATTATTATTTTTTATTCTTCTAGCATAGTATTGAGAGATTTATCTTCATGCTAACTGATTCAGGTTTCCTTAGCTTCAATTCTACCACTTTGGCCTTTCAGTGTATTTGTCCGTTTCTGAAATCTTAGAATTAATCTTCTGGATTTTTAATCGCAAGTTTTGTATTTTGAAATTTGCATTTATTTTGTCTGTTTGTGTAGTATTTTCCTGAATTCTTCTGAAGTTTTTTCTGTGTTCTTGCTTTCCTCAATCTTTCTGTCGGTCCTTTGAGGTTACCCTAAATATCATTGCTTTCACTTCTTTTTTAGTTAGTTCCGTTATCTTTTCTTCTTCAGAAATGTTTTCTGGCTCTGCATCTTGGTCATTTGTTTGACACATTCTCTCATGTTTCTTCATGTAAGCTAAGATTGTTGTCTCTGGGGCATTTTGGGGTTGTTGTATTTATATTTAATTGATGATAGTATGCTGATGTGTTCTTAGACTGTCACCAACTGTCTCCTGTGGCTATAAGTTAGATAATGGAAGCATGTGTACTCTTTTATTTTGATGTTCATGCACCTCAGTTTAGGGTGGGTTTGACTGCTGTTTATCATTGATGTGGTAGTATAGGAGCTGGTATTGGCTCTTGCCCAGTGGGTGGAGCTACAGAGGGTATGGTTTTGGCTGGACTGTATGGGCACATTGTTGTTACCTCTTGGCTGGGAAAGAGAAAACCCCTCATGCACCAAGAAAAAAATAAAAACCAGACTAGACAAGTGGAACCAACAATGTAAAGAGAACATAAGAGAGAAAAATAAAAACCCCAAAACAGAATGTGGTAAGTATAAAGACAAAAGACTAACAGAGATAGGGAGCTATGGAAGAGAAAAATAAGAGAGAAAATAGAGAAAGAAAAAGAAAACACTTAAGAATAGCTAAAAACAGAAAAGAGATACTGGAAAAAGGAGCTATAGAAGAGAAAAATAAGATGCAAAATAGAAGAAGAAATCAAAATTAAAAAGAAATACTTAGAAAAATCAAAGAGATGGGAAGATCAAAAGAGAAAGAAAGTAGTAAAGAGAACAAAAGGAGAAAAGAGAAAGGGGAAAATGAGAAGCAGAAGGAAAGAAGGAAAAGCAAAAGTGAAGACAGGATAAAATTCAAAGGAATGGAAAGGGAAATAGGAGGAGGAGAAGATAAACACAAATAGAAACAATGAAACAACAACAACAAAAAATTAAACCCATAAACAAGACAAAACCAAAAGAAACAGTACAGCTGTTGGACCCGGAGAGGAAAAAAATCTGGGGGGCTTCTGCAAGCCAAGGAGCATGAGGTGGGTGTGGGAGGGATGTGACAGCAGAATTCCTGGCCCTAGATGGAGTCCTATTGGCCTTGGTGTTATCTATGTTCAGGGCACTCATCCTGGAAGTAGTTCGTGGAGGCCTTACTGGAATTGGTTTCTGTGTCTGTTAGGACCATAGGGCAGCTTGATTAAATGATGGTCTGATGGGTCTGCAGATTCTGTAGGTCTGGAGCTGAGCCCTCCTGTATCTCGGCACCAAAGTGATGCAGTGAGTTTAAGGGATTCAATTGCAATGGAGGTCCTGTGTTAGAAAATCTGAATCTGAGTAGTTACATATTAATGAGTGGTTCATGGGCAGAAAACTTTTGTCAGAATGGCAGGGTTTTTTTGCTTTTTCTAATCATAGTTTCAAGGTTATTTCAATAGAAGAATTTCCATGTGAGTTTAGGCTAGTGGTCTAGATCTCTTGTATTATTAGCTGGTAGGTGCTCTAGGATAAGCACTCGACCACAATGTCGGTTTGATCTGATAGGTTGTTGGTTCAGGACTCACCAGCTGCTCCTCGTAAACCCTATACGGGTGGCTATGAGTCAGAACTGATTCGGTGGTACTTAACATCCACAGCAATTAGTGAGATGCAGGAGGTGGACATGAGCTTCCTGAAGCAGTTAAACCATCCTAATCCCTCTGTTGAGGATCCTTATTTCTGGAGGAAACTCTGGTGTAGTTGTGAAACAGTGGAGTCGAAGTGATATTTATTGAATTGGACTTTAATTTCTGATGTAACCAGCTGGTTTTAGGCCAATTATTCAATCTCTCGGGAACCTTATTAGTTTTTTAAAATCTGCCTTCTTACTATTAGTTGCATGCTTTTAAGATAAGCAAATTAATGTAAAATAAAATCCTTCAGAAATTCTGAAGAGTTGCATAAATGTAAAGTATTAATATTGATGGTGGAAAGGAAATTTTTTGTTTCAGATGCAAGACTTTTTATATGATGCCTGGAATGTCTTTTAAAATAATCTGTCTAAATGAATGGAGTTTAAAAATATAGGTCTTCTGAAGAACATTTATTTCTCCATTACATATATTTAGCCTCAGGCCTTGGATATTGCTTTTGAAATCTTAACAGCTAGCTCATGGGTAAATAGACTTTATTCTTGTAAGCATTAAAAAAATGTGAAATGTGCTTATGCCTTTCTTTTATAAGTGCTTTTATTCTTGGAATAAAAGCTTACTGGAAAATTTTGGGCGTTGATATGTGGGAGATAATTTGTGCTTTACATTGTTTCTGGTAAAAGATGTGTATAAAGAAAAATAGGTAAAATGGCCATTGCTGGGTTTTTTAATAGATACGTAAGGGATTTGATTGTGGATGTCCCTACCTCCCATTTCTCTCCTCTTTTTTTTTTAATTATTGCAGTCTCTTTTCACCTCTTCTGGCCTTTTATATAAACTCAGTTAGCTTTAGTTTTAAACAGTTTGGGTATGGCCTGTGTGTGATTTTATCCTAATTTATTCTTCCAGGTTCTCACAAGGTACATTAAAGAATATGTAGGTGTAGGTGGTTTGGCTTAACATTCCTACCTATGAGTTATTTGCAAGATGAGTATTCACTCTGCAGATACCTATTTTGGTCTCTTTTTACACCTTTGTCAAGTTTGTGTCCTGTATAGACTTGTATTTATCTGTTCATTTCACCTTGCCATATGTGAATTTGAATATAGAATGTTAAAATGGTTGACTATCCTTCAATCCACTGCTCTCTCTCCTTCCTAATGGTTCCTCTTTCTTTGTTATTCAGTACTGTTAAGCTTATTTTGACTCATAGTGACCTTGTATAGGGCTTCCCAGGCTGCAAATCGTTAAGGGAGTAGAAACTCATCTTTTCAAGGAGCACAATTAAGTGGACCCGAACTGCCACCCTTGTGGTTAGTAATCTAGTGCTTATCCTACAAAACCACTGCATTCCCAGTTGTTCCTCTTAGGACCACACCAAATAACTTTAGGCGATTAACTCTTTTACCCTCAAATTTGATTTCCTTTAGAGTATTTATTTGTTCAGTGCAACTGTGAAGTGATCTCTGCTCATTTACTGAAGGAAGCAGTATTACCTGATACCTTAGATCTCTTTCCTTAACCTATCCTTGGTGATAGGTTCTAAACTAGACCTGGTGTGGCACTGTAGGATAAGCACTGGACTGCTAACTGTCTTTGGATTTCAGTTGTATCTCAGATACTAGTATCTTGTTTTGAGGTGCCACCCTCTTCATGTTACTTATTTTATATACCAATGATTTCTGATTTTACGATGGTTTAGTCTAACACTAATTCCGAGGAGTGTTCTTAATTTATATCCTTCATAGTAAATTAAGATGAAAAATTATGAGTCATGGTATTCTATTTTAAAGTGCAGTGAAGGAGGTGTTTGATAACTAGTTAGTTCTTTAGTCAATTTCAGTCATTTGCCTGTTTATTATTATTTTGCTTATTGGTCCCAGTTGAGGGGATTTTTGTTTTCTTTACATTGAATTGTAATCCAGACTGAAGACTGTTTTCTTTGATCTTCATCAGCAATTGCTTCAAGCCCTCTTTGCAGTCAGCAAGCAAGGTTGTATCATCTGCATATTGCAGGTTGTTAATGAGTCTTCCTCCAATCCTGATACCGTGTTCTTCATATAGTTCAGCTTCTCAGAATGATTGTTCAAAATACAGACTGAATAAATATGGTGAAAGAATACAACCCTGGCATATACCTTTTCTGATTTAAAACCATTCAGTATTCCCGTTTTGTTTGAACAATTGCCTCTTGGGGTATGTACAGATTCCACATGAGCACAATTACAAATCCCTGATGCAAGGCAAGATCCGCCTGACCTCAACAATGATATCCATAGTTCCACATCCTCTTCTGAATCTGGCATGAATTTCTGGCAGTTTTCTGTCGATGGACTGCTGTATCCATTTTTGAATTATCTTCAAAATTTTACTTAGATGTGATGATAATGTTCGATGATTTCCACATTCTGTTGGGTCACCTTTTTTTTGGTATGAAATCTCTCTTCACAGGTATGAATCTCTTCAAGTTCATTGGTAGTAGGTAGTTGTCTTCCAAATTTCTTGGCATAGACAAGTGAGTGCTTCTAGTGCAGCACCAGTTAAAACATTTCAATTGGTATTTGTTAATTCTTGGAGCCTTGTTTTTTGCTAGTCTTCAGTGCAGCTTGGACTTCTTCCCTCAATACCTTAAGTTCTTAATCATATGTTACCTCCAGCAATGTTTCAGTGGAGACCAATTAATTATTTTTGGTACAGTGACTCTGTTTTTTTTTTTTTATCTACTTTTGATGCTTCCTGCATCGTTCAGTATGTTTTCCATAGAATCTTTCAGTATTACAAGTCCAGGCTTGAATTTTTTTTTTTTTACTTCTTTCAGTTTGCGTAACATAGAGTGTGTTCCTTTTGGTTTTGTAATTCCAAGTCTTTTCACATTTCATTATAATCCTTTATCTTTATTGAGCTGTCCTTTGACATTTTTTGTTGAACTCTTTTACTTCATTTTTTTCCCCCATTAGCTTTAATTACTCTACTTTCAAGAGCAACTTTCAGATCTTTGCTGATAATCCACTTTCATCTTTTCTTTATTTCTCTTTTTCTTTTCTTTGTAATGACGCTTTGCTTTTTACATGTATGTGTGTTTTTTTCATGTCATTCACGAGTCTTCTGGTCTTTGGTCATTAGCGTTCAGTGTGTCAAATTTGTTCTTGAGATGGTCTCTAAATTCAAATGGAACATACTTGTCAGGTGCCATCGAGTCAGAACCGACTCAGCGACCCCATGCACAGCAGAACGAAACAATGTCTGATCCTGGGCCAACCCCACTACCGCTGCCACACTTGACGCTATCAATGATGCCACCTGGCTGATCCATCTCATTGGGGGTTTTCCTCTTTTTCTCTGACCCTCCATCTTACCCGGCATGACATCCTTCTCCAGTGACTGTTCTCTCCTGACATATTTAAAGTCATATTTTAGCTCTTTTGGCCTTGTGGCATTCATTCTCTCTGTACAGCGAGATTAAAATGCTTCCAGAATACATATGCTCAGTGTACCTTTCTTGCAGTCTTTTCTGTTATTTGTTGATGTAGACTTGTTTGGCCTTAGTTTCTCCTACCTTTAGCTCACTTCTAAACTAGACCTGGTGTGGCACTGTAGGATAAGCACTGGACTGCTAACCGCAAGGTCAGAGGGTTAAACTCACCAGCCGCTCCTTGAAATCCCTATAAAAGGTTATTGTGAGCCAGAACCACCTCTATGGTATTTAACACTAACAACAAACTTGTCTTGTGTTTTCTGGTTTTTAGTCCTATGTTTATGCCATTCTCCCCTTGCGAATGCCTTCGCATATTCTCTTCTATTCATCATCATGACCAAAGTTTATCTTAAATTCCCCCAGCTATGATTTATTAATACATGCTTTTTTTCTGACATACTGAATGGTCTCTTTTCATTTCTGAGTTCATTCATTTAATTACTTTCATTGAGTTTTTAAAAAATTTGTGGTAAAATACATATAGCAAAGTATTTCAACCATTTTTGTGTGTGCACTTCCCACTTATTACTGTCGATTTGATTTTGACTCATAGTGACCCTGTGGGCCCACAGTGACCCTGTGGGTGGCACCACCCCCATAGGGTTTTCAAGATTTTAATCTTTACGGAAGCTGACTGTCACTTCTTTCTCACATGGACCAGCTAGTAGTTTGGAGAAACTGACTGTCGGTAAGCAGCTGAGCACTTAACCACTGTGCCTCCAGCGCTCCTGATGTGTACAGTTCACTGACATGAATTATGTTTGTGTCAAGTTGTACAACAATCTCCACTGTCTGCTTCCAAATTTGTGGTTGTCTTTTGACACTGGACTGTTCTCATGAATCTCCAACTTGTCTTGTTTTAGTGTGGATTGGTCTGTTCTAACTAGATTGTTTGCTCATTTAAGCAGGAATATTCATCTTCTCCTTCTTTGTCTTCTTTACAGTTTATGTATGGCACAAAGTTTTTCAGTTACTGGCTTGTGTTTTGGTTATTTATACGAATTTTCCTGTCATGTTTCGTAATGTAAACTCTGAAGAAGATGCTTTGTTGATCAGATAACTGTTTCTTTTGTCTTAAAAAAAAAAAATATTGGCCATCCATTTTGATTCTGTCTTAATGCTTGTAAATAGTAGCTGTTAGTAAGGCATTAGGGAAATCTGTATACACAAATCTGTATAGACATAGCACAAGATTCTTAAGTAACTATAGCATGCATTGAGGCCACTAAAGCACACATTTTGAAAGGTGTAGCATGAAATAACATTCTACTCGGGAATATTATTTCTGAGATAAAAGAAGTCTTGATGATCTGCTCTTATAAAGATGACAGCCTAGAAAACCCAGTGGGATAGTTCTATGCTGTCCTGTAGGGTCACTGTGTGCTGACATTGGCTCAGTGGTACAGTGGTAATACAGTGAGGAGTTGGTTGCATAGTTCATTGGGTTTTAAAAGCTTACAAGGGACTGTTCAATTTACAACAATGGGTCCCTGTTTTCCTGAAGCAACGGAGGAAGAAGGAGAAACAGGAATAGGAGGAAGGACTATGGAATATGTGGTTGCCTCCATGAACAACTGCCTGCTTTGCCATGAGACCAGAAGAACTGGATTGTGGCCAACTACCATTACTGAGCATTTAGATCAAAGATTCTCTGGAAGAATTCTTATCAAAAGGGGGAAAATGCAGAACAGATTTTCAAATTTTAATAGAATTCAGATTTTCTGTAGCAGTTGAGGCTGGATGAATGTTTGAAACGATTGCCCTGATGTGAACCTGAAACTATAAATATTAAGCTGAAATCTTAAAACCAAGCAATAGCTTAGCTAGTGAAAAAATGTCTACCTTGAGCATTATGTTTCTACCTATATAGGATCAACATGACTACAGCAACTCAAAGGTTAGATAGGCAGCTTAGAAACAACGGGACAGGAGGATGAGCATGGTTACACAACTTGAAGAATGCAATCAATGACTTTTACATGTTTAAACTGTTGGATTGGTGTAGGCTTTGCTGTATATTAATAACAACAAAGTAAATACAATGAAAAACAAACAAAAAGCAGGTGAGGGAAGGGAAGTGTATAGATGGGAGGCCAGCTTTTACCTAAGCAGAGATGCGTTTCTTATAACTGATGCATCTAAACAGCTTTATTCCCAGAGTATAAGTAAAATCCCTAGGAAGATAAATTTATTTCTTGCATATATTGGGTGCCATGTATATTAAAAATGATTTTATTAGCAGTCCTGTAGTGGCATGGATGTGAAACTGTTCCTTTGCTCTGAGTAGGGGAACTATGTAGGAATTGATTTGTTCTTCAGGATCAAGCTCTTCTGTGGCATATCCTAAAAGTCACCAGGATTTATAGCTGTTGTTAGTTTCTGTTGAGTTGATTACTAGTAGTGATGAAAATATGAGAAAAGTTATACAGAGTGTGCCTAGTATTCTTGCTGTCATAGAAAATGTAAAGAAAATGGTGTTCGTTAATGAAGCCCTGTTGACACCGTGGTTGCTCACTGAGTAGTCAGCACTTTGAATTCACCAGCTTCTCCACAGGGGGACAGTGTGGCAGTCTGCTTCTACCAAGGTTATAGCCTTGGAAAGCCAGTGGGCCCAGATCTTCTCTGTTCCGTAGGGGCACCTTAAGTCAGAATTGACTAGACGGCAGTGGGTTTGGGTTGGTATTCTTCATATTTACTTGATTCCTTATTAACCTGCTTATCAAACTCTGCAACTTAAAAAGAGATTGCGTTGGTCTAGAAACAAAATTTTCTTCTTTTAGGTACAAAGAAGATGGTGAAGCTTTATTAATTTTGCTTCCCTCAGAAGAAAAAGTGATGGTACAGCATCTTCTCCAGAAGAAAGTGCCCGTGAAGGAAATCAAGTAAGAACTCTCTGTTATTATTAGGAAAGTGAGGACATGGAATTATGCTCATTACATGCAACCCATACTATCCTCCTCTCCAGCCATTCTTCTGTCCAGTTTGTGACCATTATATTCAGACAGCTTTAATAGAAGAAGAAAATAAGAGATGAAAAGGGAAGCTAGTTAGTTCAGGAAGCATTGATGGTTTGTTTGGCAGGATTAAATTCTTGGACAGAACTATTTTTTAGAATTTTCTGTCCATTTCCTAGGATTCAGGCTGACTCCACGGTACATAACAACAACAATTATTCAGGTATATAGATTGAATAATACCAGCACAAGTCAATCAGAATGTCACTTGTATGGTTGGTTGGTTATGTGCCATGGTGTCTGTTCTGACTCATAGTGACCCTGTACAGGGTTTCCGAGGCTGTAAATCTTTATGGGAGCAGAAAGCTTCATCTTTCTCCTGCAGAACAGCTGGTAGTTTCAAACTGCTGACCTTGCGGTTCGCAGCCCAATTCGTAACCACTACGCTACCAGAGCTCCTTGTATAGAAGGCCTTAAAATACATTTTCTTGATTTGCTTCAGAATAGTGTGAGGGGTG
The DNA here is from genome assembly GCF_000296735.1 of Chrysochloris asiatica. Taxonomy (NCBI): domain Eukaryota; kingdom Metazoa; phylum Chordata; class Mammalia; order Afrosoricida; family Chrysochloridae; genus Chrysochloris; species Chrysochloris asiatica. The sequence continues at coordinate 17,675,698 of NW_006408526.1, forward strand.
GTGGATGGTGGTGAGGTGCAAAGAGGAGTGAGTGAGGGGGTAGATGAAATAGGAGTGGGTATTAGTTGCTCATTATTGAAGCAGAGTGATTTTTTTCCCCCCACACTTTTGTATATTTTGAAATTTTCTGTAATAAAATTGTAAAAACAACCCCACCCACCACCGCCTCAACATTGCAGAGAACAAGGTATTTTTGATAAAAAAATCAGGGAGATAAGTGAGGTTGTTTTTGTGAAACCTAGTCCCTTGTAGGAGTCCTGAAGTGGACCTATAGGATAAATACTGGACTGCTATCTGCAAGATTGGTGGTTCAAACCCACCATCCATTCCTCGGAAACCCTAAACAAGGCCACTATTAGTCGGAATCAACTCGATGGTACTTAACAGCAGTCCCTTATGAGGATTTCATTCTTTCTTGCAGCCTTTGTGGGCCGAATTAGTAACACTGTTGTTGTTGTTGTTAAGTGTCCTGCTAATTGTGGGCAGAGTTAAATAATACTTCTGTTGTAGTATGTGTAATTTCTAGACAGAGACAGCACTGTTTTTGTCCCTTGACCGTTTGTTAGTTATTTGAAGCTGGTTTTATGATATTTGACTGAGAATGGCAGTATTTACAAAATGACATTGAATTGATTCCATTTCATTTACTAGCCTGTCGGACTCTTTCAGGAGGCTATTTTTCATCTTTATTGACTTAGGAAGTGACTAATGCTAATTGCAGTGTTTACCTCAAATATCTTTCACTCACTCAGCATGGGGTGTTTCTGATCATCCATTACTTTTTTAACTTGTAATTTTCATAATATGCAAGAGAGTCTAATTTATGCCCAGCATAATTTTACTCTAATCTGGGTCATTAGCAAGAAAAATATGCCATACCTTTAAAGATAATACTGAGGAAAATGGGAAAGTCGTATGTATTGTTTTCAATTTCTAAAATTGAGATGTCTTTGTTTAACCTTTATCATCTTTTTTGTTATAAAGAATCAATCCAGAAAAACTTATAGATGTCCAGAAAAAATTGGAATCGTTTTTAGCCCAAGATCAAGATTTAAAAGAAAGAGCTCAAAGGGTAAGTCCTGTTTGAATTGGATGCCGCCACTACAGTGGAGCATATTGTTGTTGTTAAGTGCCATTGAGTCGGTTCCGACCCATAGCAACCCTGTACAGGGTTTCCAAGGCTGTAAATCTTTATGGAGCAGAGAGCCTCATCTTTCTCCCATGGAGTGGCTGGTAGTTTCGAACTCCTGACCATAAGGTTCGCAGCACGATTCATAACCACTACGCTACCAGATTTCCATTTTCTTTGCTGTTTCTAGGCTTCATAGTCATATTTCAGATATTCAAATAGTGTGATGTTCAGATAAACAAGTTTAGCTTAGTATATAAATCTTCTAAAAATACACGGGTGCTTCCAAAAGTTCATGGAAAAATGGGATAATGGGAACTTTTTTCAGGAACTTTTTAAAGATCTCCGTCATATATATTTTTCAGAATCAACGGGAAGAATTTTTTTTGTTATCTTAATCTTATCTGAGGCAGAAAATTCTTTTAAGATGATTTTTGGTTGAGAAGTGGTCTGCCTTCTAGTACAATTAATGAAGTTACCAACTTTTCATCTCTGCAGTAAAGTTGGTATAACTTCTGACTATACTGTTTTGAAAATAAGATGAATTTTTTTAATATTAAGTTAAATTTTTGGAAAGCAAAGAACTCTAAATTATCCTCAGTAATGAGTTTTTTATCTATAAATATAACTTGATGTCTCAAATTTATTTTCTGGACTTAGAAATGCTCTTGATTAGCAAGTACATGAAGAAATGATTTTAAAAATTCACTTTCTAGTTTGTTCAGCAGTAGATTCTTTGGAAAAGGATTATTTTAAATTGTTTTTTGTTGTACTTAACAGCTGTCTAGTTTTTGAATTAATAAAAATTTGAGTTACTATTTATAATCTCTTAATTTTTATCATTCTTTTACTGTCTTATATTGCTATGAGATCTTTTTAGCTCCTGTACCACAGCCGGACTGAGCTAGAGAGAAGTAATTCAAAGGCTGAGTTCTATTTCAGCAGGTAGTGGAAACATTAGGAGGAAAATAAAGGAGATATGGAAAGGGTATCCTATGTAGATTGAGCAGCTGAGCAGGGAAATAGTTTTAACACTATATATTCTCAGCGAAGAAATCTGTTTCATTTACAGGGCAAACCTTGTAGTTTTTGCTCACTTATTTTATATTTTATCAAATTGTTTTTGCTCATTTATTATATATCAGATTATCACTATGCTTGAAATAACAACGTTGATGAAGGTAAAATCTGAGTGGTTTCTATGTGTCAGGTCCTGTCTTTGTCATGACATTGTTAACATGACTGTTTCCTCTGCGTGTGTTGTAAATTTTCTGCTGGAAGCTATGCTATTGGTATTTTAAATACCAGCAGGGTCAGCCACGTTGGACAGGTTTCAGCTAAGCTTCCAGATAAAGACAGACTAGGAAAAAAGAGAAATGAAACTACATCCAGATATTTGTTGTTGTTGTTAGGTGCCATCATGTTGGTACCGACTCATAGCGACCTTATGCACATCAGAACGAAACACTGCCCGATCCTGGGCCAACCTCACT